>NW_023270757.1:14167346-14315977 GCF_011800145.1 Mirounga leonina | reverse complement strand
TATTATATTATATTATATTATATTATATTATATTATATTATATTATATTATATATTATAAAATAATGCATTCATGTGATTTAAGAATTTATATCAGTAAAACAAGCAACCCCCTCCTATTCTTCCCAGTCTCACTCTCCAGAAGGAAACCGATTAATGATTTCTTGCTATCTATGTTTTGATGTTGGGCATTTTGATGTCAAACTTCCCTGATCCAAGAACTTCTTTATTTTAAAAATACCACCATCAAGTGCTCAGGAAGTGACCAAGTGATCCAGGTGAAATATTAGCTAAGAAACGGACATGGTAAAACCGATCCCAGTAAGATGGTCAAAACAGCTACTGTGTCAAAATGACCCACTTCAATCCATGGCAACGTAGTAAGACACTCCCAGGGAAATAAGGTAAAAAAAAAAAAGGCACTGATTCCTATCTTATGAATGGAATAAAACAGGACTAACTGACATTTTTCCAATACACATACCTTGGAAGCAATAGGATTTTAATCAGTCTAATGCTGTTGCTTACCTCAAGTACCCAAAAACTGCCTGGATCTCCTTCCAATGAGCATATAATAAAAACCTCTCAACATATTCTGGAATGTTCTTACCAATCTGTATTTAATTTGACATAAACCGAATTCTATACTTAACCTTCAATTTCTGGTCAAAAATATCTGAATAGATCCAGTTCTAACCATTCTGATATCCGAAGAGTACCTTAAAGCAGCAGTTCTCAAACTGAAGTTCCCAAACAAAGCATTAGCGTCACCTGGAAACCTGATAGAAATACAAGTTCTCAAGTACTGAATCAGAAAATCCTGTGGGGGAACGCCTGGGTGGCTCAGTCGGTTAAGCATCTGCCTTCGGCTCAGGTCATGATCCCAGGGTCCTGGGATTGAGCCTGGTATCGGGCTCCTTGCTCAGTGGGAAGCCTGCTTCTCCCTCTGCCTGCCGCTCCCCCTGCTTGTGCTCTTTTCTCTCTCAGACAAATAAAATCTTAAAAAAAAAAAAAACAAAACTTGTGGGTGTGACCAAGTGTGAGAACCACTGCTCCAAGCCTTACAAACTGCAAAAATCAAAACATACTTTTGAGAGTTAAGAAAATTGGGGAAGGGGAGGTCTTCTCCTCACTGCATTCAATGTCCCCAAAGATGGCTCTCTTCATCCTTCACCCTTCTTTCTCTTCTTCCTGGCATTCTGAGTGCTTCTTTGGGAAATCAGTCTCTAACCAGAGGAGGGTCTCTACTGTCTGGCGTCCCAGCGTTCTCTGAGAGGTGGATTGTGGAGCTGCATCAGGCTCCATAGGAAAGCATTATCAGAGGTTACCAATGATAGGAGTCATGTTAGAGCTAATCAGTGCCATCAATCGTGAGCTCAAGAAAGGTGGAACGGGAGGAGCAACTATCAGGTGTTTGATTCTCCTTTCTGCATCTCCTGATAGGCACATGATGGTCGTGACTTAGTCTTCAAAGGGCACTTTCAAAGTTCAGTCCACTGGAAGATATTAGTCATCTAACTAAACTTTCCTCTTTGGTGTTTGTTTAGGGCAACACACTCTGCAACCCAGTGATGCACATTAGAATCACCTGGGGAGGGTATTAAAAACCGTGATTCCTGAACTCCAACCTTCCCCCTCAGGAGATTCTGATGCAACTAGTTTGTGGAGTAGGGAGAGCATCAGTATTCTTCAGAGGCTCCCCAACTAATTCTAATAAGCAGTCAGGACTGTGAATGCCTGCAACCCCAGTGTTTTTCACAGTATAGTGGCCAAACCAGCATATTAACATCATCCAGAAATCTGTTAGAAATGCAAATACTCAGGCCCCAACCCAGCCTTACTGAATCAGGAACTCTGGTAGTGAAGTTTAGCAATTTAACAAGCCCCCCAGGTGATTCTGCAGTACAATAAAGTTTGAGATCCATAGATTATGCCCTGTTTACACCTTTGTTTAAGAGCCTTCCAGGTGGAGATTCTGGGAAAGCAACTGACAGCTCTATCTACATTCATTTTCGTAGTTTGCTGTTTTTAAAGACGAAAACAACTTCCTTACTCTTATAAGCCAAGGGAGCTAATAATAATCCCGGCTTGTCTTTCACTTTAAATATCTGTGGAAGGTGTTAATTACTGTTTCTGTCTCCCTTAAACATTACATCATAATTCTAACCCAGCAATTCCTGGAGTGTATTTATGAGCTGTTGAATGATTTTAAGAGTGTCACACTATTATGGGGGAACAAGTCAAAGCAAGCCATGCTAGGCATAGTAGAAAATGGAAAGGTAATGAAATATTTGGGTATTTTCTTCAGCAAACTGGAAATGCTCTCCAGGTTTGTAGATGCAGCAAATAAATATGAGAAATGGGGACAAGTTTCTTGACATTTTTGTTTCAAGTCTTTTAGACACCTTTTTGGAATCTAACGGTCCCAGGAAATAGACCAAGTAAAAGTTTAGCTACATGAATGAAAGATTTCATGCCACAATTGATCATAATAAAATCCTTTATCAACCATAATTATCAGTCATTCCTCAATCAAACCTCAGTCAGATCAGTAACAGCGTTTGCTTTCTTGCTGTGTGAGAGAGAAACCTACATCATGACTAAGAAGCCGTTTGGAGGTCTCACATATTCTGGATGCTAACCTTTCCTTTGAGCTGCTGACTTCCCTTTCAGAAAAAGAATCCACTGAAGAGAAAGGTTCTGTGGCAGTGTATATCTAGGTAGGAACTATTAGAGAAAGACCAATAGCCTTTTGTGAGCATCATGTAGATCTCTGCTGGACCGGAAGATAGTATGGAAGGGCCCAGCAGCAAAGATGAGGTGGAGCCGTCAGGGCCACATGCAGAACACTCAGGTTCGTGCCTGAAAACTGTTCTCCTACACAGGCATTTTAGAACCAGAGAGTTGTGTTATGAGTGCACTCGGTGTTAAATATCATTCTATTCTGCAGAGCTTGGTTCCTTTGCCCACGGTACAAGACGTTCTCACTTTATGTTTGAGTACTGTGTCACTGCTAAGACTGAGGTAGTACATGGTTTGCCTCCAAACCCAGGCAAGTGTCGAAGCCAGCTTCATCATGCCATTAGGGGATGCAGAAATCCTCTGAGATCAGGAGACCCACCGTAGAGATGAATTTGCAAGCATCCTTACATTGTGTTATTGTTTCATAATATGCATGTTCCCCACAATAAAATTAACTTATTTTTATATTACATACTAACATGTATCATGGTTAAAGTTTTTAGTAATCTAAAAAAGTGTAAGGACAAGAAGGGGAAAAATTAAAATTAAAAAATTAAAAAGGCCTAAAGACAAAAAGTATTGAAGTTCTACCACCTTGAGATAACTGTCCTTCTTTTCAGATAACTTTTCCCACCTGTATCTCTGCATTGATACATAAATCAGTATGGCCATTCCTCAAAAAATTAAACAGAGTTACCATACATCCAGCAATGTCACATCTGAGTATATACCCAAAAGAATTAAAACCAGGGACTCAGGTATTTATATACCAATGTTCACAGCAACATTATTCACAACAGCTAAAAGGTGGAAACAACCCAAGTGTCCATCAATGGGCAGAGATAAGCAAAATGTGGTCCACACATACAAGGGAACATTATTCAGCCTATAAAAGGAAATGTTGATGCATGCTACAACATGGATAAAGACATTATGCTAGGGCGCCTGGGTGGCTCAGTTGGTTAAGCGACTGCCTTCAGCTCAGGTCATGATCCTGGAGTCCCTGGATCGAGTCCCGCATCGGGCTCCCTGCTCGGCAGGGGGTCTGCTTCTCCCTCTGACCCTCCCCCCCCTCATGTGCTCTCTCTCTCTCATTCTCTCTGTCTCAAATAAATAAATAAAATCTTTAAAAAAAAAAAAAGACATTATGCTAAGTGAAATACACCAGATACAAAAAGACAAATATTATATAGTTCCACCTACATGACATAACTAGTAGTTGATTTAGTAGCAGCAGAAAATAAAATCATGGTTGCCAGAGACTGGGGTAAGAGAGAAATGAGGAGTTGTTGTTTAACTGATACAGAGCTTTGATCTGGGAAGATAAAAAAGTTCTGGAGATGGATGGTGCTGAAGCTTACAAAACAATGTGAATTCATGCTATTGAACTATACTCTTAAAAATGGTTAAAATGGTAAATTTTCATGTTATGTGTATTTTACCACAATAAAAAATTTTAGAGTTGCAAAATATTACTAATGCTACTTCCTAAAAATTTTGCCATATTTATCTTTTAAATATCATATAACAAAAAAGGAAAAGAAATTTTAGATGCAAAACTTTTTGGTGACTAGCCTCTAGAACTCTATAGACATACTGACCAACTCCAATTAGGTATAAATGAAAACACCAGGAAATAGTACCTTGATGATAATTGCGACTGCACCCCATATTTTAGAAGTAATTCTAAATTTCAGTGGCTGAGATGATACAGTAAATCTCCCTCTGTACAGAATATTCAAGAAAACTTGTATTTCTTCTTACAATAAATATGAAGCCTACAACAATACCTTGGATTGGAGTGGTCACTAGCCAGCAGTAAATCATGATGAACTAACCACTAAACAGTTAGTCCTGTGGTAATTAATTATAATACTTAGAATATAGATTATGAGACCTGGATATATAATTCACGTGTGGAGAGATTAGCACAAATAAACCAAGAGGGTTTTAACAAGATAAAAACAAAATCCTGGGCGCCTGGGTGGCTCAGTTGGTTGAACGACTGCCTTCGGCTCAGGTCATGATCCCAGGGTCCTGGGATCGAGTCCCACATCGGGCTCCCTGCTCTGCGGGGAGCCTGCTTCTCCCTCTCCCACTCCCCCTGCTTGTGTTCCCTCTCTCGCTGTGTCTCTCTCTGTCAAATAAATAAATAAAATCTTTAAAAAAAAAACAAAAAAAAAAACAAAAACAAAAAACAAAATCCTTACACAGACAATATATGGTGCATCCCTTCCTCTTTTCCCCAAACTTTAATAATCTCTGGAAGCATCGTCTATCTTCCCAACAAAAGAGTAGGGCATTTCCTCATCTGTCACAGCAGCCTCTGCTAAGAACCAGAAATATCCCTCAATAAGCCTCAACTTTGGGCACAGCTCCTGTCACTTTCAAATCGGTCTTGACAATGAGTGTCATATCTGGGAATCTGTGAAGGTGGAGAAGGCATCACTGACAGAAATGACATCCTAATAACCATCTCCTTCCCTCCTACAAAACTGAGATGGAGTACTGAATCTCACTGCCAATCACATGAGTGAGGAGAGCAGGACAGAGAAAGAGCATTATGTATAGTAAGAAAAACAACAGAGAAACTTCTTTGACAGTGGTTCTTACCCTCGCCTTCAAACTGGAATCACCTGAGAAGCTTTAAAGACATACTCAAGCCTGTGTCCCTTCCCTCACCCCAGTCTTTCCCTATCAAGATTATAATTCAATCTGGGATTGTGATATGGACACCAGAACCTTTTTATAAACTCACCACATGACTCCAATTTCCAGCCAGGGTTGGGAACCATTGCTTTAAGGGAAGGCAAGCTTCCTCATCCTTGGGTCAGTCTTTCAGGACCCTGGCTGGGCCCTCAATGAGCTGCAAAAGCTAATGACTTAAGAGTTAAAATAGTCCTTAACAATTACTCTCCTATATGACACAGACGATGTAATCATATTCCATCACTAGAGGGCGAAGTTTCTTCATTTTCAACATTTAATTAAGGTTTATTGCCTCAGATTAATAATTCACTCAGGTTCCTCTCTTCCTTTAAAAAGGGGGAGGGGCTTGATGATGTTTTAATGAAGGTATGAAGCCAGACTTTCATGAATGTCATTCCTTCCTATTTATAAAATCAGCATTTGAGAGGCTACTATTAAAAGAGCTCTGTGTCCTTTCATTTGCCATATGCCCCCATCTTAAAGGGTTTGTATTTTATAGGATATACTGTTTTCACAAAGTACATGACTTTGCTGTATAGCTTATGTTACCAAACAGGAGGTAGGGCTTGATTGTAGCTAAGATCTGATTACTTTCTGTTTCAGAGAGTGAGATGATAAATGTCCCAGTTTTAAAATCATTTGATTTTTGGGGCGCCTCGGTGGTACAGTTGGTTAAGCCTCCAACTCTTGATTTTGGCTCAGGTCATGATCTCAAGGTTGTGAGATCGAGCCCCCAGTCGGGCTTCTCGCTTGGCGGGGAGTCTGCTTGAAGATTTTCCCTCTGCCACTCCCCACCCTCAAATAAATAAATCTTTTAAAAAAATCATTTGATTTTTGTATCTTGAAGTCTACATTTCTAACAAGCTCCTGGGTGATGTCAATGCTGAGGCTGCTGGTGGAGAATTACACTTCTTGTGGAGAATCCCTTGGCAGAAACGCAACTCTTCTGAAGATAGTTAAATGTGAATTCATGCTGATGAAAGTGTTTGTCTATCCACCTATCTCTCTATTCCCATGAAGACAGATCGAAAACCCAGTGGATTCCAAACTGGCTGTATATCAGAATCATTTATTTGTTTGCTTCTTAAAAATATGGTTTCTTAGTCCTAAACCCTGGAGATTATGATCAGTAGGCCTAGAGTGGGACACAGACATTTGTATTTTTAACAAGCACCCAAGAAATGTTGCTAGAGCCCTCTGCTTTTAAAAAAAAGTCACTGTTTGGGGCGCCTGGGTGGCTCAGTGGGTTGCACGTCTGCCTTCAGCTCAGGTCATAATCCCAGGGTCCTGGGATCGAGCCCCACATCGGGCTCCATGCTCTTAGGGAAGCCTGCTTCTCCCTCTCCCACTCCCCCTGCTTATGTTCCCTCTCTCTGTCAAAAAATAAATTAAAAAAAAAATTTTTTTTAAAGTCAACTGTTCTTCAGAGTTTTTACTTTACAGATAAAGAAACAGAGGCCAGAAGAGGAGCAGGGAACTTTCAAAGTTAGTGACAGCACAAACCAGGCTCTAGGTTCTCCTGACCCTACTGGATTGAGATGTTGCTGCTTGTTAGGAGTTAACATGTGTACTTGATTCTAATTCTAATGCTATGTCATTGATGGATATAGTAACTAGTTTCCAAAGATGGCCCACAATGAAACACAACTCTGGACATTCACACCCATGTATTGTCCCCTCCTGCATTCAAACTGGGCTGGCCCTGTCACTTGCTTTAACAGATAGAATGCTCTGGAAGTCATGCTGTGAAACTTCAGAGTCTGAGCCTTAAGGGGTTTTGTAGCTTCCACATTCTTCCATCATGGAACACTCCACTTTAAACCTAGACATCATTCCAGGACGAATGAAGCTCAAGCAACCACATGGAGAGGGCTACATGAATAAGAACCAAGGCCCAGGTCAACATCCTCAACTGGGCTCCATCATTAACTTGCCATCTATGTGAATGTCGCTACTTATTGGATATTCTAGCCATCCACCCCAGTCAGTGGAGTTGAACTGTCTACTCAACTCTCAGAATGATACGAAATTGTCATTTCAAGCCTCAAAATTTTGGGGGTGGGTATTATACCACAAGAGATAGCTAAAAGACAGGAGAAGAAATCTCTTACCTGTTAGGCTGGAAGGAGATTCGGTCATAGCCCGTGAGTTCACATAAGTCTTTCTCAAGCTCTTGGAAAAGTTGCTGATACCCTTGAGCTTGGTCCAGAGGCACAAATGGGTGGATGTTTGCAAATTCTTTCCATGTGATAGGCTGAAGAGCAACAGGGGAGAAAACACATGCATATGTACAATTGTAATAGTAATAACAATAGTAAACTTTAATAATGATGATGATGAGTATAGCACTAGCTAGCACAAAGAGTATTTACTATGTGCCAGGCACTGTTTTAAGCACTTTAAATACATTAATTCATTAAATCTCACCACAATCTTACCAGGTAAGTACTATTACTGCCTTAATTTTATAAGTGGGTCAGAAAGGCCTAGAAAGGGAATTTACACAAAAATATAAACTTTTTCTATCTTTTCAGGAACAAAAAGTCCCTAAAATAGATTTATATCCATGAAACCCAGTGAGTTGTTTCACGTATGATTTACTTGGACTCTTATACAGCACACGTATTTATTCTCAGAACAAGACAAAAACAAAAGGAAATGGGGAAAATGCTTCCAATCACAATATAAAGTGATTTCCTTTGTCTGATGTGATTTGTCATATCAGAATAATCCTATGGAAAAAAAGGAAGAAGATAGTTTTGCTAAAATGGATCCTAGCCTAGGAGAGATACTTACCAACCACAAGAGCAGGTTACACAAATCTTCTGTTGACACAAGACATAAATGAAAACCTCCAGTCTCTACCCTTCTCGCACTGTGAATGGATTTCTAGAAAGAAGGCTTAAGGTTCTGAATTCTACTGAGCTTAACAACTACAAGTTGATAAAAGCATTGCAGGTTTAAAGGGGGGAATAGGAGTGGCATGTGGCTGGCTTAGTCAGTAGACATTTGACTCTTGGTCTCAGGGTTGTGAGTTCAAGATTTTTAAGATTACTTAAAAATAAAATCTATACTAAAACAAATAAATAGGGGATAGGAAGGCATGAATCTATAAATAGGGGATAGGAAGGCATGAATCTATAAATAGGGAATAGGAAGGCATGAATATTATATATTTAATTATTTTAATTTAAATTCAATTAATTAACATATAATATTAGTTTCAGATAATTTTACTCAAACTTAAATGATCAAGTTGCGATAAAATTGGGGTTTCTCCTAAGATTGTTGAATAGCAACATAAAGATGGGGGTGCCTGGGTAGCTCAGCTGGTTAAGCATCTGCCTTCAGTTCAGGTCATGATCTCAGGGTCCTGGGATTGAGCCCAGCATCAGGCTCCCTGCTCAGTGGGGAGCCTGCATCTCCCTTTCCCTCTGCCCTTCCCTGCCCACTCAAGCTCTCTATTTCACTCAAATAAATAAATAAAATCTTAAAAAAAAAAAGAATAGCAAGGTAAATAATTATTCAGGTAGTTATTAAATCAGTCCCAGTAGCTTTCTCTAGTTATCTAATTATGTACAAGCTAGAACACTGCTCCCACTAAGTTCCCTCTTAAGAGAAGTGTCCTACTTACTGCGAGTTCAGATGAGCTGTTGAGCTTCATGGTACAGGACCCCTTTAAGAAGCATATCCAAAATGTATCACATTAGTGATTTCCTCTTGACCCTCTGATCTCCCCAAATGGCCACCCCTCCATCCCTCTTGCAGCATGTAGCTGCAAGCCAAAGAGGTGAGACCAGGGTTGGGGTTAGAGGTAAGAACAAGGACAACAATTACCAGCGGAATCATGCTGTGAACAAGGGAAATGTCTTTGTTTTCCAATTTCTTCATATATCGCACAATATTTGTTTCTGAGTGATAGCTGTGAACACAAAACACATGATTTGGGGCATTATAATGGGATAAGAGTCCATATACATCCTCCTGAAATATAAGACACACAGATCTACCTTCAAAATACAGATCAAATTGAGCCACGGGCAACATGCCAACAAAGCATCAGAGGGAAGGGCATGGAACCCCCACGAACCTCAGGGGATGCAGTAGGACAAGAAGCTTCTGTGGGCAGGAGAGGAGGTTGGGAAGAGGACTATGTTGAGTTCCTGGGTATGAACTTCAGCCTATAAACCATGCATCCAAACCTCTCTTCCTGACAAGTGGGCTTAGGGGTTACACTGCCAACGTGTATGCCAATCAGGAATGGAATCCTTATGGCGTTGGTTTATTAGTGAGCCATGGCTGAACCACAATAACCCAAGCCATATCATAGTTGGATCCAGAAGCCACTCTCTATGGGTACCTGGATGGCTAAGTCGGTTGAGCCTCCCACTCTTGGTTTTGGCTCAGGTCATGATCTCATGATGCGTCATGAGATTAAGCCCCATGTTGGGCTCCATGCTTAGTAGGAAGTCTGCTTGAGATTCTCTCCCTCTGCCCCTCCCCCAACTTGCACACTATCACTTGCTCTCTCTCTCAAATAAATAAATCTTTAAAATTTTTTAAAAAGCAGCCACTCTCTATTGTACTCCCAAGCCACAGCACATAATGCACACAACCACACAAACCTGTTGAACACTTGATGTGTGAGGAAAGAGCTAGTTCTCTTGAAAGCAGTCCCTGGAATACCTCTCCGCTCCTCGCCCATGCTTTCAGCAACCAGCTCCTGTGTGGAGAGACCACAGACTAAAGAGTGGAAAGCATGCCTGGAACTACATGTGGAGATCCAGGCTTCTGGTTGGCATGTACCCCGACAAAGCACTAGAGATCTATTACCACCGCCCAACCCCCTGGCATCTGGCATGGTGAGGTAACAGGTATCAGGAGTCATGAATTGGGCGGAGCACCATTTCTAAGTTCTACTGACCTTTGCCAGAGGAAAAGAGGAAAAATGACAATTTTTATTGCCACCCCCTCCCTGGCAAGACTTCTCCTGCATGTTCCTTGAGTAATGAAGCAAGTTACATTAAGTTATTTTATTTTTTTTTAAAGATTTTATTTATTTATTTGAGACAGAGAGAATGAGAGAGACAGAGAGCACATGAGAGGGGGGGGGTCAGAGGGAGAAGCAGGCTCCCTGCCGAGCAGGGAGCCCGATGCGGGACTCGATCCTGGGACTCCAGGATCATGACCTGAGCCGAAGGCAGTCGCTTAACCAACTGAGCCACCCAGGTGCCCTACATTAAGTTATTTTAAAGGGCTATCAAAAAAGTTATGATGGGGGCGCCTGGGTGGCTCAGTCAGTTAAGCATCCAACTCTTGATTTTGGCTCAGGTCATGATCTCAGGGCCATGGGATTGAGCCCTGCTTCTGGCTCCACACTCAGCGGGGAGTCTGCTTGAGATTCTCTCTTTCCCTCTCCTCTGACTCCCAACTCCATGCATGTGATTGCTCTCTCTCTCTTGAATAAATAAATATTTTAAAAAACCAGTTATGATGACAACACTCAAGTAAGTATTCTTACTTGACAGTGCTTTTATCTGTGAGAACAATTCTAATAAAATACATGTGCCAAGACCATTCAGTGGGCAAAAGGATAATCCCTTCAACAAACAATTGCTGAGAAAAGTGGATATCCAGATGTAAAAGAATGAAGTCAAACCCTTACCTTATACCATATACAAAAACTAACTCAAAGTGAACTAAGGACCTAAATTTAAAAGCCAAAAGTATAAAACTCTTAGAAGAAAACAGACACAAATCTGCATGATCTTGGATTTGGATTTTGTTTCTCAAATATGACACCAAAAGCATGAGTAACAAAAGAAAAAGTAAATAAAGTGGACTTCAATTAAAATTAAAAAACTTTTGCATATCAAAGGACACTATCAAGCATTGAGACAACCCACAGAATGGGAAAAAATGTTGCATATCATATCTGATAAGGGTTTAATATCCAGAATATATAAATGCATGGCTTGTTCCTCATGATAGTACAGCCATCTAGAGCCCTCAGTGGGTGCTCCATAAATATTCCTTAAATGCATGGAACCTGTGGTTAAATTTAATGCAGAGTTCTAGAGAGAAGATGGCTTATTCACTCCTATTTATTAAGGCTTAAAAAAGAACAGTGTGGTATCTCTTTGATGATTTACAACTGTTATCTGGTACTGAAGTCCTCTTCTTAAAGAGTACATAGACGACCAGGATGGCACCGTTCAGCACACGGTCAGCACTCTGGAACCTATTTCTACCTGTATGGGAAACATTTCTTTCCATTGATTCATTCAACAGTATTTACTGAGTGCTTCCTGTGTACCAGGCCCTATAGAGTGTTGTGATTAACATCTTGCCACAGGTTTAGGTAGCTACTGACTGCTTCTCTGTCATCTTCATTCCACAGAACTATAACCTTTCCTCTCACATGGCCCTGCTAATTCGTTGCTTTAGAAACCAACTCAGTCACACTAAACTGCCCCAAGTTCACATTGTAATCTTTCTCCTCTAAGCCTTTATTGTTGCTTTTCCCAGTGTCTGGAACACCTCTGGCCCCATTCTCCTAGTTCTTCAATTGTGCCATCTTAGATTGGATAATTCCTACTCATCATTCAGAACTCAGCTTAGGACAATTTCTCTAAGTCTTGGTGAGAAGCTCCTCTTCTGTGCTCACAGAGCATCTTCAGACAACACCCAGCATAAGATATCACCTGGATTTTAATCTTGTGCATGTCTGAGTCCCCATTAGACTATAAGCTCTGTCGGGGCAGGAATCATGTCTAATTCACCACCATCTTCAGGGCCTAACATAGTACCTGCCACATATTAGGTGTTCAATAAATAAGTATTTTCCCAGAACTGACATAACCAAGACACCAATGTCACGGTTCTCCATGTTAGTGATAGTTTTAATTAAACACCATTAACAATCCTCCCACATAGCCTGGCTGTAAGGTCCTAGCTGGGGCCCCCAGCAGTGACCACCAGCTATCAGGGATGGTCAGTGGCATAATTTTAACAGCAGGCCACCCAGTGTCACCCTCGGAGCCACAAGAGGGAAAGTCATCTTTGACAACACCTCAAACAGTCATTATGAGAAATGCATCTTCTCAGTTTACTTACTGCAGATGATTCACAGCCAAAGATCCACAACAAGTCATCCAGATCTTTTTCATTGACTGTTTCATCAAGAGAAATCCCAAGCTACAGAAATGAAAATGAAAGGGAAAACATCAGCCCAACATCAAGACCAGTGGAGAAACCCCAAGAGAAGTCAAAGGGAGGAAGGTGCTGGATAAGACCCCCAGTTATGCTAAGATATCTGGGTGCCCTTGTATCCGAGTTGGCCCATGGACTAGATGAGTCTGAGACTTTACAAAGTTTAGAGTTCTAGGAGCCACTTCTGGACTCCAACAGTCTGGTGGGTCTGGTAGGTCACCAGATATACTTAACCTTAATTTATTATATCACTTATCATAGTCTTTACCTTCAACAGTCATATTGTGAAGGGTATTATGAGCAAAATATGTGCCTAAGAGTCCCATGCATGAAAACACAAAGTCTTAAGTAAAGCTAAGAATGAGTTATCCTTTATTTGAAAGTCACAATGTTCCAAGCGGGAAATGAAAATTGTTTAAAAAACATAGATTGTGCCCCAAATTCCAATACTGATTTTTTTAAGAAGAAAATTTTTACTAAGAAAAGTCAGGAAACTTTAAAGTAGTTTAAAAAGTGGAAAAGTTTTACTTAACTGTGCCATCCTCAAAGAGCCGAAAATTGATTTGCCGCTGAGTGGCCCTGTCCAAGACCTCCTTCACTGAGCAGCCACACTGAATCTTCAAAGTGTCAAAGAACAAGTCATGCTGGAGTTGATGCCCTGCTCGCTTGAGACCTAGACAAGATAGGAAAGCCACAAGTCCCTAACACAGAAATCTGCTCTGCGGCCCCTGACCTTTCACAGAGAAGTAAAGAGGTAAACTCTTTTTCTTTTTTTTTTAAGATTTTATTTATTTACTTACTTATTTTAGGAAGAACACAAGAGCGGGGGTAGAGGGAGGGACCAGCAGACTGCGCTGAGCGCAGAGCCCAACACAGGGCTCAATTGCAGGATCCTGAGATCATGACCTGAGCTGAAATCAAGAGTAGGATGCTTAACTGACTGAGCCATCCAGGGGCCCCAAGAGGTGAATTTTAACTATAGTCTGTTCCTGATTTTAGCCAGTGTTTTGATAGCTGCTTTTTTTTTTTAAAAGAAATTAAAAGTTTGTCACTATGCTATAGAATATTATGAAATAAATACATATAAAAAAAGAAAAATCACCATAATCACCATACAGAAATAATCACTGGTTACAATTTAGTGTATATTACTCTAGAATTGGGGTGTGTGTGTGTGAGAGAGAGAAAGAGAGAGATATGACATATTTCTTTACACTTTAAAAAATTTGTAATACATAAAGAACATTTTGCTTTTCTACAGATCGATATCCATGTCATTATTTTTAATGGTGGTATAATATTCAAATATATGCATGTAAAATAATTTAATCACTTATTACTGAACATTTAGGCTGTTTCTAAGATTGTGGTATTATAAACAATGTTTCAATGGATACCCTTTACATCCTTAGGTGATTATTTCCTTTAGATACATTTCTAGAAGTAGAATTTTTTATTCAAACTGTCGGCGCATTTTAAAAGCTTTTGATATGTACTGCTTACATGCCCTCATGAAAGTTATACCAACATGAGCGCCTGGGTGGCTCGGTCAGTTGAGTGTCTACCTTCAGCTCAGGGCATGATCTTAGGGTCCTGGGATCGAGTCCCACATCTGGCTATCTGCTCAGCAGGGAGTCTGCTTCTCCCTCTTACTCTCCGCCTGTGTTCTCCCTCTTTCTTTCTAATAAATAGAAAAAAATCTTTAAAAAAAATTTATACCAACATCAGCATTCTTTTTAATCTTTACCAATGTAATGGGAAAAACACTATTGTTTCAATTTACATTTCCTTAATAGTAAGGTTAAAATTTTATGTTTACTGGCCATTTATTTGTATATTTACTTCTTTTAAAATTACACTCAGGCACCTGGGGGACGTAGTCGGTTAAGCTTCTGACTCTGTTTCAGCTCAGGTTGTGATCTCAGGGTTGTGAGATTGAGCTCTGTGTCAGGCTCTGTGCTTTAAGACTCTCTCTCCCTCTCATCTGCCCCTCCCCCTGGTTCTCTCTCTCTAAAATAAAATAAATAAATCTTAAAAAAATAAAAAAATAAAATTACACTTAATGTCTTTTGCCCATTTTTCTCTGAGTGATCATCCCTCTTGTTTATGGAGTTGGGGAGCAAGTAAGAGATCTCCATATTAAAAATTTTAACACTCAGTCTATCAGAAATGGCGAAATATTTTCTTATTTGACTTTCAATTTTGTATACAGTATTGGACATACACTGAGTTTTCTATTTTACTTACTCAGGTTTATCAGTCTTGTTATGAAGTGACTCACCTTCAGACAAAATCAAAGTGGCATTATGTACCCTCCTAGCGATATGCTCCAGCCCATGGGAACCATGGTAGATTGCAAACATGGCAGCCATGTTTGCCAAGAGAGCCTAAAACAACAAAGAACATTTAAGGAATCATGTTCAACAATGCGATGAAGACAGTTAGTGGGAAGGAGTATTATTTTGACTTGAAATGCCACAACTGAAAACAGGGACAAAAAAAGTGATCAGATTTCCTGCTTTCTCTATGATAGTGGGGGATGATTTATAACCTGCCTATCTCAGGGGCAAACACAATATCCAAGACACCCTGGAGTCACGATACTAAACTTTCAGATTTGACCACTATAAAGGAGGACTTTCATCCATGTAATATAATCATATCACCCATAAGAGGGAAGATGGGGATGTCATTAAACATCGAGGAGCAGTATTTCATGTAGGAAGACAGCGGAGTAATAAAGGTGTCAGGGGAAAAGAAGTGAGATCCAAGAATTTTATATCAATCAAACAATTCAAGGATAAAAGCAACAAACAATTTACAAATATACAAGAACTCAGGGAACACAATTATACTGAGAACTTAAATAAAGCCCTAGAAGCTGAATTTCAGCCAGCCAATGGATGAATGAATATTGTGTGGGAAAGGACTACCAAAAATGAAAATGCAGGACACAGGGCGATAAAACCAAAATGAATTGGCAGGACATGTATTAGAGAATATCAGCACCTATTGGCTATTCCCTGTTCACAGCAAGGTCACTTTCTCAGGTAAAGATATCTCCCTTGAGGTTTCGGGATTGAGGTTTCACAAGAACATTTACAGGGAAGCGTGTGTTTTGTGTGACAGAAAATAGAAAGGAATGGCACTGGAATCTCTCAGAGATAAGGGGCACAGACAGCAATGCTTCAGTGAGGAAGTCCTGCATGGGGAACAAGAAAAGAACCCACTGTGATGGCATGTTGAGTCAAGGAAGAAGATAAAAGAAGATAGCTAGGATAAGATACTAAAACGAGTGACAATGTGGCAAAAAATGATGGAGGCCCACCTCATGCTTCTCTTCCTCTTGGTCCCATCCCTCATTTGCTTTATCACCCTAGATCCTGCCAATAAGCAATCTTCTAACCATGCAATATCATCCCTACCTCCCAGGAAACTGGTCCCAACTCAGGTCTCAGATTCCTACCCTGCCCAGCCTATTCTGTTCTCCCACTGCCACTCCCATTTTACTGGTCCAGCACCATAAACTCTGAAGTTTTCAGTCCCACTAGTGTGAATTTTCTCCTAATGTGGTCATCTTCACAGCCAATCACCACAGAGTGGGAAAGGCACCTGAGAAACACAATGCTTTTAAGTTGGCTGATATTCAATATTGGATCTATTTTGTTCGGTACACATCTTCTCAGCCATGGGACCACTGCAAAACAAGAAACAGTTCTCAAAAGATGCCAGAAAGGGATGCCTGGGTGGCTCAGTCAGTTAAGCATCTGCCTTCAGCTCAGGTCATGTTCCCAGGGTCCTGGGATTGAATCCCACATTGGGGTCCTTGCTCAGCAGGGAGCCTGCTTCTCCCTCTGCCTTGCTGCTCCCTCTATTTGTGCTCTCTCTCTCTCACTCTCTCTCTGACAAAAAAAAAAAAAAAAAAAGATGCCAGAAAGTGAAGCCAACAGTCAAAGAAAATGCAGAGGAAAGGAAGAAATCTGGGGCACCTGGGTGGCTCAGTCAGTTAAGCATCTGACTCTTGATTTTGGCTCAGGTCATGATCTCAGGATTTTGAGATCAAGCCCCGAGTCAGGCTACGCACTGAGCACAGAGCCTGCTTAAGATTCTTTTTCTCCCTCTCCTCTCTTTCCCTCTCTAAAAAAAGAAGAAGCAGAAGAAGATATCTAAGAACACAGAAGTAGACTTTCTTGGACCAAAATTCCCCAAGAGAGTATAGAAGCTTTGTGGACTCTGTATAACAATTAGAAATATATACAGAAGCACTACAACACATTCCAGCTATGGAGAGGGCAAGTCAAACAATACATGACACTGTGTATCCAAATGCTTATGACTACTGCTGGGGAATAGAAACTCAGGCCTGATATTCACAGAATCCTCTGGAATCCTCTTATCACAACAACCCTGTATAAGTTGGTTCATATCCCTTTTTAATGTAGAGATGATTCTTTTCTACAAAGAGGAGACTGTATCAAGTGACTGGCCAACAAACTGATGACAAGTATAGAATCATTTTTAGAAATCTCAGAAAGGAATTAGAACTCCAAAGGAAGTTCAGAGAAATGAAGACCAAGAAAATTCAAATTTCCTGGATAACTTGGACAAACTTAATATAATTAGTATACAAATAAAGTAATAAAAAATAAGAGTAATCAAAAGCTCATGATTAAAAGTTGCTCGAAATCATTAGTTATAAGGGAAATGCATACTAAAACCACAATGAGATATCAGTTCACACTCGCTAGGATGGCTATAACTAAAAAGACAGGCAATAACAAGCACTGGTGAAAATGTGGAGAAATTACAACCCTCAAACGCTGGTAGAGGGAATACAAAATGATGAAGCCCCTTTGGAATACAGTCTGAAGTTCTTCAGAAAGTTCAATTTAGGTTACTAATATGGCCTAGTAATTCTACTTCTGGGTATATACCTAAGAGAACTGAAAACATATGACCCCATAAAATCTTGTACATGAATGTGCATAGCAGCTTTATTCAAAATACTTAAAGTGGAAACAACCCAAATATCCATCACTTGATGAATGGATAAACAAAATGTGGTATGTCCATACAATAGGATAATACTCAGCCATAAAAAAAAGGAAGTACTGATTCATACCACAATATGGATAAACCTTGAAATCAGTATGCTAAGTGAAAGAAGCCAGGCACAAAAGGCCACATATTGTAAAATCCCATTTGTATGAATGTCCAGAATAGGCAAATACATATAGGAAGAAAGTAGATTAGTGGCTCCCAGGGGCTGCAGGGAGGGGAGAAGGATGGGGAGTGATTGCTTCATGGGAACAGGTTTCCTTTTGGGGTGATGAGAATGTTCAGAAATGAAATGCTAGTGATGGTTGCACAACTTCACAAAAATACTAAAAACCACTGAACTGTATACTTTAAATGAGCAAATTTTATGGGGAGTTACAGCTCACTGAAGAGTTAATGAAATGCAGATTACACCTCAACACAACTGACTTCAGAGAAAGCTAATGAAAAAATTGCTTGTGGTGGTAGAACCCAAGAAATAAGAAAACATAAAGAACAGGACGTGATGCAAGTTCAGATATCTGTGAAATATCACAAGTTTATAGAAAGAATTTTAAAAAAGAATTCAATAACACACTTTCAGAGAGCTTTGTACCACCAACAATGCAAAACTAAAACTCGATTGTGGAGCCTATTATGCTCAAGAGAAAAGGGGCAGCCATGAGAACACAGAGCAGTGGCTAAAGAAGCAGAAGGCTGGAGTTAAAGGCATATAGTGCTCAAGGAGCATCTCAAAAGATATCAGTCATCTCCTAACAAAAAAGATTAATTGCAAAAAAAAAAGATTAATTGTATGCTTATAGACAATGACCCTGGAGTTATGAGCAACTGCTTTATGCAACCAATTATGAAAAGAAACTCATGAAATGAAATAGACAATGGATAGCTGGAAGTTCTCCAGAATAAGAAGATAAAAATCAGAGAAGACAGGGGCACCTGGGTGGCGCAGTCGGTTAAGCGTCTGACTCTTGCTTTCAGCTCAGATCATGATGTCAGGTTCCTGAGATTGAGCACCACATCGGGTTTCACACCCAGCGTGGAATCTGCTTGGGATTCTCTCTCTTGTCTCCCTCTGCCCCTTCGCCTCCCTCACTCTTTCTCTAAGATAAATAAATAAATCTTTTAAAAAAAAAAATCAAAAGACAGAGTTGCACTATTTCCAAGGCAAGCATCACTTTAATAATTGCTGAAAAAGAGGCCTTTGTTCAGCCCAAATTCACCTGTAAAATTAATTTCAAACATTGAAGCAGAAAACTCCTTAATGCATTTATAACCAGACAGGCACCTTTTGGAAGAACATGAGCAGAAAGAGCAAGACAGGAGCAATCAGCTGCACAGGAAGGAGAAATATATAAGCAGGGAATTCAACAAATGAAGGGTAAACTATGGAAAGTAATAGCATCATGTAAAGTTCAATTTGCTGTCAACAGAGGAAAAGCTCTTGACAGTTGGCTCCTTCCTGTGATGAAAGAAAGAGCTCTTGGCTAAAAAGAAGCAGCCACCTTTTTGAGGCAACAAATAAGACAAGAAAACCTAGTGAGGAAACTAGTCCAAAGACCACCGGCTAGAGAACCAAATATAAGAAGACCTTATCATCTACTGCCCCTGGAGAGTCTAAAACCTGGTGGTGGTGCTTTGAACCAGTGCCCTGAGAGAAAAAAAGCACCGTATTGCCCACTGAGGTGTTGGTAAGATCTCTTTCTCTTACCCTGAATGGAGAAGATGGACCTAGAATGGATTGGATGCTCAGGAAGAGTCCTCCACCTAAGCCTAGAAACTTGGTCTCAAACACTCCTTCCTCTGACCTGAGCCCTGGGCAACTTCCAGAATCGTCAGGAACTTAGGAAGCTCCTCCTCTTTTAGTCCATCCTTTCACGAATGCCTGTCCTGAGTCCCCAGTAAGAGTATCCCACAACCACCACCAACGGGTCAATCTTGGTCACCCCCTCAAGCACAGTCACATTGCCTCCCTCACCACATTCCTAGAGGGCTTCCATTTCAACCTTAAGAGAAGGTGCCCAATCACCCACCACCCATAATGGACCTGGCCCGATGGCCAAGAATGCTAGAAACACTGACGTATGCAGTATATCCATACACAGAGCTCCAGGAAAATGCATCGTATTTTGGTTCTGACAAGACCACAGGGCTTCTCTATCAATAAGATGACACCACTTCTGATGTACACACTGGTCAGTAGGTGGTGAACGAATGAATTAACAATCGAGTGAATGCATGAGCAGCTCATTTCTGTAGATTATAAAGGGTTTAGTGGGCAAAGCAGGCATGTGACCTACCTGAGCTGTACAGATGTTGCTAGTAGCCTTGTCTCTCCGGATGTGCTGTTCCCTGGTTTGAAGAGCAAGACGGTACACTTCTTTCCCAGTGGCATCTCTGGCCCAAGAATAAAACATCTAGTTAACATATATGATCATAGCACCAAGGGTGGTCACAAAGGGACCTGTTTCTTTCCTTCCCAGATTGAAGGGAACCCAGAAATATATTTGGCTGCAAGGCCATAAAGAAACAATTCTTAAGCCATCCTGTTCTAAATAGGACTACTAATTTTTAGTATATACTTTGAGGGAAGAACTGAGATATACACAGAAAGACCAGCAATCTTGAAAGGAAACTTCCCTGGAATTACCCAGACTAATATAATGATGGTGAATGAGGATTCAATTTAAAATTAAACTTAGGGAAGATTAAATTTCACTGTGAGCATCTTGGCAGACACAGAAAAAAGGGAAATATCTGACAAAGGAGTCAACTTCTGCCCTGGAATCTAAAGCAACTGTACTGCTACAAAGAAAAAGAATGTGTTGAATCAATAAATTGTACACCTGAAATTAGTATTGCACTGTATGTTAACTGGAATTTAAGAACTTAAAAAAAGAATGTTAATAATCTTACCACTTGTCTCTAAGAAAAATTTTCCTTCTTTCCTAATACAATTGAGAATTTGGATAGGGGGCCCTGGGTGGTGCAGTGGGTTAAGCAACAGACTCCTGGTTTTAGCTCAGGTCATGATCTTAGGGTCGTGGGATCAAGCCCTGAGTAGGGCTCCTCACTCAGAGTGGGAGTCTGCTTGAGATTCTCTCTCCCTCTCCTTCTGTCCCTCCCACTCGTGCTCTCTCTCTCTCAAATAAATAAATCTTTAAAAAACAAAAAAAGAATTTGGGGACACTTGGGTGGCTCAGTCGTTAAGCCTCTGCCTTCGGCTCAGTCATGATCCCAGAGTCCTGGGATCGAGGCCCGAGTCAGGCTCCTTGCTCAGTGAAGAGCCTGCTTCTCCCTCTGCTTGCCACTCCCCCTGCTTGTGCTCACTCACTCTCTCTGACAAATAAATAAATAAATCTTAAAAATAAATTAATTAAAAAATTTAAAAATTAAAAAAAAGAAAAGATTCAACAGTCTTATCCTTTATTTCATCAAACTCTGGGTCCATTTTTTCAGTAAGATAAGAAGTTCAATATAAAAATCAGCAGAAAGGGGCACCTGGGTATATCAGTCGGTTAAGGATCTGCCTTTGACTCAGGTCATGCATGGGATGGAGCCCCACATTAGGCTCCCTGCTGAGCAGGGAGCCTGCCTCTCCCCAACTTGTGCTCTTTCTCTGACAAATAAATAAATAAAATCTTTTTTAAAAAATCAGCAGACAATAATTAATATATTAAATTCTTTTTAATTAGAAAATTTTCTGCCTCATCTTACCTGGTGAAGATACATCACTGAAAGAAACAAATGTAAGAATACTTGAAGAAACTTATTTTTACACTAAAAAGCGAGGTGCCTCTTGCTATTATGTGATAAGTTGCATTTCAAAGATTCAAATTATTCACTAATATAGACTATTCACTTGGGCTAGTAAGTCTAACTTCTTTGTAAGGTCTAAAAGGGCATGCTAAATTTCCCCAGTAATAATCATGACATTCATCTAAATTCTTAATCTGAGGAGGTGTATCAATGAGAAGCACTTGAGAGAGTACATTTAGAAATTACTAGAACAAACAAGTAGCAGGCCTCTAGGAAATAATGTGGATTACAATGTGTACATGGTAATCTCTCACTGTGCTTGTCTTTTACCTGTGTGGCATGACAATGCATTTGAGAATGAAAGTGGTGAGATATAAAACCACCTAAAATGTCCAGTCTTTCAATGCTTTTGTCAACCTAATTAAATTCACTTATGTGACTTGAATACAAGTATGTTGTAAATTATTGTGCATGGCCCAGTTAAATTCAGAGAGAAATCAACAACTTTTGTAATCAGAAGAAGAAACAGGGAAAATAATAACACAATCAAAGGGGAGAAACATGAGCTTCATTACCTTGTTACCCCCACCATTCTCCCGGGCATCATCCTCACCAAGCTTTCTCTAACAGCAAAAAAGGCTGCATGTGGTCCGCCATAGCCCAGTGGCACTCCAAATCGCTGTGAGCTGCCTAGGGCAATGTCTACCCCAAATTCTCCAGGAGGCCTCAAGATACACAGAGCTAAAAGGTCGGTAGCACAGCAGGCCAGGCTCTAGAAAGGACACAAGAGAGAAAGTGGTGGTAGTTGTCACCTTCACCCAGGGAGCAGTGAGAGAATAGCAAATTACCTGCAATATAAGCAGACAGACAGGGTTGTTTCATACCCTGTGAATTCCATTTACTCACTGATTCATTCAAAAATATTTACTGAGGGGCACCTGGGTGGCTCAGGTCATGATCTCAGGGCCCTGGGATCGAGCCCCACATCAAGCTCCCCACTCAGCAGGGGGCCTATTTAATCCCTCTCTTTCTGCCCCTCCCCCTGCTCAGGCTCTTTCTCTCTCTCTCAAATAAATTAAAATCTTTTTTTAAAAAATTACTGAGTGCTTACTATGCGCCAGAAATTAATGAACAAAATAAACTCAAGAAAAGGAGGCAGGAAGGAGAGTGCTTTACCATTCTAGGTGATACAGTTATGGAAACTAAGATGCATCAAAAAATCTTAATTCAAAGTTGGGACATACCTCCATGGACCCCCACAAGGAGAGATTTGCCTACCCCAGTCTGATGGGCCCTCTCCACAAGCTCTGTGAAGTCTTCCACCTTCCCCTCGGTGTCTGGGTACTGGAAGAGCACTCCACTAACATTGTTTCCACTGAAGTCCATTTTATGGGGTAATTTCAGCTCAATGAGAACGCCATTGTATCTGGAAAGACAGAAGACAAAGAGCAATCATGCTTTTGGTTTTCAAGAGAAAATAAAACCCCTTACAATTTATTTTCAGTGATAGCGTGCCCATATTCAGTGTCCTTCCTCATTGCCCCCCACCCCCACCTCATCCTGATACACACACACACCCATCTCACACCTGACCTTTCATTGGTAACAGAACGTCACACCATCTTGAGTGCTTCCAACAGCTTGGCTTCTGTTTCTCTCTTCCACGCTTATCACACCCATTCCCCCCTTTCTTGCCAGAACCTGCTCCTGAGAGGGTCAGGAACATGGCTTCCTAGGACTAAAGAACCAATTCCTACAACTACAGAGCAGTCACCACTTTCACCTGAGATCAGTTTTAGGTGAATGGAAAACCATCAATAAGACAAAGAGAAAGACCTTTCTTAACCACCCAGTTCCAATTCTATGTGAGAATACCCCTTCTGAAGGGATGGTGGTATGGGGTTGGGGAATATTGCCCCGTTCTTACAAGAAGAGAGCAAACAGACACACTGGCAGGTGATAGCTGTGCTGTTTTTATCTGATTACAGCACTAAACAAATACAGTACGCTTGCTTTCGTCTATATCATACCACACCTAGGCTTTATATGGATCCTTTATAAACTATGTTTGCAGTTGCACACACTAAACTCTAACAACTGTGTGAGAATTCCATTTTTCCCTCTACTTCTCAAGCCTTCCAAAACATTGCTGAAATTATTTTAATATTTTTAATTAAAACAAACAAACAAACAAACAACATGGTTACTCAATATAAAGCAAAGGCAACTAAGGCCACTTCTGTATTCTCTCAATTCTGACACATTTTACTTACTAGGCAAGATCTCAGGAAGAAAGTGGGAAGGAAAGCGAAACTGAACAACCTCAATTTAAACCAGATTCACCTCCAACCAGTTTGGAAGTAAGAGAGAGAAGCAACGGTGATGAGCATGATATATATTATCCCTGAGTTCAAAATATGAATGAAATTAATTACTTGGCTCGAGTCTGGACGACAGCTATTGTCTGTGGGTGGCAACGCGGGTCAACAAAAAATCTCTTCCTCTTGTTGTGCCTGTTGAAAAGGAAAATCACATTCAAACATGAACATTAAAGAAATCAAAGTATCTTCCAAGAATGCAAAGCAAAGGTGGTACTTAGGGAAACTCTGAGCACAATGTAAAAAATGAGTCCTTAATTCTACTGAGCAGAATTCTACTGAAATCCAATTTCCGTTCTTGAAAAGAAAACCATAGGCCCAAAATGGAGTCACTTGTGCTAGGTTCATGTCACCAAACTGGGGCTTCATACATACCTGATTATAGTTTCAACCTTCCCCAGTAATATAATCTTAACTGGTCAGTCTAGAATTTCCTGGTAAGCACCAATGAGGTAATTCACCTAATAAGACTCTTTTTGTCCCCCAAAGGAAAGTGACCTTGCTCTAAATAATCCCTTTTTTGTTTGTTTATGACTTCCTTGACACCCCCTTTAAAAACCTTTCCCTTTCAGAGGCTGCCTTCGGTTCAGGTCATGATCCCAGAGTCCTGGGATCAAGCCCCACAGCTGGGCTCTCTGCTCAGTGGGGAGTCTACTTCTCCTTCTCCCTCTGTCCCTCACCTTGCTCATGCTCTCTCCCTCTGTCTCTCAAATAAAGAAAATCTTAAAAAAATAAAAAATAGGGTGCCTGGGTGGCTCAGTTGGTTAAGCAACAGCCTTCGGCTCAGGTCATGATCCTGGAGTCCTGGGATCGAGTCCCACATTGGGCTCCCTGCTCAGTGGGGAGTCTTCTTCTCCCTCTGACCCTCCCCCCCTCATGCTCTCTCTCTCTCTCTCATTCTCTCTCTCTCTCAAATAAATAAATAAAATCCTTAAAAAAATAAAAAATAAAATAAAATAAAAACCTTTCCCTTTCACATTGGACAGCAACATGTAAAAGAATGAAACTGGACCACTTTCTTATACCATACACAAAAATAAGTTCGGAATGGATGACAGGCCTAAATATGAGACATGAAACCACAAAAATCCTAGAGAAGAACACAGGCAGTAACCTCTTTGACATTGGCCAAAGCAACTTCTTACTAGATATGTCAACTGAGGCAAGGGAAACAAAAGCAAAAATGAACTACTGGAACTTCATCAAGATAAAAAGCCTCTGCACAGCTAAGGAAACAATCAACAAAACTAAAAGGCAATCTACTGAATGGGAGAAGACATTTGCAAATGCTCTGATAAAGGGTTAGCATCCAAAATATATAAAGAACTTATAAAACTCAACACCCCAAAAGCAAATATTCCAGTTAAAAAATGGGCAGAAGACATGAATAGACATTTTTCCAAAGAAGACATCCAGGTGGCCAACAGACACATGAAAAGATGCTCAACATCACTCATCATCAGAGAAATACAAATCAAAACTGTAAAAAGATATTATCTCACACCTGTCAGAATGGCTAAAATCAACAACACAGGAAACAACAGGTCTTGGCAAGCATGTGGAGAAAGAGGAACGCTCTTGCACTGTTGGTGGGAATGCGAACTGGTGCAGACATTCTGGAAAACAGCATGGAGGTTCTTCAAAAATTTAAAAATAGAACTAACCTATAATCCAGCAATTGCATTACTAGGTATTTACCCAAAGGATACAAAAATACTGGTTCAAAGGGTACACGCACCCCAATGTTTACAGCAGCATTATCAACAATAGCCAATTGTTGGAAAACAATTGGAAACAGCTCAATTGTCCATTGCCTGATGAATGGATAAAGAAGATGTGATCTGTATACACACACACACACACACACACACACACACACACACAGGAATATTACTCAGCCATAAAAAAGAATGAAATCTTGGGACGCCTGGGTGGTTCAGCCGGTTAAGCGTCTGCCTTCGGCTCAGGTCATGATCCCAGGGTCCTGGGATCGAGTCCCACATGGGGCTCCTTGCT
The DNA here is from genome assembly GCF_011800145.1 of Mirounga leonina. NCBI lineage: Eukaryota > Metazoa > Chordata > Mammalia > Carnivora > Phocidae > Mirounga > Mirounga leonina. Next base: position 14,290,107 of record NW_023270757.1, on the reverse strand, counting down.
CAGTGAGGAGCCTGCTTCTCCCTCTCCCTCTGTCTGCTGATCCCGACTGTGCTCTCTCTCTCTCTCTCTCTGATAAATAAAATCTTTAAAAAATTAAATTAAATTAAATTTAAAAAAAAAGAATGAAATCTTGCCATTTGCAATGATGTGACTAAAGCTAGGGAGTATTATGCTAAGCCAAATAAGTCACTCAGCAAAAGACAAATACCATATGATTTCACTCATATGTGGAATTTAAGAAACAAAACAGATGAACGTAGGAGAAAAAAAAAAAAGGGAAGTAAACCAAGAAACAGACTCCAAACCACAGAGAACAAACTGAGGGTTGCTGGAGGAGCGGTGGGTGGAGAATGGGCTAAATAGATGATGGGTATTAAGGAGGGCACTTGTGATGAGCACTGGGTATTGTATGTAAGTGATGAATTACTAAATTTCACACCTGAAACTAATATTACATTGTATCTTAACTAACTGGAATTTAAATAGAAACTTGAAAAAAATAAAATTAAATCAGATGTTAAAAAAAAATCCTTTCCCTTTCTGTAGCCCTTTGTCGCTCCTTTATTTGCTAGAGGGGATGCTGTCCGATTCATGAATCATTGAATAAAGCCAATTAGATCTTCAAATTTACTCAGCTGAATTTGGGTGTTTTTTTTAAAAAAAAAAAAACACCATTCCAACCCCATTTAGCAAAATCAATCTTAAACCGGCTTAAATTTATTTTAAATATGCTAAGTTAAAAGAAATAAAAACAGGATAGTGATGGGGTACAAGTAGAATTAAAAACTAACTCTTGAAATAAAAAACATCTGAGAATTTTACTGCCAAAGAAGCTTATCTAAGCCAAATGTCCTCATTCGACAGAGGATGAAAAGGACTCAGAGAAGTGACATGGGCAGGACCACACAGCTACTAAAGGACCTAAATGCTGGGAGTTTTCTAAAAGTTCCTGATTTCAGGAAACGAAACTGATGGAGATTGTTAAAAAGAAAACCATAGGCCCAAAATGGTGTTTCTTGGGCCGTGCCCAGTCACCAAACCAGGGCTTAATACCTAAGCTAATTGCGGTTTCAACCTCCTCCAGAAATGTAGTCTTAACCTGTGAGTCAGGAATTTTCCGATAAGCACAAAGGAGGTGATCTGTCACATGAGCTTTCTCCATCCACCAAAGGCTAGAAGAGGTCATCTGTATAATAAGACCCCCTGTCATTCCCCCTAAGGGAAGGTGATCTTGCCTGAAACAAATCTTTCTTTTCTTTTGCTTATCACATTCTTGCCCCACCTTCCTTCCTATAAAAAAACCTTTCATTTTGTACAACTCCTCAGGGAGACTTTCTACCTGCTAGATAGAATGCTGCCCAATTTATGAATCATTTAATAATAAAGCCAATTAGATCTTCAAATATGCTTGGTTGAATTGTTTTTTAACAGGATACATAACAGTGCATGTATCATGAGCACATCTGGGTAAAAAGGGTGGGGAACACATGTACATTGTGCTATGCATTTAATTTCCCAGAAAGATACACAATTAACAACAGCTTTCTCAATGGAACAGGACTGAGAAACAGTATGTTCACTTCATTATGTTTTCTACTGTTTGCATATTTTTCCCACTCTGAACAGGTATTTTTATAATAAACATAAATTTAATAGAGGATTAGGTAGAGTTGTATAGATAAAAAAAGCTATTAATTATCCAAAGCACAATGCTCTTCACAGTGTGAATCTAAATAAATTGGGAGAAAAGAGCCATCTGAGCCTAAACGACCTAAGATGGAAACAAAAACACTGCTATTTTAATTTTTATTATTATTTTATTTATCTTTCCAAAGATAAAAACCACAAGGCTGCTTTTCAAATTAAATGCAGGCCTGAAGATATGAGAATTAAGAGAGAGGAAGTAGATTTAGCATTTGCAGAGCAAATCAAGCATTTGCAGAGCTATAGCTCATTAACTCAAATCAGTTCAGGACCAAATCCCCGAACCATCAACCAGAAAGGCCTCAGCTTCTCCAAGTGTGAAATGGAAGCTCTTAAGAAAGAGAGGCAGAGGGAGATGAGAAAGCAGCAAGAAGGTGGATAAGGATGAGATAAGATGAAAATGTGAAAAGCTGAGAATAGAGAAGCATTCCTTTCTGGCTGTCTACCCAGGATCAGGAGGAAGAGCCTAAGCCCACCTCTAAGGCTGCTTGGGAAGCAGAATAACCTGTGGCTGGAAATTTAGAGGTTTTCATACCTGCTAAGGAGGTTTGGGGTTCACTACGGCAATGTTGTGATTTATAAGAAATATATATTTGGTCATGACCAAATTTTTAATATATCAATATCAAAATATTTCATATTTTCATTTATATTTAGTCTTCCTCCACAGTTCTTGGCTCGTAGCTCCCCAAACTTCCTAACTGTGGAGAATGTAAAGATGTCTTTTTTTATGTTAATTAGGTGACTTTTGGAGAATGTCCATGAATGCGGTTTGGTTGCCAGAGGAGCCAACCCTGTGATTAGAGGGCTGGAACTTTTAGTCCCACCTCCCAACCTCAGAAGGAAGAGGGGTTGGAGGTCAAACCAACAGCCAAGGGGCGCCTGGGTGGCTCAGTCGTTAAGCGTCTGCCTTTGGCTCAGGTCATGATCCCAGGGTCCTGGGATCGAGCCCCGCATCGGGCTCCCTGCTCCACGGGAAGCCTGCTTCTCCCTCTCCCTCTCCCCCTGCTTGTGTTCCTTCTCTCGCTATCTCTCTCTGTCAATAAATAAATATTTAAAAAAAAAAAACCAACAGCCAATTGCCAATGATTTAATCAATTTTGCCTATGTAATGAAGCCTCCATAAAAAACCATAATGGACGGCATTTGGAGAACTTCGGGTCGATGAATGGGTGGAGATTGGAGGCGAATGGTGTAGCTAAGAGAGCATGGATGCTCCACGCCTTTCCCACATACCTTGCCTTATGTATCACTCCCATTTGGCTATTCTTGTTTTTTCCTTTAATAATAAACCAGTGATCTAGTAAGTAATGTTTCTGAGTTCTGTGAGTTGCTCTAGCAAATTAAATGAACTTGAGGAGGGTGTCCTGGAAACATCTGGTTTATAGCCAGGCATGCAGAAGCAAAGGAAATAACGTGGGCTCGCCACTGACATATGAAGTGGGGTGTGGTGAAGTGAGTCAGGGGGGCAGGGCAGTCTCGTAAGACTGAACCCTCAACCCCTGGAATCTGATGCTATCTCCAGATAGATTGTGTCAGAATTGAGTTGAAGTCTTGGACATCCTGCTGCTGTTAAAGAATTATTTGTTGGTGTGGGGAAAACCTCGATGCACACATTGGACTTGGTACCAGAACCAATTTAACCATCCCTAAGTATCTGGAAGCCAAAAAAGAGAGTTACATGGGCATTCAGAGCCAGAGGCACAAAACCTCACAGACACACCGTGAATATGGGCGGATTTCCCAACCAGATGACATCTACATGTGAACCCTACTAGGAAGGTAAGCTCAAAAGTACTCACAAGGCCAAGAACAAAGGAAAATGGGGAACTGGAGAGCAATTGTTAACTATATACCATGACCCAGCAATTCTACTTCTAGAAATGCATCCTCAGGAAATCATCAGAACTTTTGACAAAATTGATTCTAAAGATGTAAAACAATAGCATCTGTAACAGGAAAAGATGGTATCAAGGTGAATGTATAACAATAGAGGTGAAGTTACATAAATTGGGGTACTTTCGTGCAAGTGAGTACTACCAGGTAGTCAATAAAAGCCATGTCCTAGAAAGCTGACTAAGGCAAATCTTCTCACAATATATTGTTAAATACAAGAAAACAAGGTCTAAAACATTTAAATACAACCTAAAACAATATGCTTCATGAAAGATGGCATTTGTGTATTACAGTACAGACTGCCAGTTCTTACCCAATATCCATTCTCCCCTTTACCAATAGTAATAGAACCCTAATACGTAGGGCACAGCAGTGTGCCCATCTAATAAAAACTGCATTTCCCCAGGTCATTTGTAGGTATGGGTGGTCAATGAAGCATAAAGTTGCTGAGTGCAAGTTGCCAAAAAACTCTTTCAAGAGGACTTAATTAGCTAGCAGCACCCTTGCCCCTGTCCTTCTTCATGGGTGCAGAGGTCATAGTTAAAGCCCCAGCAGTCATCTTGCGACCATGAGGACAAAGGCCTCACACTGAAGATGGCACAGAAAGAGAGGAACCTGATACTATCTCAGAGCTCCTGTAACATCCCTGAACTTAACACTATGGATGAGGAGAGCCAAATGTTTTTCTTATGTAATGTTAAATGGTAAACAACAGTGGCTTTAAAAGCCACTATTTTTTCAGATTTTTTTGTTCTCTCAGCTGACTGGTATAATGCTACTGTGTGCGCGCGCGCGTGTGTGCGTGTGCGTATGAGAAGAGGTGAGTTACAGGGCACTGAAGGGCTAGTCCCGCCCGCACAGCGGGAGATACTGAAGGATGTCCCTCGCCCTGTGGGCCTCTCACCTGTGGCACAGCTGCATCGCCTCTGCGGCCGCTGTGGCCTCATCCAGCAGGGACGCGTTGGCCATGTCCATGCCTGTGATGTCGCACACCATGGTCTGGTAGTTTAGTAAACTCTCCAGTCTCCCCTGAGACACTTCTGGCTGGTATGGAGTATACTGGGTGATCCTATGAAAGACACAAAAGGCCATGTCCAAACTGTGACTCCACTATTCAGAAAAGTGTACAAAATGTCTTCACTTTGGAATTCAGTAATTGAAATTTAAGTTTTTGTGTTCTTTGAGAACTGTGGATCAGTCAGCTTCCCTTGAGAATTATATATCAGTAAGGAAGCTCAGACTTAAATCACAGTAACAATATTATCTTTTGTTTGGGCATATTCAGTACTTATGTTTCTTTCTATCTCTTTAAGGTACTTCTTAATCTTACATTTCTATTTTAATAACCTTATCATATGTGTTTTATTGTAAGCTGGTTCTTAAAATCCACTTGAGCTTACCTATGGTAATATAAACAGAAATTTTACTTCCTGTTATCTTTCTGCTAGCTAAAAACCTATCTCAATCACAGTCCACAACAGGAAAGCATCTAAGAATCTACTATCTAATACTCAAACTGTTGTTTTATGGGGATCTTTGTTTAATACTAAGCAGGAGGAATTCTATGTACTCCTAGGAAATTAACAGAGGTCTATTTAAGAATCTTGACTATTCAGGGGCACCTGGGTGGCTCAGTCGGTTAAGAGTCAGCCTTCAGCTCAGGTATGATCCCAGGGTCCTGGGATTGAGCCCCGCATCGGGCTCCCCACTCGGGGGGAAGCCTGCTTCTCCCTCTCCCTCTGCCTGATGCTCCCCATTTGTGTGCTCTCTGTCAAATGAATAAATAAAATCTTAAAAAAAAAAGAATCCTGACTATTCAGTTATTAAGAGTCTGCAAAAGTTAACTCAAAATTCAAGGATATAAATGGTTAGAAGGCAGTATAGACATGAGTTTTAATATTATATCCTCTAGTTATTAGCCACAAATATTTCTTTAGGTATTTGAGTTAACACACTTAGTGCCTTCATACTTTTTTTTCATTCCTTCATTCACTCATCCTACAAATATTACTGCATGCCTGTAAGTGACAAGAACTAGGATAGGTTCTGCTGACGATACATCATAAGCAAATGGATAACAGTCCCTGATCTCAAGAGTATACTGTAATGGGGAAAAAGAGACAATAAATAAATGAAATCATTTCAGAGTGATAAATATTTTAAAGAAAATAAAATCAGGTGGTATAATAGAGGACTTGTGACACAGCTGCTATCTTTTCACCAAGAATCCATTCACTCTACCAAAATGGGTCAGACTGGGGTCCATGCTCCCACACGTGATTGACATGGTTTCATAATTCTATTGTTTTTGTTCTTCTAAGCCAGAAAAGTATTAGGAAAAAATTTAGGCTTTTTTTTTCAAGCCTTATCCCTTTCTGTCTTGCTCTGGTAATCATGTGCAGGATATTTCTATCCTTTCTCTTTCCTTTTTGAAGGCTTTGAAATTAATACTTCATATATTTGAGGGGGAGTGGGTGGGGAAACTTGCCTTACCAAGCAGTAAAATGTCAAGACTTTGAAATAGTCTTCCCGAAACTTTTATTGGCATAGTTGTGTGTGTGTATGTGTGTGTGTGTATAGCAGAGTACATTTTTGCTTCAGTTAACTCCTTGAACAGCCTGGCTTAGCAACTGTAAATCAGTTTGCCAAATTCTAAGTGGGTGGTGAACTGGAATGAATGAGGCACACAATACATGTTGTAGGCAAAGTAGAAAAGGAATCCGAGTAGAATTGGGGTCATACAAAAGGCAAAGACAAGGAGTAATTGTGACCTCACATCAGATAAGACTTTCACACACAGCATAGCCTGACACCACAAAGACATGCTTAGATTGCCTGGCTAACATGAAGCTTTCATTTTACTCAGAGTCATTATTTTACATATAGACAGACACACAAACTTGCTCATGCACACACCCGAGCATACACATATTAGCTAGTCCATCCAATAAATGGGAAAGATTCAGTATACCCATAGACACAGAAAATACAATAGGAATAGAGAGAGCAATATTCCAGAGAATTCATCACAGCCTGGAATATTGAAAAATTAGTAACAACAATAGAAGAGCAACAAAACTAAGTGTCCATCGAAAAGAAAACAATTAAATAGACACTATGCATACATAATACTACACATTTATTGAAAATGATGTATAAAAGAATAATTTCTGACATGGAGATGCTCCTGATATATATTTAAAATGTACAGTGCCAAATACCATGATCCCATTTTTGTAAATTTGTAAAAACAAATGAACCAAAGTGTAAACAGTGTTTTTTCTCTGGGTGGTAAGATTAAAAGTAATTTTTACTTTCTTTTTATTGTATTCTGAATGTAAAAGACCTCAGCTACCATTTATTAACCATTTTCTGTGTCAGGAACTTATTTACAACCTTTTTCTGATTATCTTACACCTGTTTATTGTAAAAAGTTGGAAAACTCAGGTAGCTGTGGAGACAATAAAATCACCTATTATCCCAAAACTCCAAGATAACAACAGTTACCATTTACATGCTTTCTTTTCAATGTTTTTTTTTTTCTTTTGTGAAAGACACACTCAACTATCCTGCCCATCTTTCTGTTGTGCTGTCTGCCACTTGCTGATTTGTGACTTTTCTTTAAGATCCTTTTTTTCTCCAACTTTATTGAGATAATCAACAAAACAATATATATTTAAAGTGTACAAGGGCACCTGGGTGGCTCGTCAGTAGAGCATCCGACTTAATTTTAGGGTAGTGTGTTCAATTGGGTGTGGAGTCTACTTAATAAAATAAGATAAATAAAATAAAATAAATGATATGATTTGATATACATATTTTGTTAGATGATTACCACAATAGGTAATTAATTTACTCTTTTCTATATCATAATCATATTTATATTTAAAATAAGATTATACTCTATGTAAAGTCTTCTGCCCTGATTTTATTTCTTAACATTATGCCATGGACAATTTCTAATAACTTTAATACTGTTCCACAACATAATTTTAATTGTTATGTGGCATTAAATCATCTTATTTACCATAATTTATTTAAGTCCCCTCAAATTAAATATTACTTTTGGTTTTAAATATCAGAACTAGTGTAACAGTGAACAGCCTTCTCTTTGTCTTATTTCCTTCAGATAAATTCCTGGAAGTGGAATTCTGAATTGTATATGATAATTAATTTTAAGGTTCTCAGATATTGCCATGTTCCTCTCCAGAAATATCATACCCTATACGTAACTCTCTTAAGTAGTATAGTGATTCACAGATTTCCCTGCATTATCATGATACTAGTACTAAGAAGCCCTGGGTTTCAACCTTAATTCTTTAATGTACTACCTGTGAATTGGGACAAGTAACTAAATCTCTCTCTTCCAATTTCTCCTGGTGATCAATGAAGATAACATCACCTATATCATAGGTTCTTAGCACTCAAAGGAGGTTAATATATACAAAGCATGTGGAACGGTAAAATCCTGCCCAAATATTCGTTGTCTTAAAAAGGTTTTTTCCCCCTCTGTTTTGATCTTTAAGAGGATTCACTCATAGTTCTGTTCAGATATTATTAGATATTTGTATTTGGAAAGGGTTTTTTTCTGAAAATTTATCACATCTCATGTCAGCTTCACACTGCCTATTCTTCCTCCAACTAGATCCCCAAACAAACTAGTTTCTCTTCCTAAAAATTCTTATTCCTTCAATGCTGTGCCAATTCTCAAAGTAGAAACTGCAGGTCTTTTGAGCCCAAATCATGATCAATTCCCATTAGTCTTCCTTCCAATGTCCCATATCCACCCCTTCATCTTTGTTGCCTTACTGCCCTAATGCTGTGCTTAAAATAGGAACTTACTGAATATCTGTGGTGCAGAAGTGTGTAGTATTTGACTTCCCTGCTTAAATGGAGATGGCTCCCCATTACCTACAGGAAAAAACCCAAACCTCCCAAGCACAGTCCTCCATACCTGAGACTGCACTGTTCCTTTGATAACAGACTTTGAGATTTAATACTCCCTTCCCTCACCAACCTTTCTCACCTTACTCAACACTTTCATAAGCCCAAAGTTAGTCTGATGCTGATTAGCCTTTCTAAAGGTAGAGAGTTTTGTAATTGTTTTCTTGCAAAAATAAACATATGATCCCACTTCTTTTACTTATAGTCTACCCATTTTCTACACCACTAAAATATCAGGTATTAAAGGTCTTAACAAGCCTCTATTAAAAAACTCCAGCCAGTGAGTCTGAAGCCCAAGGACACTAACAAACCCTCATTTCAGGAGAAAAATGCTAACAGAGGGCCTGCTGTCATGTATGCAAAGGTTTAGTTGACTCAATTAGGCAAAATGTGGTGATTAAGAAAGTGTTTCTGTGATCTACATTTTCTGTATTTCTTTTTTTAAAAAAAGATTTTATTTTTAAATAATCTCTACATCCAACATGGGGCTCAAAATCTCAGTGCCAAGACCAAGAGTCACATGCTCTACCAACTAAGCCAGCCAGGCACCCCTACATTTTCTATATTTCAACTATTTAACTCATTTCTATTTATAGATATATTTTAATATATTTTTAAAGCATCTGTACATCCAAGAAGGCATTTTGTCAGGCTCAAACAGGATGCTTGATATCTTCAACATGGCATTAACATTTATCCCAAAATAATCAGTATTTTCTATGACTTTTGGGCTGTGACTTTCTTGTGAGATTGAGAAAGAATGAGGTATTGCAGTAGGACAAACATTCATAAGATTCTCTCATTTTAATCCCAGTGCCAAAGTTACACAAAACAGAAATAGCCACAAAGAAAATGTTAAGTCCTTTTATATTAAATACTGATGCTATCAGCAGTCAAAGTTTTGTTAACAGTGGGCCCCATAAAATAAAATTCTGGACCTGATGCAAGTTTTCTTGTAAGAGCCCAAATGTTTGTATTCTTTTGAAGCTATGTTGTCCATTTATTTTCACCTCACGTCACCGGAATTTGTTGGTGCCGTCTCTATGGAAACCATTCAGAACAGAAGGGTGATACTGTGAAATCTCCTCACCCTCATGTGCACAGTCCTCCCTATCAGTGCTGGTGAGGTACAGTATTACCCTCTGGTTCAAATCAACTTTCAGTGAATGGAAAGGAGCAATATTTAAAATGCTCCCAAAAACCAGGACTGAAAAGCAAAAACAACATTGTCTTCCTCTCAAAATGCTGGCAGCTCCTAAAGTAAATTAACACATCCACTCACAGCCAGGAAGCAATACGGTGAATATTCTCTATGGCCACCAAGAGTGAAGGCCACAGGCCAATATTCCGACAGCTAAAATGCTGCAGCTCATTCATGTACTTTTGAGGCTTATTTTGTAAGGAGAAAGGCCATTCCCTTTTGAAATCAAACTTGGAGTTCAACCATGCAAACTTTTATCAGTACCACAGTGGGAAAGAAGCCTCAGCAATGCAAATATATTCGCACACACACCCAAAGCAAAAAAACTAGTTCTTTGATGGTTCTTTCCTTTCTCTTACTGATGAAGAAATGAAGCATACTGAAACTAAAAGCTCTGGCCAGGGATGGCAAGGCAGGAGTGATCAGGCCAACAGATCTGGCTCCTGTAATGATGGGACATGAGCAACTTCATCCAGGACAAGGCACTCTGGTCAACCAGGACTGTTTTGCTTCCCATCCATCCAGGCTGACCACCGCCCTACCTTAGACAAATGCTTTGTGCGTCAGAACTACAGGTCTGGACTTGAGGCAGCAGATGACGACGGTCTGAACTGATGGCCAAACACATCAACTCCTCACAGACTCAAATGCACAGAAACCAGTTATGCTTGTGGGTGGTATGATGGTAAGTGAATATAAGTTCACATGTCATAGTCGCCACAGTGGGTTTATTCCTGTACTAAGAACACTTTGTGCAAAGTTTGAGATTAAATAGGGTATCAGGTTTACTTTTCAAAATGCCAAAACTGAGGGCGCCTGGGTGGCTCAGTCGGTTAAGCGTCTGCCTTCGGCTCAGGTCATGATCTCAGGGTCCTGGGATCGAGCCCCACGTCAGGCTCCTTGCTCAGCGGGGAGTCTGCTTCTCCCTCTGCTCCTCCCCTCCCTCTTGTACTCTCTCTCTCTCAAATAAATAAAATCTTTTTAAAAAATGCCAAAACTGTCAAAAAGTTCATATTCCTAGATGAGTCTGCATATTAGTGTGTGTGTGTGTGTGTGTATTAGAGATGGCTTGATGTTTTAAGGAGAGAATGAGGGAGCAGGGAGGGCATAAGCAGGAGCTCAGTGGAATCAGGGAAATGAAAAATTACAAAAATCAGGAAGGAGTGTAAAATTCATCTGGGTTTAGGGGCGCCTGGGTGGCTCAGTTGGTTAAGCGACTGCCTTCGGCTCAGGTCATGATCCTGGAGTCCCGGGATCGAGTCCCGCATCAGGCTCTCTGCTCGGCAGGGAGTCTGCTTCTCCCTCTGATGCTCCTCCCTCTCATGCTCTCTGTCTCTCATTCTCTCTCTCAAATAAATAAATAAAATCTTAAAAAAAAAAAACCAATTAATTAAAAAAAAAATTCATCTGGGTTTGCTAACTGGTGCTCATAGAAGTTAGGCTCCCACCCTGCACAGAGGCTGAGAGGGCCCTATCTTTAGGTGTTGACTACAACAAAACAGTAAAATTTTTTGGCAGCTTTGAGTTTTTTGCACAGGTACTTTCCTATTTTCTGTTTTTAAGGTAAAAAAATGGACTAATGGATGTCTCAATAGTCTGTCTTATGATGGTAGGTGGAGAGCCTCTTATATAAGGCAATTATTTCTAAGAATTCTGATCACTGAGAACTCAAGTTAAATCTAACAAAATTTATTAAATAAAATATTTTACAAAAGATGCAAAGTGTTCAGCAATTTTTTAAGATTTATTGCAGTGGAGGATGTACTTGGGTATTTCAAAAGCTCATGTGGGGGCAATTTATGATTTCCCATAGAGAAGCCTACCTTCCCTTTACTATGTTGATTTTTTTATATATGCTAACCTGAAAGACAATCTTTACATCTTACTCTAAATACCTTTGAATTACAGAGGCAATTGCTTATTCTGTCCTCACATAATATTGGTTGTACTAGAAATTAAAGTTACTCCTTATATCAAGTGCTATGCATTGAAACTTGTTTTTTAAATGTTAACTTGCACTGCGGTGTCTGGGTGGTTCAGCTGGGTGAGCGTCCGACTCTAGATTTCGGGTCAAGGAATGATCTCAGGTCCTGGGATCAAGCCCATGTCGGGCTCTGTGCTCAGTGTGGAGTCTGCTTGCGGTTCTCTCTCCCTCTGCCCCTCCCCCATTCACACTTTCTATCTCTAAAATAAATAAAATCTTGAATAAATAAATAAATATTAAGTGGCACTGTGTATATTAATGTAAAACAATGTTAATTTACTCAACTTTCCAGCTTACACCGCCTGGGATATCCGTGTAAGATGCTAATTTTTACGAATTGTTATAGTTTCAGGTTATTTATAATACTTGATGTTTTGTAAAACTCAAATACTACTATACTGTATTTATGGACCAAATAAATGGACTCTGCATACTTGTCATACATGCTTGCATAGTTAAAATGGTTATTTCTTACACCAACTAACTGAAAGAAAAAAGTCATCTAGGAATTATTGCCTCCCCACTCCATTTCTATGCTAGAAATAAGTGCACACATTCCTTTTGAGACTAAGTTCTCAATTGAAATAAAGTTTCAATTTAAAGATGCTGGTGTATACAGTGATGCTGATCCAAAAACAAGGAAAAGAAAGGCCCAGGAATCCCCATCTTTCCTCCTCTACAGTCAGACAATATTTCCCAATGGCCAGAGAAGCAGATGGGCTGGTCTTTGGAGCCAGGACTTCTCCCTGACAAAAATATCCAAGGTGTTGAGATGTGAACCTCTGTTTTGTTCTTTCTGTCATACAGCCAACTACTGTACATATGAGATGTGGGAATGAGAACAGATCACACACCTGAGGATGTGCGGCTCAGCCCTTTCTTTTGCTGCTTCTAGAAGAGCCTGTTCACAGAATACATATGTTCTCTTTCTCTACAAAGTGCTAAGTAATAAACCGGATATTTTAATCTCCATTTACCTGCTACTACATCTGCTTTTTCAATTGGTCATGTACAGAATATGGGGGGGGGGGTGATAAAGGATACTCTTAAAATCCTGAGAAGATAATGGACTAAGATTCTGACTCACTGAGTAAGCTCAGACATAATCTTAAAAAAAAAAAAAGACATAGCCTTAAAATCCCAGTGTCTCCAAAGAATAAACCCCTGAATCTGCCCACCTACAAGTTGACATCTTGCTCAATATGCTTACAAAGACAGAACAGACATTAAATTAGAGAGGACGAGATTACCAGCATCCACATTTTAGAGCTCTAAAATTTTTTATGGGAATAAAAGTGGAAAGAAACTCTATATTTCCTCTACATTTGAGTAAGGAAATTTCCCAAGCCAGAGAAAACCAAGTAGGTCCTTGGAGGTTAGAGACAACACAGGAGTGTAGATGTCAGTGTATAAGTTCTGACACTCCAAGGGGTAAGGAGGTGTGGGGAAACTGGGAGAATCATGCAAATCAAAACATAGTACTCTTGTTTTCAATCTAATAATACATTACCATCCTGCATTCTCCAGTAAATTCCGTAAAATCGTCTGTGGCACGAAGCAGTTATAATAGCCCATGCCCATATACGATCTCCAGATCTGGTTTTTGCTGGAAATGGCATGCAGAGTTGTAAGGATTTCATTTTCACCTGATTATAAGAAAGAGAGAAATATTACAGACAGAAAACATCTCAAAAGAGAGTTCCAATTATAGTTTAAGACCTTTGTTTTCTTTGACTATATATATGAAAACAGCTATATGAAAATATAAGAATCAATCCCCCAGCAATACTAAGTACTGTATGCAGAAAACTCAAAAATCCCGAAGCAACACTCAATTACCCTCCAGTTTGGTTCCTCGTAATTTTTTTTTGGCTTTGTTAGAATTGCCCAATTATAATACTTGCCTCATTCTGAGAGTCTTCTGTTCCCTTTACATTTCTGTGGTGTTTACACCAAATAATTCTGCTTTCTTGGTGTGCCTTGGTGGCTCAGTCAGTTTAAGTGTTGGACTCTTGCTCAGCACAGCTTCTGCTTGTCCCTTTCCCTCTACTCCTTCCCCGCCCCCCCTCAAATAAATAAATAAAATATTTTTTAAAATTCTGCTTTCTCTTATTAAAATATTGTTTTCCCTTTTAAATTGCCTTATACCAATATTGGTATAAGTCTTAATACATGACCTATATTTTTCTCTAAAACTCCTCTACTAACTCTGATGTTTTTTCCTTTGTGTCACTTAAAAGACTACTTACGAAAAGGCCTTCACCCAACAGTATAAAGTATCAGTTGTAATAAAAGATGCAGTTTTCTTTTTTTTTTTTAAAGATTTTATTTATTTGACAGAGAGAGATACAGCGAGAGAGGGAACACAAGCAGGGGTAGTGGGAGAGGGAGAAGCAGGCTTCCCGCAGAGCGGGGAGCCCGATGCGGGGCTCGACCCCAGGACCCTGGGATCATGACCTGAGCCGAAGGCAGACGCTTAACGACTGAGCCACCCAGGCGCCCCTAAAAGATGCAGTTTTAACCAGCATTCCCATTAGGATTCTTTGATAATTAAGAAGGAATAATAAAAGTTCTTGGATGCAGGTGACCAAATGACCTATTTGAGGTCATTCATATAATAACAACAAACTCTGACTTCTGAGCATTACTCTTGGCCAGGAATTGTACCAAATGCTTTTCATGCAGCTCAGGAATCTGAGGCATGCACAGATCACTTGCCTGAGGCTACATGGCTTCACATTGAATGGTTACAACCCAGTCTGTCTAATTCCAGATCCTACACTTTCCCCGCTGGGCCAGGTACAGACCTGCTACAGGTATGGCACTTACACTGAAAGACAGTTTCTAGATCAAATGACCTTACATGGTTCTTTCTCTGCCCTTCTGCATAAAGATACATCATTCTGCTAAAAATTTAACTACTTGGTCAAATGTCTGGCTCCTTTACGATCTTCTCAGGGATTCAGTCACTTAAATCTTAGAATTGCCTGATTTTATTGTTACTATATCAGAGAAAAATCTATATACAGCAGTCTCTAAAATGGCAAACTAGCTAAGAGGATGCTTCACTTTGTTTTAATCCTACTGAACTCTATGTAAATACTACTCTCGTTAATCCTTCTTTATCCTCAAAGAAAACACTTTTACCCTCCATCCCACCTTCCCACTCCATATGCTTTCACAAGAAATAAGTTCACAAGAGATGTGTCATTTTGCCAGACTAGGTTAAGGAAAGATAAGACAGTTTTGTAAGTATCAGTTTCATGAGTAAATGTCATCCAACTGCCTTTTGACAGACAATCTTACCTTCTTCCATTGAAAGTTTAGGAAATGTAAGTGAAAGTTCAATAAACCAGTATCTGAGGAGATATGCAAGTGCGGCATCCTTAGGAGCAATCGTGCAAGAAACCCAATCACTTCCCAAAGCGTCCTTCTGAGAGGTTGATTGAGAACCCATTACCAGCTGGGATTGACTAGCAGTTTCTGGTAGGCACACAATTCAACAAGGCCAACTCCAATTAAGATCTTGTGCAAGACGGATCCCTGTTCCATATTATGTCATGAGGAAAAAAGGTCTAGCTCCCAAATGAGAATGGTCTGTGAAGGGCTTTATCTGTCAAATCAAGAGTTTAACCTTTGGGAATAATAGAGTAATGAATAATATGATCTTTCCTACATTATAGAAAGATAATTATTGATATGGTGGCTAGGTCAGAGGGGAGACCCTGGAAACAGGGAGATATGGTAAGAAGCTAGTACAGGAGGGAGATGGAAAAAGGAGTGTTGTGAATTGAACTGTGTCCTCTAAAAAGATATGTTGAAGTCCTAACCCCTGGTACCTGTGAACGTGATCTTATTCGGAAATAGGGTTTTAACGATGTAATCAAGTTAAGATGAACATATGCTATATTAGGGTCAGTCCTAATTCATGACTGCTGCCCTATAAGAAAAGGGAAATGTGGACACAGAGCCACACATATGAGGACAACACCATTTGAGGACAGAAGCACTATAGGATCAAGTTTTGCTTCTCAAGCTTGACTTTTTTGTATTTACCTTCTTTTGGGAACAAAGTGAGTTAAACAAATGAGCAGTCCTCTGTACACCAAGGACACACTAATGGACACTCTTGAATCATCAAGAGTAGGGTGGGTTCTTGGCTATGCTTCTGAAATGCTTCCCATTTACTCCAGAGCAAACCCCACAGCAGTGCACGTTCTTCTCTTCCTTCCAACCTGACAAAAACAGCTTCCTCCTGTAAACAGGCCCAATTCCAGTAACTGCCTTCCTTAATGTGAATGGCCATGAAACTAACCAGGGGGGGAAATGAGACAGAAAGAGAAAGGGACAGTGTGTCATTCTCCAAATGCTTGCCTACAGTCAGTCACTGTGCATTCTTGTGCACCCCCAGCCACAGAAGTCCTCATGTAGTCCTTCAGGAATTCAAGCAATAATTTCTTTTCTTACGGAATAAATGCCTGCTTTTGACCTTGTTTATTCCTCTGCCTCTGAGCATTGCATAATGCCCTGGTTCTAATGTACCAAGAACAGAGTTCAGTGACCTCGGCACCACTCTCTAAGAATCCACAGGTGGATCTCACGCTGTTCCTCTTCACAGAGTTCAGAATGAATGATTTCTCCTTACATAATTCCACATAAGAGACTTTCTAATAGCAGCTCCCTTGGCACCAGCACCTAAAATATCAAGCAGGGCTTTGTACCAACCACTACAACAAATACGTACTTTCTAACAGGAATAAACCAATTTAGCTATTAAATAGTCAATGCACTCTAGGCCCAGGTTTTTGTTTTTTTCAAGATTTTATTTATTTGACAGAGAGAGCACAAGCAGAGGGAACACAAGCAGGGGGAGTGGGTGAGGGAGAAGCAGGCTTCCCGCTGAGCAGAGAGCCCGATGCGGGGCTCGATCCCAAGACCCTGGGATCATGACCTGAGCTGAAGGCAGCCGCTTAACCAACTGAGTCACCCAGGTGTTCCTAGGCCCAGGTTTTAATTTTCCATGTATGTGAATTTTAACAAGAATAGAAAAAATGTCATTAGAAAAGACAGGCAGGCTGTACTGAGTGCATATACACATTGTTCCCCACCCTTAAGCCTTATCCCTAACATATAACTCTATGGTTACTTTTTGTGTCAATTATATGAAAAAAATGTATCCATGCTTTGTTTTTGGTTTTTGGCAATCTTAAAATATTAGGCCTAAGTTTCCAGAGAAAGTATATATGATTCTGCCGTTTATATTAAAAAAGGAATAAATAGGGGCGCATGGGTGGCTCAGTTGGTTGGGCGACTGCCTTCGGCTCAGATCATGATCCTGGAGTCCCGGGATCGAGTCCCGCGTCGGGCTCCCTGCTCGGCGGGGGGTCTGCTTCTCCCTCTGACCCTCCTCCCTCTCATGCTCTCTGTCTCTCGTTCCCTCTCTCACACATAAATAAAATCTTAAAAAAAAAAAAAAGGAATAAATACATATGCATATGCTATATATTAACAGAATATCTATGGAATGATTCTCAAGAAACTGATAGGAGGAGACTGAAGGAGTCTTGCTTTCTCAAAACTGACATATCTTTCTGTTTTTTAATTTTGGACAATATGCCTGTTATTCAAAAATTAAAAATTCAATTAAAATGTTATGCACAGAACAAAATCCTCCTTGTGAAATATATGAGTGCAGACAGCTGTCAGTCCCCACAGTGGCCAAAAGTCCACAGAGAATTTTCCGGAAGTCAGAACAACAGCCACTCAAACCAGCGTCGGAGTCTCCCTCCCACTCCCTGCCCTTCGTGTACTTGGCAAGATACTCAGAAAAGGTCTCCAAGGAAATCATCAGGACTGAAAACCAACACAATCATATTTGAATTTGCCCAGAAAGGCCTTTTTCTGTCAGATGCTGAAGGGGAAAGCTGGGGCCAGAATGTTAGGACAGAGACTGCCTTAGCATATTTTTCTTGCCAACCTGCAGATCCTTGGCTTCAAAGCTACTCAGAAAACCATGGGGTGGGGTCAAGGGTCTCAATCAAGATAAACAGACCATGAATGACAGCACTTGTCAGGACATTTTCTGATTTTCTCAGTGGAACCTGGAATTTGCATACAAATTCCATTGTAATTTATAGCCTTTCTGTATCATCACCTAATCATTTGCAACACCCCTCTCCTCCCCCCATAACAGCCTGACTTAAACCCACTTACCCAGCCCATAAACCCTACTCCCTCTCATTTGTCAAATTTCCTCCCCCAACAAAGGACAGTTTCACAACCAAAGTCTGTGAATCACAGAATTTCTTCATTCCAGGAAGGTAAACCAATCTGTAAGCTCTGGGTAGTATAGAATAAGGACATGGAAACTCTTCAGATTGAAAACTCTTTGAGACTCAGAGGGGCACCTGCCCTATGTGACAAGATGTGGTTGGGACAGGACAATGCAGGCCTGACTGGGGTTATGATCCACCTGACCCTAATCCTGCCAGGTTCTTCCCCATCTTATTGCTCAGTTAATTAACATCCCATTGCACCCAGCCCCTCATTACCTCCAGGGGCACCTCCAAAGCCAAAAGGAGCTGAGGCATGTCCCTACAGCCCTTCTTGTTCACCCAAAAGAAATACAGGTTCAAGATCTTAATACTAGCTGTAAGAAAATGAGAACAACATCCCACAGTGGGGAAGTGGGGACAAGAGGTATGATGTCTGTTATTTTCCCCCTGGTCTTGGGTCACAGTACTTTCTACGGGAGGCCTCCTCTATCACCTCTCTTCATTTAATCTATGAACACTTTTTTTTTTTATTATGTTCAGTTAGCCACCATACAGTACATCATTAGTTTTTGATGTAGTGTTCCATGATTCATTAGTTGCGTATAACACCCAGTGCTCATCACAACACGTGCGTTTTTTAAAGAAATGTACAGAGAAACATTGCAATTCACGTTTATCTGGAATACCAGTTTACCTATATAATCAGGCCAAATGGTAAGTTTTAAATGAGAATCAGGGTGGAAGTCCTGGAGTATTTGTCAGCCAGCAGAGCAAAAACAAGAAGGGAAGGATATGTTCTAGGAGTCCAACTCAAACAATTTAACATGCTTGCAGGAAAGAGATAGTTTTTTATAGATGAAAGGAATAGGCATAGGGAGAAAGTTATAGTCCAACCCAGAATCTCACCCACTAAATTATAATCTCTTGGGGTGCCTTGGTGGCTTTAGTCATTGGGCGTCTGCCTTCGGTTTGGGGTCATGATCCCAGGGTCCTGGGATCGAGCCCCGCTTCGGGCTTCCTGCTCGGCAGGAAGCCTGCTTCTCCCTTTCCCACTCCCCCTGCTTGTGTTCCCTCTCTTGCTCTCTCTCTGTCAAATAAATAAATAAAATCTTTAAAAAAAAATAAATTATAATCTCTTTGTGAGGAGGGGCATAGCAAGTTGTTAGGCACATAGTAAATGCTCAGAAAATACAGGTGAATAAAGGTGTTGCAATGAAAACTCGCCTAAATATCTAGCTCAATATTCACAATAATCACCCATCACAGAATCTCATGATGACAAAGCAATGCACAAACTGTTCTCATGTTTAGTTCAAATGCATCCTTAAAAGTATGGGCTTCAGAGAAACATTTATAAATGGAAAACCCACAGCTATTAAGTTCTGTGAAATAACACAGTGCATTAATTAATACAATAATTTCAGAGTTTTAGAAATTTTATTTCCTCATTGTTTAATCAGTATGTTGATGATGTGGGCATTGAGAATCCTTACTAAAATTCTGTTTGCATTTTTATAAAAATACTTTTGGGGGGGGTGTTAAGCATCCACTACTTGGATGCTCACAATAGCTGTTTTGAACCTTACCCACTTTTCTCTAATGTTCAGTCTCATGTTTCCTGTCTCTCACTCACATCACCAGACAGGCAACCCCTCAACTCTTCTTACTTCTGAGTGTCCTTACATCCTCAGGTGGACTTTACTCCCTCTTATGCCTAAGAAAGGCCCAGAATATGCGAGTAGGGTCCACAACCCCCTGCCTGAAAATTTACCCTCCAGCTTCTTTAATTACTTCACTTCAGACAGCTCTGCCTCCTTTTACATGCTCTATTTCCCAGCATCCTGACTTCCACTTTTCTCCCCATATTCCATCCCTAGGACATCTCACTCCCATGAATTCATTTAGAAGACTCACTAAATCTGGAACTCCATCTCTCATCTCTCTCTCTTGAGCTCTAAACTCATTATTTCCAACTATTGTTTCAACATTTCCAAATGCATGTTCCATGAACACCTCAAACAATTCTGCTCAAACATTCATGATCTCTCCTTCCTCCAGAACCCTCTGCTTCTCCCTGTTTCTTGTTAATGACATTACTATCACCTCGAGACACTCAGCCTAGAAATTGACAGCCCACCTGTTGCCCCTCTGGATCAACCACCATGTTTATACTAAAACCGTAATCCCCATAGGCTGCTCCCAGCCAATTACTAAGAACAGCAAGAGAACTAATGCAGACTCATTCTTGCAAGATATGGGAACCTTCCCATGGGTGACTTTAGCTCAAGGACTCCCATTTGACCAAAACTTTCTTAGATCTGTGCTTGCAGCCTAAGATTTTCCTAGCCATTCCTCCCCTTCTCTCTCCCCTTCCACCAGGGTCAGACCTCACAGTCCAAAGACTCCCCTGCCTTCTCCTGTTCCCACTCCCAATAAATTTCTTGCATATCTAATGTCATCCTGGTGAGTACATTTTGGTGGATCTGAACTAATGCACATTTCACCTCTAAACTTTCCAACAATCTCCCAGCTGGTCCCCTTGCCTCTGATCTCAGAGGCACTCTGCAAAACACAATCATGTCATTTCCCTCTGTAATAACTGTTAATGTCTTCTCATTACAGAGACAAAACAAATTCCTTATCATGGCTCTGAGCCCTCTATATATTGTTTTCAGTGCCTTTCTGCAGACATGTTCTACATACACGGTCATTCACCATATCCCTCAAATAACCATGCCTCTGCTCATGCCTTAATATCAGCCAAAGCATTCATCCTATTTACAGATCTTACTGCTACTCAATATCTATCTCCCTATTAGTTATAACCTATAGTCAGGGATCATATCTTTATCATCTTTTACCTCTTGACTCTTACCCTCAGTGACTGAAACAGTATGTTATCTCCAATAGAAGCTTCTCAATAAATGAGAAAGGGAAGAAGATGGAGGAAGTTATAGAAATAGATTTGATGATAGTAGCTTATAACCCACTGGTGACAAAGGTGAGTGGGGTGCCACATTTAGTGTGTAGGCAAATGGTCCTGTGTACCTTAATACTCCTTAGCAGTAACACTCTATTTATGACACAGTATGACTGATTTCATTGATGGCATTGAATATTTTTATTTTTTATTTTTTTTATTTTTTTAAAGATTTTATTTATTTGACAGAGAGATAACAGAAGAGCACAAGCAGAGGGAATGGCAGAGGGAGAGGGAGAAGCAGGCTCTGCACTGAGCAGGGAACCCGATGCGGGACTTGATCCCAGGACCCTGAGATCATGACCTGAGCCGAAGGCAGACACCTAACCATCTGAGCCACCCAGGCGCCCAATAGCATTGAATATTTTTAAAAGTTAAATAAAAATCATTGTAAATTTAAGATAGGAAGTATGTGCTAATTTGGATGAATGTGGCAGTTTTTAAAAAAATGTCTGCAGGGAAAAAAATGTCTGCAGGATGTTTTTAGGGCAGTGAAACTATTCTGTATGATACTTAGAGGTGGATACATGTCATTATACATTCCTCCAAATCCAAAGAATGTACAACACTAAGAGTGAACCTTAATGTAAACTATGAACTTTGGGTGTTGATGTGTCAATGTACATTCATCAGTTGTAACAAATGTATTGCTCTGGGGGGTTTATTGATAATGGGGGAGGCTATCTGGGGGCAGGACGTATGTGGGAACTCTGTACCTTACATTTAATTTTGCTGTGAACCTAAAACTAATCTAAAAAATTAAAGTCTAATAAAAAAATACATCTGCAAATTTGTTTACAGTCCCTTTCAAAGGGTGGAGACTTAGCATAATATCCTCTAGGTCTATCCATATTGTTGTAAATGGTACAATCTCATCCTTCTTGTGGCTGTGTAATTCCTTCTTGTGGCTGTGTAATATTACATATTAATATTACACAGCCACAAGAAGGATGAGATCTTACCATTTACAAACATATATACCACATCATCCTTATTCATTTTTCTATCTGTGCATACAGGTTGCTTCCATATCTTAGCTATTGTAAATAATGCTACAATAAACATACGGGTGCATATATCTTTTTGAATTAGTGTTTTCTTTATTTTGAATTAGTGTTTTCATTTTCTTTGGTTAAATACCCAGTAGTGGAATTATTGGATTGTACTTTATTTCTTTAACTTTTTAGAAACTCCATACTGTTTTCCACAGTGGCTGTACCAATTTACATTCCCACCAACAGTGAACATGTTTCTTTTTCTACAACATCTTTGCCAACATTTGCTGTTTTTATTTTAGCCATTCTGATGCATGTAAGGTGATATCTCATTTTGATTTGCACTTCCCTGATGATTAGTGATGTTGAACATCTTTTCATGTGTTTGTTAGCCATTTGCATACCTTCTTTGGAAAAATGTCTATTCAGGTCCTCTGCCCATCTTTTATTTATTTTTTTTAAGATTTATTTATTTATTTATTTGAGAGAGAGAGAGAATGAGAGAGAGCACATGAGAGGGGGGAGGGTCAGAGGGAGAAGCAGACTCCCTGCCGAGCAGGGAGCCCGATGCAGGACTCGATCCCGGGACTCCGGGATCATGACCTGAGCCGAAGGCAGTCGCTTAACCAACTGAGCCACCCAGGCGCCCCCTCTGCCCATCTTTTAATCAGATTGTTTTTTTAGTGTTGAGTTCTGTAAGTTCTTTATATATTTTGGATATATTATGCTAAGTGAAAGTCAGACGGAGAAAGACAAATACCATATGATTCCACTCGTAAGTGGAATCTAAAAAACACAATAAACAAAAAACAGAATCTGAACTATAAATACAGAAAATTGGGGGCGCCTGGGTGGCTCAGTCGTTAAGCGTCTGCCTTTGGCTCAGGTCATGATCGCAGGGTCCTGGGATGGAGCCCTACATCGGGCTCCCTGCTCCGCAGGAAGCTTGCTTCTCCCTCTCCCACTCCCCTACTTGTGTTCCCTCTTACTGTGTCTCTCTCTATCAAATAAATAAACTCTTAAAAAAAATAAAAATAGAGAATTTGATCATTGCCAGAGAGGAGGGTGGGGAAATGGGTGAAGGGCAGTGGGAAATACAGGCTTCCAGCTATGGAATGAATAAGCCATGAGAATAAAAGGCACAGCATAAGGAATACGGTCAATGATATAATAGCATTCTATGGTGACAGATGGTAGCTGTCCTTGTGGTCAGCATAGAGAAGGTATAAACTTGTCAAATCACCATGTTGTGCGTCTGAAACCAATGTAACATTGTGTGTCAACTATATTCAAATATAAAAAAATTTTTAAGTGAAAGTTAATTCCTCTTCCCTTGAATTCAGGTCAGACTTAATGAGTCACTCTAATCAACAGAAAATGGTGTTAAGTGATGCTATCGGAATTCCAAGGGTAGATCATAAAAATGGATAGCTTTTGCCTGGCTTTCCTTGAATTACTGGCTCTGGGGGAATCCGGCTGCCATGTGAGGACAGGTAGGCGGCCCGTGGGAGGCCCATGTGGGGGCACTATGACCTCCCACTCACAGCCAGCCCCAACTTGCCAGCTGTCACATGTGAGCCACCCTGCAGGTGGCTCCTCCAGGCCCAGATGAGCAACCGCAGTGCGACTTCAGTATTGTGAAAGACCCTGAGCCAGAACCATCCAGCCCAGCTGCTCCTGGAACTGTGAGGATAATAAATGTTCATGGTTGTTTTAAGCCACAGAATTTTGCAGTTAATTTCCTATACAACAAGAGATAACAGATGTAATAGCTTCCTCCCCCCAAAAGGTCAGTTTTTAAATTAATATTAAAGAATTAATTTCATTTATATAAAATATATTTGATGATACTGGATAAATTCCATGATCCTTTAGCAAGATGAAGAGGAAAAAAAGTTGTTTTTACATTTTAAAAAGTTCTTTGTCCCAGTCACAGGACCTATTTTATTTGGCCTCTCATCACTATATGTTTACATGTTTGTATCCTTTATATGTCTAAAAATAAGGAAGTCCAAAACACTTTATTATTTCTTAAAGATTTATTTGAGAGAGAGAGAGAGAGTTAAAGAGAGAGAGCAGGAGCAGAGTGAGAGGGAGAGAGAAAATCTTAAGTAGACTCCACACTGAGCACAGAGCCCGATGTGGGCTCAATCTCACAACCCTGAGAACATGACCTCAGCCGAAATCAAGAGTTGGACACTGGGTGGAAGGATGGGTTAGCCTGGTGATGGGTATTAAAGAGGGCACGTTCTGCATGGAGCACTGGGTGTTATGCACAAACAATGAATCATGGAACACTACATCAAAAACTAATGATGTATGGTGATTAACATAACAAAAAAATTTTTTAAAAAAAGAGTTGGACACAAACAACTGATCTACCCAGGCACCCCCACAACATTTTAATGCTAAAAATAACTTATACAGGTATCAAATTTGTATTCTAATTTTGAAAAGAGGGGGAAATTTTGGATAATTTTAGAATTCATCTCTTTTAAAATTAATATTTTTATTTCTCCACTTCTATCAGGATATACCTCCACCATTTAACTGAAATACCACTGGTATAATAAAAAATATATTTGGTCTCTGGAATTTGAGTAATAGGATTCTTTTGTTATTCATAAGAAGCCCTTTGAGCAGTGCCTGGGTGGCTCAGTCAAAGGTCTGTCTGCCTTCCACTCAGGTCATGGTCCTGGGGTCTTGGGCTCTAGCCCCAGGTTGGGCACCCTACTCAGCAGGGAGTCTGCTTCTCCCCCTCTCTCTGCCCCTCCTCCACCTCATGCTCTCTCTCAAATAAATAATTTTTTAAAAAAAATAAGCCCTTTTGATCACACCTGAGTTCATGCTAATGAAGTGATTGAGAGGGGTGCCCTACATAGTCTCAGGATGGGTCTGGCTAGAAAGACCAAGAAAAACCAACTGATTAGAGGGTTGGAACTTTCTTGGCCTCACCCAAAGACCTCTGGGAAGGAGAAGGGTTGGGGGTGGGAGGATATAGATTAAGCTCTATAAAAACTCTTGAACAACAAGTTTTGATGATTTTCTGGGATGGTTAATGCATCCACATGCCGGTAGGGTGGTGAACCCCAAGTCCCACAGGAAAAGAAGCTCCTGTGCTCAAAACCCTTATGGACCTCGCCCTATGTACCTCTTCATCTGGTGGTTCATCTGTATCTTTTATAACATTCTTTTTTTTTTTTTCCTAGGCAAAGAACTTTATTAACCTTGTTTCAAACTTTATTCCCAGGCTTCTTCAGCTTAACTAGCTGCAAAGAATGAATTTTGTATAAGCAAAAACTGAAAAGAGCTGCAGTGTCCAAGGGGCTTGGGCTTAAAAATATTAGAGATCTAGATTTTATCAGATCCACGAACAAAATTTTAAAAAGCAGTCATAATATAAAATAGCAGCTCCCAGTAACTTCTTCAAGTTTTATGTTCTTCAGAAGTTGACTCAATTCAGTTTGCTTCATTCTTGGAAGCTTCATCAAAATTCTCCACACGATCTGGAACTTCATCATCATCATCCTCTCCGGTAGCAAGTGGTGCTTTTCCATCCACAGATTGTTTGGGCAGAGCTTCAGCCAGTCTTCTTAAACTAGTCAGACTGTTTGCACCAACTTGGTTTAAGATACTGGGTAACATTTCTGGCAGCTGCTTTGTCTCAGCATGGCCTGTAATGGTGAAAGTGTTCGCTGCCAGTGATGCCTGAACTTTGGGGTTGTTAAAGTGGATCACTGTTCCTTGGTTTGTGAACATATTCACTTCTTCAATACCAGAGATATTGTTTACCCCTAACTTCTTTAAGGAGAACTGAAGTTTTTTATCATCTGCTGTAGCCGTTCTATGAACCACCTTCTTCTTTCGGCAAGCAGTTCCTTTCCCACCAATGCGCACTTGTGCTTGCAGTTTGGCAAGTTTCTCCTGGTTCATGATAGTTTCTTTCATCTTGTTGGAGCGGAAATGGGACCGCGCGGGGGAATAGGGTTGGCGCTCAGGGGGTCTCGGGCGGACCAGCTGAGATTAGGAGCACACATGCGGGGACGCAAGATGGTAGCTCTCTTTAAAATAAATCGGTAGGGCGCCTTGGTGGCTCAGTTGGTTGGGCGACTGCCTTCGGCTCAGGTCGTGATCCTGGAGTCCCGAATAGAGTCCCACATCAGGCTCCCTGCTCAGTGGGGAGTCTGCTTCTCCCTCTGACCCTCCCACCCCTCGTGCTCTCTCTCTCAAATAAATAATTTAAAAAATAAACTAACTGGTAAACATATGGAAATGTTTCTCTGAGTTCTGTGAGCTGCTCTCGCAAATTAATCAAATCCAAGCAGGGCGTTGTGGGAACCTCCAATATAGTTTGTTGGTCAGAAGCACAGGTGGACTTGGGATTGGCAATTAAAGAGGGGACAGTTCCGTGGAACCAAGCCCTTAACCTGTAGGATCTGATGCTATCTCCAGGTAGATAGTGTCAGAATTGAATTAAATTTGTAGAACACCTAGTTGAAGAACTGCTTTGTGGTGTTGGAACATACCCAGAATCCCCAAATGACTGACAGCATAAGTATTCTGGTAAGATTCCATCAATGATGAGATTCCAACAATACTAAAATACTTCCTTAACTGTGCTTGCCATGTTGCATTTCCCTTTTCTTTTTCTCAGTGAAGATACTGCCTTTATTTCTTTGCATTTTTTCCTTATATACACACCAAAAAAACAGTCAATGTAAAGATAATTGCTTTTGCTTCTAACTCATTTACGTTGTTTCAAAAACCCTTATTTCTCTTCTTTATTCAACTTCACATTTCTGAGTACTCATAGCATTTTTTCCATAGTTCCCATGGCACCTGGGACTTTTTAACTTTCTGACATAATTTATATTAAGAAGGTAAGGAGTAAGCTTCTTGAGAATAGTGATTATGTTTATTCACCGATTTTTCCTCACAGTGCTTTGCACATACTAGATGGCCAGTGAAATTTAGCAATTTGGGCAATAGACCAAGGTTATCACTCAGATCAGCTGCTGTCTGCCTAAAAAGAATTAATGACAAAAATATAAGGACAAGACAGATTCTATTGTGAGAGACTATATACACAAACAATGGCTAGACCATATACTACCACATAACTTTCACCCACAACCTGCCTGCAGCAACCTGCTCAAGAAACCAACACCCTTTCTAAAACAAACAACAGAAGCCAGTCTTCTGTAAGTTAGACTTGCAGAAAGCCAAATTGCTATCTTCAGTGACAATTCAACAAACTGTACAATAACTTATGTAATAATTGGACCAAAATTATTGGCCAGGACTTGATTAATAATTGACAGCTTCCTGAAGTTTGGTCTTGGCTTCCAATGTAGGACCAGCCATACAAAGCCAAATATGCATCCTTAACCAATCACACAGGATCCCCTGATTCTACTTGCCCCCCTACATCTTCTGCATGCCAATAGCCCCCAACATGGGCATACCTGAAGCCTTTCCTTTATTTCACTATAAGGCTTTCCCACTCATCTGCCAAAACAAAAGTCTGATTCCCTTGCTACAAGTTCAGAATAAATAGGCTTTGCTTTTCTCATTTGGTTTGTCTTCATTTATTTCCACAGGAAATAAGGAAAACATGTAAGGAAAATCCATTGGTATTATCCTAAGGATAAAATAATTCATATAAGCTGGTAACTTGGTCAGGAATAGGGCAAGGGAGAGCCTTGTCACAAACTCTATAGGCAAAACCCAGTGATGTATGTCATCCAGCTGAAAGACACCTGCCATCCACAGTCTGGGGAACAGCTATTCTGTTTAGGTGCCCTAGAGGTCAGTGCAGAAGAGTGCCCAACCCCACCCAGGTGACACAGTCACCACCTGCAGCTGCATTACACAACATTCCCTCTAGTAACCATTTATTAAACACCACTCTAAATGATGTGGCTTAGAACATTAAGTTCCCACAAGTTCGTCAAAAGTCTCATTGTGACAGCTCAGCTGCTTGGTTCTGGTTGAATAATTTGAACATTAGAGGGGTTAGTTTCTTCTCTCTCTTCCTAAGCATTCTCACAATAAGCAATGTGCAATTTTGTGTAAACTTTAAACCCTGCAGCTTCTGTGAAGTTATAAGCTAATTCAGTCTGGTTAGCTTGAGATGACTTCACTGAAAATACTACACAGCAAGGCACACCGTAGCTAAAAGTGATTGGGTTGGTTCATAAAGTACTTTTAAATTTGGTAGTAATTACAAAATATATAATTATTGTAGAAAATCTAGAAAAAGCAAGGGAATAAAAAGAAAGCTAAAATCATCCATCATGGCCCATCCAGGGAAATGAATGCTCCCATTGACATATATCCTTTCAACTTTTTTTTCTTTATGTGTGTATGTGGGTGAAGGAGGGTGGATTCACTTGAACAGGATGACAACAGGGTTTTGAATTGCGTAGTTTTCCTTATTTCTTTGAAGCATGATTTACTGAGAATCCAACTGATAATCAAGGTATTCTTTCAAAGCACTTAAATGTCCAAGGGGAGGGGAGCATCCTCACAACAGATGAATCATCTGTACTTTCTTGATTCTGTCAGGCCACTCTGTCCTGTACATGATAGTCCCTCTGCCTGCAGCAGCCTCCCCCAGCCTTGTCCAGCAGAACATCACTATTCATCCTTCAATACCCAAACCTAGTCCTGCACCTGTGACCCCTTCCCTCTCCCTCCTAGTGGCTGAGTGTTCCCACATCTGTGCTCTCAGCATGCCACTGCATTTCCAACAGAGCAGTTGGCAAATGGCAGGGGGAATCTGGTATGACTGGATTTGTGCATATCTGTAAACAGTGTAGACAATGATTTAGACTAGTGGTTAGAGGGTGGACAGTGGAGCTGGGCCGCCTGAGTCAAATTCTGTCTCCACTGCACGTTATGACATATCCTCTGTATGCCATGATGTCTTTATCTTTAGAACAGATAATGGTGCTTACCTCACAGGGTTGTACTAAGGACTAAACTAACACATGCAAAGCACTTTTAAAAGTGGCCAGCACATGGTAAGTACTACATAAATGTTTGAGATTATTAAATTATGTGTAAAAACTAACCCAAGTATCTCTGTGGTACTTATAGCTCTGTCTTCTTTTTGCTCAGCAATGAAGGCATTTAAGACTCATATAACTAACTAGCTCTTATTAGTTTCCTATGTATACAGTGAACAAATATTGGGTCTAGAATTCCTCTCTGACTACAACAGAACATGGGCATTCAACATTAAACCATTTGGATAATGCTGCTCCACTATGGAAATGCTACTACTGGAAGTTACATGGACCAATTTCCTCTCCCCAGGTGGAAAACATTCATTAAGCATGATGTGTGCACACCGCAAAACACTGATGCCTGTCTGACACATTCTGTGCCTGTACTAAGCAGAGCTTACTCTTCCAAGAAGCAAGCTTTGTTAGAGAGCCAGTCCACTTACAGGCAAGGAAGTAGCGGGGTTGGTGGCAGGGGGACCTCCTGACTGGGCAGTATTTTCTGAGCCACCTCAGAATAACCAGATGGAACCAGCCCCAAATCTCACAGAAGCCACTGAGTTTAAAGTTTAAAGGTAAGTTGCAAATTACTAACAGGAGCCTGATTCCAATGAGAGAAAGGAGGAGAAACGGAATTCCCCAATGTTCACATTATTCAGCTGGAAATGAGTAGCTGAACTTTTTTTTAAAAAAAGATTTTATTTATTTGACAGAGAGAGACATAGCGAGAGAGGGAACACAAGCAGGGGGAGTGGGAGGAGAAGCAGGCTTCCCACGGAGCAGGGAGCCGGATGCGGGGCTCGATCCCAGGACCCTGAGATCATGACCTGAGCCGATGGCAGGCACTTAACGACTGAGCTACCCAGGCGCCGTGAACTTTTTTTTTAGATAGACAACTTTGACGTGTTTCCTAGGCTCTAATGCTCTTAAAAAACATCTTATTTTAGAGTATACTGTAAAAAGGGCTGACCTAAACATTTTCTGACTTTGAAAGTCTCAGAAAGGCATTACCTAAGGCTTGCTTTAAAAATACACAACTCGGGGGTGCCTGGGTGGCTCAGTTGTTAAGCGTCTGCCTTCAGCTCGAGTCATGGTCCCAGGGTCCTGGGATCAAGCCCCACATCGGACTCCCTGCTCAGCAGGAAGTCTGCTTCTCCCTCTCCCACTCCCCCTGCTTGTGTTCCTGCTCTCGCACTCTCTCTGTCAAATAAATAAATAAAATCTTTAAAAAAAATAAAAAAATAAAAATATACAACTCAGTTGGGGCACCTGGGTGGCTCAGTTGTTAAGCGTCTGCCTTCGGCTCAGGTCATGATACCAGGATCCTGGGCTCGAGCCCCGGGACAGGCTCCCTGGTCAGCAGGGAGCCTGCTTCTCCCTTTGCCTTTGCTGCTGCTCCCCCTGCTTGTGCTCTCTGTCAAATAAAAACTTTTTAAAAAAAAATAAAAATATACCACTCAGGAGGTGCCTGGGTGGTTCAGTGGGTTAAAGCATTTGGCTCTTGATTCAGTTCAGGTCAGGATCTCAGGGTTGTGGGATCGAGCCCCATGTTGGGCTCCCTGCTCAGTGAGGGAATCTGCTTGAGTTTCTCTCCCTCTGTCCCTCTCCTAGCTCACTTTATATATAAATAAATTCTTGGGGCACGTGGGTGGTACAGTCTGTTAAGCGACCAACTCTTGATTTCGGCTCAGGGTCCTGATCTCAGGATGGTGACCTCAGGGTCATGAGATCAAGCCCTGCATTGGGGAGTCTCCTTGAGTTTCTCTTTTTCTCCCTCTGCCCCTTCCCCCTTAAGATAAATGAATAAATCCTTACAAAAACATACAACTCTTCACTTTTTAAACATCCAGTAAATCAGAATTATTATTTCCTAAAATTGAAATAGATAAGGCTTCCAGCTATCCTTAGGTCTCAATCAGTTCAATTGAACTATATGTGCTATTTTATCTTCTAAAGGCAAGGTCCCTGCCATCAGGAGAAATGGTTCACATTTGAAACCAACCAGGGAAGCAGTCCTCATCATAGTTTGAGTTACATTAGCCCACTGGATCTGCACTGGCTTCATATCTCAAGTTGTCTACTTTATTTTGGAGGGGGGAGGGGCAGGAGAGAGAACCTTAAGCAGGGTCCACACCCAGCTCGGGAGCCTGAGGCCGGGCTTGATCTCACCAGCTCCATCTCACGACCCTGAGATCATGACCTGAGCAGAAATCAAGAGTCAGACACTTAAGCCACTGAGCCACCCAGGCGCCCCTCAAGTTGTCTACTTTAAAACAAAATAGGGCGCCTGGGTGGCTCAGTTGGTTAAGCGACTGCCTTTGGCTCAGGTCATGATCCTGGAGTCCAGGGATGGAGTCCCGCATCGGGCTCCCTGCTCTGCGGGGAGTCTGCTTCTCCCTCTGACCCTCCCCGCTCTTGTGCTCCCTCTCTTTCATTCTCTCTCTCAAATAAATAAATAAAATCTTTTTTAAAAAAATAAATAAATAAAGTTTGGGGCACCTGAGTGGCTGAGTCTGTTAAGGGGCTGACTCTTGATTTCCACTCAGGTCATGATCTCAGGGTTGTGGGTTTGATCCCCCAAGTCAGGCTCTGCACTCAGAGCAGTCTGGTTGTCCCTCTCCCTCTGCTCCTCTCCCGGCTTGAACCCATGAGCGTGCTCTCTCTCTCTCTCTTAAATAAATAAATAAAATCTTAAAAAAATAAAATAAAGTTTACCATCTATATATCCTTTCTGTCCTAAAACCTGAAACAAAACAAAGTACCTTCTCTTTACCTGACTCCAAAAATATGAGACAGCATCTCCATGACTCAAAACCAGATAACCTCCAAGAGAATTCTTTCCTGTTTAGGGAGGGAGAGGGTGCTCTTCAACTCTGCCTAACTAATCCTTTGACGTGTGAATTCATGCCTAAGCCCATGGAAGTCAAGTGCTCACATAAAAATACCTTTGAAAGTCAGTCAGTCTTCAGACTATTAAAAATATTTAAATGTATAACAAAATTCTAATTCTATGAGTAAACTAAGCTTTTTTAACCAAGCACAAATCTTATTTGCATGTTTTCTTATAAAAATCATTTGAACTTGAAGAGTACTGCTGCCTTACACGAGGCGTAAGTAATGAAATTGGACATGAGATAAGAAAACAATGTGAAGCTCTAGTCCTATAAAGAAAATTGGGTTAGGAGAACACATGTCTGCATCTCCTATTTTTGCCACTTCCCTAGTTGTATGATCATAGGCAATTCCTTTTTCCCTTCAGAGTATCCTGACTTGCACAGAGGTGAGGACACTTCTCAACCCAAAGGATATGAGAACCAAGGCCTGGGAGGGACGGTTGCCTGGGAAGTGGGGAGTCCTGCACGCGCGTTTGTGCACTGCCTTC
Source organism: Mirounga leonina (assembly GCF_011800145.1). Taxonomy (NCBI): domain Eukaryota; kingdom Metazoa; phylum Chordata; class Mammalia; order Carnivora; family Phocidae; genus Mirounga; species Mirounga leonina. Next base: position 14,257,739 of record NW_023270757.1, on the reverse strand, counting down.
CGCTGGGAAGTTTGCTGGCGCCTAGATAAAAACCTAGAAAGGCGAGGCGTGGACTCCAACCTAGGGTACAGAACTGACTGCTCCGGGAACTAAATATTCCACCATCTCCCGTCCCTTAAGGTACCACCGCTATTTTATTTGAATAAACATATTCCCAGTCCTGGGCAATCCTAACCCAGAGCTGGATTTTCAGAGACCATAGAAGACAAATAGGCCAGAGCAAGCGGAGTCTAAGGGAGCCCTCCCCGCAACTTACAAACAGGATCTTCCATTTTCAAGGGTCTTTTCAAGCGGATGCTGGCGGGGACTGTCTTCTCAATCAGTTCATCAATGCTCTAAAATTAAAACATAAGTCCGTGAACACTGAAGGGAGAGGAAAGTGCTTCGGGAGTTAAAAGAGTCACCTCTGTGTTTTGCATCTACAAAGGCTTGTGGTAACCTCATTTAAAATCGCCTAATTAGGGTTTCTTTTTTAAAAAGAAAAGAACAACTCTGAGCAAACCAGAAATCACTTGGAGGAAAGCAAATGAATTCGGTTAGTGATTCCACCACTCCAGGTTTGATTTCAGTCAGCAACCGGAGATAATCGGATAAACCAGGAGGTCCTCCTTTTGCAAACTTAGGGTTCATCAGGAGGGCGAGTTGGGTTGAAAAACATAAGGTTCTGAGGCGCGAAGAGCGGGTGGAGAAAGTAAACGGGTGAGAGAAAGCTAGGGCACAGGAACCGAACTCGCGGGCTCGCTTCCACGCCAGGGCCCCAGACCCGGGAGCGGGTCCCACGCGGAGCAAAGCGGAGCTCCGGGCTGGGGCCGGGAGGCCGCGCCGGCAGAAACCGGGCAGCGCGGGATGAGGCCCTAGAAGGCCGGTGGGGTCCTTACCGCCAGCCCCAGGGCCTGTAGCATCTCCCTCTGGTCTTTGTCCCCGGGGCCGATGTGCCTCCGAGCGAAGTCGTCGTGTCTGGGCAGGAGGCGCTCGAGGAGACGCGAGTCCCCAGCCCTGCTGCTGTCCCCGCCGCAGCTGCTGCTGTCACGGCCCCGCAGTACCCAAAGCGGTCCCGTGCCTCCAGCCAGGCGGCGGCCGCCCCCGACTCCACAGCCCAAACGCAGCCCCCAGGCCCTGGCGCACGTCTGCATGGTCGCGGCCACAGTCCCCTGCCCGGCCCGCGAGGGTCAGCCGCGCTCTCGGCCTCTTCTGGTCGCAGTCCTCCAGGTGGCGGCTGCCTTCTGCCTGGAGCCCCTTATCGTTGGACGATTCGCAGGAAAAAGGATGGGCGCTCGTGGGCAATGAATGGGCGTAGCGCTCAGCCTGAACACGCGCGCAAAGTTGTTGCTCCACGCGAGGCACCTGCTCGGCACACTTTAAGCGTCGCCCTGCGGGCGGGCGGTGGGATGGGGCCAGGAAAGCCTCGGCCAATGGGAGTTGACAGAGGGACGGGGGCGGGGCACAGACCGCCCCGCCCCCTCTCCTACTCCCTTCTCAGGCCCTCAGCAGTCCTGCTCCTGACCCGGAGCCTGCCATCCTCAGTCACTCCTACTCCATCTCTGGCTGATGCGGGGACCAGGGCGATCCATGAGCTCGGGGCCAAGGTCTGGGACCGCACTGGCGCGGGATCCGGCTGCACAGCTGCGGGCGAAGTGCCTGGGGGAACTCAGCTGAGATGAAGGATGATTCTGATAGAGAAGCCAGGCTCAAATAATTAGTTTCCATTCATTAATTTTAGGGCATCGTTCCCGGTTATATTTCATGGAAACCAATATGGGCAGATGAAAGTTTTTTTATAGTTATGATTGTGGGCAAGTTACTCAACCTCTGAGTTTCAGTTTTCTCATCTCACACAGTTTGATGGATTTAAAGAGATTATACATTGAAAGAATTGCCCCAACAGTAGGCTTGAGTCACTTCTCTCTCTCTGTCTCTCCCCATATAGATGTGGGGAGGGAGGGATGCAAAAGATATTGAGATATATATTTTGTACTATCATCTTAGTTGGAAAATTTTGTATATCTACGTTCTCAGCTATCTCTTGAGATTTTTATCAAGAATGAACTTTCAAGGGTCACCCGGGTGGCGCAGTTAAGCGGCCAACTCTTGCTTTCGGCATAAGTCTGATCTCATGGTGGTGAGATGGAGCCCCACCTCGGCTGGCTGAGCGCTGAGTCTGCTAAAGTTTCTTTCTCTCTCCCACTGCCCGTCCCCCCCCCCCCCCCGCCTCACACACTCTAAAAAAGACAAATAAATGTAAAAAACGAACTTCCTGGCACCTGTCTGGCTCAGTCTGTACTGCATGTGACTCTAGGGTTGTGAGTTCTAGCCAGCACTGGGTGTAGAGACTACTTAAAAATAAGATCTTAGGGGTGCCTGGGTGGCTCAGTCCTTAAGCGTCTGCCTGCGGCTCAGGTCATGATCCCGGGGCCCTGGGATCCAGCCCCGCATCAGCGTCCCTGCTCGGCGGGAAGCCTGCTTCTCCCTCTCCCACTCCCCCTGCTTGTGTTCCCTCTCTCTTGCTGTGTCTCTCTCTGTCAAATAAATAAATAAAATATTTAAAAATAAAATTAAAATATTTTAAAAAAACAAAGAATGAACTTTCAAAATTACAATTGTCCTACTGTGAGGAAGATAGGACTGGACAGAAGTCATCAGAACATTACTTAGACTATAGATAAATAGAACCTGTTTTTTTCTCCTCTAAGCTTTCTCCTTCAGTCATCCTCTGCACATTCTGGGTTCTGTAGCTGTCAGGCACATAGACTAGGCAGAGAAGCAGGAAAGTATAAAACAAAACAGTATGCAAAATGTGTGCATATGGCAGGCGGGGGCAGGTGGTGAGCTAGAAGGGCTGGGTTGAATGTCTTTGAACAGGCTTTCATTCATTACAGCCTTCATAAAAGTTGGGAGATACCCTCAGTGTGGGATGCCATCCCTATTCCTGTCTATACACTCTGTGTATCACAGGGACTAGAAGCCAGAGAACTATAATTCCCAGATTCATATGGCTCCAGGGTTCTGGATGTTATTAATCTTCTATCAACAAAATAAACTTGTGGGAGAACTAGAAAATGGAATAAAGCAGAAATCATTTTCTTATTTCTCCGACAGCAGCAGACAGATGCATGAGTGGTAGCAGACATAAAGTGCTTCCTTACCAGCCACCCACATTGGTACAGCCGGGCAGCTGTGTCCCTCAGTGGAACTGTCCTTTGGTTTTCCAACATAGGAGGCAACAGGAATTTCTCATTGAACTTCAGTGGTTTACCAGAAGATAGTGGTGGTCTATCTACTCTATTTTTTTGCTCTTCCAGTCCTTCCAGTGGTTTTATATACACCCATTCCTGGCATTTTAATCCTCCTCTGCTTGAAATACTCCATGTTTTCTAAATAAACTTTAACAGAGCCTGTATCTGAGGCCAAAAGTAGCTTTAGGAAACTGACCCCAAAGATAGGAATCTGGGATTAGCTATCTGACCTGGTTCTGTTTGAAGTAAATGATAACACTGTCACTAGTGGAAAATGAGATCATGATAGTCTTGTCATGAAATGGAAACAGTTACTTAAATTATCAGTGGGGAATTAAGTGCCTATTGAAGGGAGGTCTTTGCTAGACGAACTAGTTGCTGGGTTAGACCACTGTGGTGGGAATGATATCTACAAGGACTATAGGGAGGCCTGGTGGTTTCCAAATGCCCTGGAGAATTAACAGGATAAAATGATAGTTCAGAGAACCAAAGAGCTTCACCACTCTAAAAAAATCTCTTAATTTCTTTTTTTTTTTAAGATTTTATTTATTTATTTGAGAGAGAGAATGAGACAGAGAGAGAGAGCATGAGATGGGGGAGGATCAGAGGGAGAAGCAGACTCCCTGCTGAGCAGGGAGCCCGATGCAGGACTCGATCCCGGGACTCCAGGATCATGACCTGAGCCAAAGGCAGTCGCTTAACCAACTGAGCCACCCAGGCGCCCAAATCTCTTAATTTCTTTTGCTGCAGGGAGAAAGTATATACAAACCAGACCCAATGTTTGATCTTGTGGATTGCCCAGTTATCATACAAGTTGAATTCACAGCTGTATCAGGTCTCACATGTGAAAGTTTGGGACTCATTAAAAACTAAGTCTTTAGGGACATTTTGGTAGTTTGGGTTGAACAGGGACATTTTGGTAATTTGGGTTGAATTTGATTATCTTGAACCCCCAGCTTTCACTGAGTCCCTCTGACAGCTAAAGCTGTTCCTCATCCCCTCTTTGAAATGCTGACCATCCCTTGCTTGATGATCTTATAATGGCTTCACTAAGGCATTAATCTTGCAAAGGTATGTCAATACTTCTTTACCTCTAGATCCACAAGACTCAGATCTCAGCATACTGTGGGAAGATGAGTAAGACTCCTGACACCAGAGGAGAAGCCTACACAGGGAAACAATAGCAAGATACCACTAATGTATATCAGCACTAGAAGATTTCTGTGTAGGAGTGGGTTCTGGACCAAGGAAAATAATATTGAAATTACTGATATTCTAGTAGCACCAGAGATTCTGGATTCAGTGTATCAGCTCAGTCAGTCAGGAGTGGCTCTAAGAGTTTGCTGAGTTGGTTAACTGGAACCAGACTCAACAATGGCCTTCATTAAATTAGGTTAAGATACTAGAACTTTCTAGGCATAATAGAGGAGAAGAAAGGATCCAAAGGCTTGATGAGATAGGAATGTTGGTATGGTTTCATCATATGCAATGTACTCTTCAACCCTTTCATTGTATCCCTCAGGAAGGCCCAGAGGACAATCACTTCACCTAAACATTGAGAAATCCATTGCTAAGAGGAGCAGTAATATTCTTGAAAAGCTCTGTATTTTCTGTGTCTGCACATATAATGGTAGAAGATGCCACTGTTGAAATGGGCTCCTTGCTTTCAGTGGCAAGAATAGAGTCCCAGAGTGGTAGGGGCCAGCGGCAACACTAGTAAAACAAAGAAAAGGGGGCAAGGTTGCTGTAAAGGACAGCAGAGTCAGAGTGGTAACTAATTGGGCTTGATCCACAAGGATCTTTGGTGCTCACTAATTAATGATTAACCTATGAAAATCTTAATCTGGCAAACTAAAACCTGATATGTCACCCAAATAAAGCGACACAGCCTCTCAACTAGTTTTCTTAATTTAGCTGGTTCGTAGACCCAGAGCCTCCCAAATGAAGGGAATCTTGAGAAAGAACACTTGAGGGGCGCCTGGGTGGCTCAGTCGTTAAGCGTCTGCCTTCGGCTCAGGTCATGATCCCAGGGTCCTGGGATGGAGCCCCACATCAGGCTCCCTGCTCAGTGGGAAGCCTGCTTCTCCCTCTCCCTCTCCCCCTACCTGTGTTCCCTCTCTCGCTGTCTCTCTCTCTGTCAAATAAATAAATAAAATCTTTAAAAAAGAAAGAAAAAGAAAGAACACTTGAGAAAAGATCTTATGACCCTGCTATATGTATACACGATAAATCTTCTTCCTAAACTCCCTGAAAGATACCTGCGGCCATTTACCAAGTGTGATGGTTAGGCCACAGTGCCCAGATATGTGGTCAAACCTTATTCAATGTTTCTGTGAAAATGTTTTTGATTGAAATTAATATTTGAATCAGTAGACTCTGAGAAAAGCAGATTGACCTCCTCCAAAAGTAGGTGGGCCTCATCCTATTAGTTGAAGGTCTGAATAGAACAAAAAACTAATCTCCCCTGAGCAAGGTTAAATTCTGCAGCAGACAGCCTTTGGACTTGAACTGTAATATTGGCTCTTCCCTGATAACCTTTAGACTTGAACTATATAGCATTAGCTCTTCTCTGGGTCTCCAGCCTGCTAGCATGCTAGTGCAGATTTTTGGACTTGCCAGCCTCTATAATCACATGAGCCAATTTCTTAAAATCTCTTTTGATATATATATATATACTATTGATTCTGTTTCTGAAGAACACTGACTGATACTCCAAGGAAAGGAAAATACCCAGACTTTGGGCAGTTACTGGAACTTGGTTCTAAGATAATGCTAAATTCTGCAGATCTGAAACAAACTACTCTGGTCCACTAATTACAGTGGGATGTTATGGAAGCTTGATTATAAATGGAGATTTGGGACTTCTACTTTCAGTTCCAATATGTAAGGGCATGAAAGTCATCACTTCTGTCCTTACAACAAGAAAAAGCTGGATAAACTAAAAATCAATGACTTTTGGACACATCTGAAAACTGACATTGCAGGACAAAATGACACCTTGAAATCTGATAAGACAGGCTCATCCAAAGAGACATAGCCAAGATCTGCTTGCCTAGAGCAGAAGCTGCTAGAATTAGAAACCAGTAGGAATATGTAATGGTAATTATGATGAATCACTGGATGCTGACTGTGGACTAACTTGAGAGGGAGAAACTCCTGGGGACTAGTCTTAGTGGGGTCCCGCCCTTTCATAGGCTTTACCTCCAGGACCCCCACCACAGTTAGGGTAAAAATCCAAGAAATATCTGCCCTCAGCACTAGAAAAAGGAAAAGAGTAATCACTGTGAAATATGTCCAGAGCCTTCTTCATAACAAAGACCTACTCTCCAAAGAAAAGGACTTCCAGAGTTTATCCAAGCTAAGGAAGGGAATTTCTCCCACTCCAGCCCCTTCCAGTCTTCTTATGTCACATAGTGGGGGGAAAAGTCAACAGGGTTTAGTGCTTCAAGGGAATAGATTGAGAACCCTGCAGCCAAAGAAAGGAGTATGAGGTGGGGTGGGGGTGAGGGAGCTATATCACTGGAGATACAGTTGGAGGTTCACAGCCCAAGACATAGGGCTATATTTAACTGGAACATTACAAAACACTTCTCCACCACCACAACACACCACCACATAAGTAGGGCTCCAATAAAACAAATACAATTGCTGTAAAACACAGGTTGTCTCTGAGGAAGAGTACTAGGGAATCCCACAAGCAACAGGGGAAAGATAAACAAGGACACTAGAGGAATTTGAAGCCTCTGTCAATGTTAGCTACAGCAAACATTAAACACAACACAACCGTAGTCAAGCCCAGAAATCCTCACACTAAAGCCCTATTTACCTCAGTTCTTATCACCTAATACATCATGTTCAGCTTTCAATAAAAAATTACAAGGCATGCAAAAAGTCAAGAAAAAAGCAGTTTGAAGAGACAAATAAATCATCAGAACCAAACTCACACATGATACAGATGTAGGAATCATCAGACAAGGAATTTAAAATAATTATGATTAACATGTTAAAAACTCTAATATAAAAAGTAGACAAGTTGTAGGAACAGATGGCCAATGTAAGCAGAAAGATGGAAACTCCAAGAAATTATCAAAAGGAAATGATAGAAATCAAAACACCATAACAGACATGAAGAATGCCTTCTAAGTGATGATGAGTAGACCTGACACAGCTGAAGAAAGAATTAGTGAATGCAAACGTAAGTCAATAGAACTTTCCCAAACTGAAATGCAGAAGAAAACAGAATGAAAAAGCAAAAACAAAAACAAAAACAGATCAGAACATCCAAGAACTGTGGGACAATTTCAAAAGGTGCATAACTGGAATACCAGAAGGAGGAAAAAGAGAAAGCAGAGGAGATTTTTGAAGTAATAATAACTGAAAACTTTCAAAAATTAAAATAGACACCAAATCACAGATCCAGGAGGATCAGAGAACACACTAATCAAGAGAAATACAACACTTAGGTATATCATATTCAGACTGCAGAAAACCAAGGAAAAAAATGAAATATAGTTTTTAAAGATTTTGTTGTTGGGGCATCTGGGTGGCTCAGTCAGTTAAGCAACTAACTCTTGGTTTTGGCTCAGGTCATGATCTCAGGGTCATGAGATTGAGCCTCACACCCAGCTCTGCACTCTAGGCCGGAGTCAGCTTTGGATTCTCTGCCTCTCCCTCTGCCCCTCCCCCCACTTGTGTGTGTGCTCTCTATCCAAAACAAACAAACAAACAAACAAACAAACAAACAAACAAATAAATAAATAAAATCTTTTACAAAAAAGTAATCATTCCCCAACATGGGGCTCAGACTTACAACCCCAAGATTAAGAGTCACACGCTCTACCCATTGAACCAGCCTGGTGCCCCAAAAGATAAAATCTTTTTAAAAGCCAGAGAGAGAGGGAGGCAAGATGGTAGAGGAGTAGGGGACCCCTTTCAACTGGTCCCCTGAATTTAGCTGGATATCTATCAAACCATTTTGTTTTAAGATTTTATTTATTTATTTATTTGAGAGAGAGAGAATGAAAGAGAAAGAGCATGAGAGGGGGAAGGGTCAGAGGGAGAAAGAGACTCCCTGCTGAGCAGGGAGCCCAATGCGGGACTGGATCCTGGAACTCCAGGATCGTGACCTGAGCCAAAGGCAGTCACTTAACCAACTGAGCCACCCAGGCACCCATCTATCAAACCATTTTGAAATACCCATGAAATTGGCCTGAGATGTAAGAATGTTTGTCCTGGAGGGTTTATTAAAGAGGGCAGACTGCGATCTTTCTGCTCTGGGCCAGAGGTTTGGCTGAAGCCATTTTTGCTCTGATCCTCTGAAGAGGTGTGGAAAGCCTCCAGGGAACAAAAGCCACACAGAGGACCAGTTTGCACTGAGCCCATCCCCCTGACAGGGGGTGGGACAACTCCGCCCAAGCAGGAATACCTGAAAAACAGCAGAGCAGGTCCTTTCCCCAGAAGACAGTCTGGAAGAACAGGTGGATAACAAGCCTATGGATCCCACAGACTGTGAAATTCCAAGGCCAGGGGAAAATAGTATATTGAGCTCCAGGTGTTGCCTCATGACTAATTTATTTTTCAGATAAAATTCTCCTTTTCTTTTTTTTCTTTTTCTTATGCTTTTTCTTTTTTTCCCTTTTACCTTTTTCTCGTTTCAACTAGATGCTTATTATACCAACTTATATTTCATAGTCACTTTTTAACATGTATTTTTCACATCTACATTTTTTTATAGATACATGCTTCATTTTAGTCCTTTTTTCACTCTATTCAATTTTATCTATCTATCTATATATAAATTTTACTTTCCTTGTAAAATTGGGATGTAGTGTCTTCTAACACACAGACCAAAATTCACCCAGGAACAAGAGCAACACCCTGCTTTGTTCACACTGTAAGATTATAGTCATTCTCCCCCCACCCCCACTTTTAAAAATTTTATTCTTGTGTTTCATGTTGGCTTTGTTTTTCTGTGGTGGCTTCCACCCACTCTGGATTTTGCTAGGGTGCATCTTGCTTGGGTTGTGGTTAATATTTTGGACTCCATTAATTTGCCCAACCATCATTCTCTGGACAGAATGACAAGAAGGAAGAAGTCACACAAAAAAGAACCAGAGACAGTGTTCTCTGCCACAGAGCTAACTGGTATGGATATAAGATGTCACAGATAGAATCCAGGATAGCAATCATAAAGTTAATAGCTAGGCTTGAAAAAAAGCATAAGTGACAACATAGAATCTCTAAGGGCAGAAATGAGATCCAATCAGGCCGAACATAAAAAATGCTGTGAATGAGATGCAGTCTAAACTTGTTACTCTAACAGCTAGGGTCAATGAGGCAGAAGAGAGAATAAGTGATCTAGAAACTAAACTGATAGAAAGGAAGGAAGTTGAGAAGACAGAGATAGGCAGCTAGTAGCCCATGAAAAAAAAACTTGGAGAGATTAATGATGCCATGAAATGTTCCAATGTCAGAATTATTGGGACCCCTGAGTGGGTGGAGAGAGAGGGGGCTAGAAGGTCTATTGAGCAAATCATAGCTGAGAATTTTCCTAATCTGGGGAAGGAAACAAGAATTCATGTCCAAGAGGCAGAGAGAACCCCTCCCAAAGTCAATAAAGACAGATCAAACCCTGACATATAATAGTGAAGCTTGCAAATCTTAGAGCCAAAGAAGCTACCCTGAGAGCAGCTAGGGAGAGAAGATTCCTTATGTTTGGAGTGAGGAACCTCAGAATAACATCAGATGTATCCACAGAAACCTGGCAAGCCAGAAAGGGCTGGCAAGACATATTCAAGGTGCTAAATGAGAAGAACATGCAGCCAATAATACTTTATCCAGCAAGGCTGTCATTCAGAATGGATGGAGAGATAAAGAGCTTCCAGGACAGGCAGAAACTGAAAGAATATGTGACCACCAAGCCAGCCCTGCAAGAAATATAAGGGGGCTTCTGTAAGCAAAGAAAGACCCCAAGAGTAATATAGACCAGAAAGTAATAGAGACAATCTACAGAAACAGGGACTTTACAGGCAATACAATGGCACTAAATTAATATCTCTCAATAGTTACTCTGAATGTAAATGGGCTGAATGCTCCAATCAAAAGACACAGGGTTTCATATTGGATAAAAAAGCAGGACCCATCCATATGCTGTCTACAAGAGACTCATTTTGAACCTTAAGACACCTCCAGATTGAAAGTGAGGGGCTGGAGAACCATTTACCATGCCAATGGACCTCAAAAGAAAGCTGGGGTAACAATCCTCATATCAGACAAATTAGATTTCAAACCAAAGACCATAGTAAGAGATGTAGAGGGACACTATATCATACTTAAAGAGTCTATCCAACAAGAAGATCTAACAATTGTAATAATCTATGCCCCCAACATGGGAGCAGCCAATTATATAAACCAATTAATAACCAAAATAAAGAACATTAAACATTAAACAATAAAACATTAATAGTAGGAGACTTCAACATTCCACTCACAGCAATGGACAGATCATCCAAGCAGAAGATCAACAAAGAAACAAAAGCTTTGAATGACACACTGGACCAGATGGACTTCATAGATATATACAGAACATTCCAACCTAAAACAACAGAATACTCATTCTTCTCAAGGGCACATGGAACTTTCTACAGAATAGATGACATACTGGGTCACAAATCAGGTCTCAACCAACACCAAAAGACTGAGATTATTCCCTGCATATTTTCAGACAACAATGCTTTGAAACTGGAACTCAATCACAAGAAGAAATTTGGAAGGAACACAAACACTTGGAGGTTAAAGAGAATCCAGCTAAAGAATGACTGGGTCAACCAGGAAATTAAAGAAGAACTTAAGCAATTCATGGACACCAATGAGAATGAAAACACATCGGGACACCTGGGTGGCTCAGTCCATTGAGTGTCTGCCTTCAGCTTGGGTCATGATCCCAGGGTCCTGGGATTGAGTCCCACATCGGCCTCCTTGCTCGGTGGGGAGCCTGCTTCTCCCTATGCCTGCAGCTCCCCCTGCTTGTGCTCTCTCTCTCTCTCTGACAAATAAATAAAATCTTAAACACACACACACACACACACACACACACATCAGTCCAAAACCTATGGGAAACTGCAAAGGCGGTCCTAAGAGGCAAGTACATAGCCATCCAGGCCTCTTTCAAAAAATTAGAAAAATCCCCAATGCACAAGCTAACTTTACACCTAAAGGACCTGGAGAAAGAACAGCAAATAAAGCCTAAACCAAGCAGAAAAGAAATAAAGATTAGAGCAGAAATCAATGAAATAGAAACCAGAAGAACAGTAGAACAGATCAATGAAACTAGAAGCTGGTCCTTTGAAAGAATTAATAAGATCGATAAACCTTGGGGCACCTGGGTGGCTCAGTTGTTAAGTGTCTGCCTTCGGCTCAGGTCATGATCCTGGGATTGAGTCCCACATGGGGCTCCCTGCTCAGCGGGGAGCCTACTTTTCCCTCTCCCACACCCCCTGCTTGTGTTCCCTCTCTTGCTGTGTCTCTCTCTGTCAAATAAATAAATAAAATCTTTAAAAAAAAAAAAAGATAGATAAACCTCTGGCCAGACTTATCCAAAGAAAAGAGAAAGGACCCAAATTAATAAAATCATGAATGAAAGGGGAGAGATCACGACTAATACCAAGGAAAGAGAGACAATTGTTAGAACTTATTACCAGCAGCTATAAGCCAACAAATAAGGCAATCTGGAAGAAATGGATGCATTCCTGGAAAATACCAAGCCTGAAACAGGAAGAAATAGACAATCTGAACAGACCAATAACCAGCAAGGAAATTGAAGCAGTAATCAAAAACCTCCCAAAAAACAAGAGCCCAGGGCCAGATGGCTTCCCAGGGGGAATTCTACCAAACATTTAAAGAAGAAATAATACCTATTCTACTGAAGCTGTTTCAAAAAATAGAAATGGAAGGAAAACTTCCAAACTTGTTCTATGAGACCAGCATTATTCTGATCTCAAAACCAGAAAAGAAAAAGGAGAACTACAGACCAATATCCCTGATGAACATGGAAGCCAAAATACTCACCAAGATCCTAGCCAAGAGGATCCAACAGTACATTAAAAAGATTATTAACCTTGAGCAGGTGGGATTTATTCCTGGGATGCAAGGGTGGTTCAACATTTGCAAATCAATCAATGTGTTAGATCACATTAACAAAAGAAGAGACAAGAAGCATATGATCCTCTCAATTGATGCAGTAAAAGCATTTGACAAAATACAGCATCTTTTTCTGATTAAAACTCTTCAAAGTATAGGGATAGAGGGAACATACCTCAATATCGTAAAAGCCGTCTATGAAAAGCCCACAGCGAATATCATTTTTTTTAGGATTTTATTTATTTATTTGACAGAGAGAGACACAGCGAGAAAGGGAACACAAGCAGCAGGAGTGGGAGAGGGAGAAACAGGCTTCTCGAGGAGCAGGGAGCCTGATGTGGGATTCGATTCCAGGGCCCTGGGATTATGACCTGAGCTGAAGGCAGGCACTTAATGACTGAGCCACCCAGGCACCCCACGAATATCATTCTTAATGGGGAAAAACTGAGAACTGGAATCCCTTATGGTCAGGAACATGACAGGGATGCCCACTCTCACCACTGTTGTTAAACATAGCACTAGAAGTCCTAGCTTTAGCAATCAGACAACAAAAAGAAATAAAAGGCATTGAAATTGGCCAAGAAGTCAAACTCTCTATTCGCAGATGACATGATACTTTATGTGGAAAACCCAAAAGACTCCACCCCCAAATTACTAGAACTCATATAGCAATTCACCAACATGACAGAATACAAAATCAGTGCACAGAAATCAGTTGCATTTCTATACACTAACAATGTGATTGAAGAAAGAAAATTAAGGAATCGATTCCATTTACAATAGCACCAAAAACCATAAGATACCTAGGAACAAACCTAACCAAAGAGGTAAAGGATCTATACTCTAGAAACTACAGAACACTTATGAAAGAAATTAGGAAGACACAAAGAGATGGAAAAACATTTCATGCTCATGGGTTGGAAGAATAAACATTGTTAAAATGTCTATGTTGCCCAGAGCAATCCCTATCAAAATGCCATCAACATTTTTCACAGAGCTGGAACAAACAATCCTAAGATTCGTATGGAACCAGAAAAGACCCCAAATCACCAGGGGAATGTTGAAAAAGAAAACCAAAGCTGGGGGCATCACAATGCTTGACTTCAAGCTCTATTACAAAGCTGTAATCATCAAGACAGTATGGTATTGGCACAAAAATAGACACATAAACCAATGGAACAGAATAGAGTCCCCAGAAATGGACCCTCAACTCTATGTTCAACTAATCTTCAATAAAGCAGGAAAGAATGTCCAATGGAAAAAAGACAGTCTCTTCAATAAGTGGTGCTGGGAAAATTGGACAGCCACATGCAGAAGAATGAAACTGGCCCATTTCCTTACACCATACACAAAAATAGACTCAAAATGGATAAAAGACCTCAATGTGAGACAGGAATCCATCAAAATTCTAGAGGGGAACATAGGCAGTAACCTCTTTCAAGACACATCTCTAAAGGCAAGAGAAACAAAAGAAAAAATGAACTTTTGGGACTTCATCAAAATAAAAAGCTTCTGTACAGCAAAGGAAACAGTTAACAAAACTAAGAGGCAACCCATGGAATGGGAGAAGATATTTGCAAATGACATCACAGATACAGTGTTGTAAGTGATGAATCACTAAATTCTACATCTGAAACTAATATTACACTGTATGTTAACTAACTGGAATTTAAATAAAAACTTGAAACTAAAAAAAAAAAGTGAACAAGAAATGAAGATTTCCTCAAACAAAAATTGAGAGAATTCATAGCTAGCAGACATTACCTATATTTTTGTTCTTTCCTTTGTTCTTTCTTTTCTCCTGATGTTCCAAGAGTGTTTTGGGGGTTTTGTTAAATCATTTTCTTTTTGTTTAGGGAAAGTCCTTCAGTTATTTTTTTTTAAAGGCTAGCTTCTTATTCTTAGTTTTCCTTTTGTGGGAATAACTTGATTTCCCTTTCATTCATGAAAGATCTTTCACAAGACAAAGGATTCTGGGTCAACTCTTCTTGCGGCACTTGAAAAACATGTGCCACTCTTTCTGTTCTCCATGGTTTCTGATAAATCTGTTATCATTCAAAGACTTTTTTCCTATATATAAGGTATCATTTCTCTTTTGCTTCTTTCAGCATTTATCTTTGTCTTTAGTATTTAGCAGTTTGACTATGATATGTCTTGGTATAAATTTTTTGGGGTTTATCTTTTTTTGGGGAGAGTGGTTATCTTATTTGAGGTTTTCTCAGTGTCTTAGTTAACTTGGGCTGCCATAATGAAATACCCACAGAGTGGGTAGAAACAACAGAAATTTATGTCTCACAGTTCTGGAGGCTAGAAAGTCCAATTCAGTTCCTAGTGAGAGCTCTCTTCCTGCTTACAGATGGATTCTTTCCTGCTAGGTCCCCACATGGCCTTTCCTTGGTGTGTGTACAAGAAAAGAGAGGCAGGTGCTGGGGCTGGGGGGGAGAGAAAGAAAGACAGAAAAAGAAAGAAATCTTCCTCTTGTTATAAGGCCACCAATCCTATTGGATTAGTTCCCCCACCCTTATGCCCCTATCCCCAAATACAATAACATCAGGGTTAGGGCTTCAATATATGAATTTGGGGTGAGGAGCACAATTCAGTCCATAGCACTCAGCCTCTTAAAGATGTAGGTTTGTATTTTTTACCAAATTTAGGAAATTTTCAGACATTATTTTTTTCTTCAGCCTTTTTTTCTTTTTCTCCTCTCCTTCTGGGACTTCAATAACATGAATGCTAGACTTTTTGTTATACTTTCATATGTTTCTAAAGCTTTGTTCATTTTCTTCCTCCTATTTACTCTTTGTTGTTCAGATTGGGTAACCTTTACTGCTCTACCTTCAAGTCCACTGATTCTTTCCTCTGTCTTTCCATCCTGTGTAAAGTCCAGCCATCGACTTACTTTTTAAATTATTTATTTATTATTTTTCAGTTCTAAAATTTCTATTCAATTCCTCTTTATATTTCTCATCAAGTTAAGGATTTTCCTCATTCTTGATATGATGAGTAATTTTGCATTTTATCCAGGACATTTTGAATATTATGAGACTATGGTTCCTATTTAAATCTTCCATTTGAAAAAATAATAATAATAAATCTTCCATTTTATAAAAAGGCAGTCAAACTGTTTAGGTTTAGAATGTATGTCCTGGCCCACTTTTGTGGGCTGTATTTCAAATGTCAATTAGTTTTCAAAGCCTTTGCAGTGCTATTCTGGTCTGCCCCACTTGGGTGCTTCCCAGAACAATTTAAAACCTGGGCAGTAGTCCACACAGTTTCATGCGCTGTGTTGATTATGGTCAGTTTCATGCTTGGTCCACTCCAAGGTCTGCTCAGGATTTCATACACAGATTTAAAGCATCCCATTTTCCAGTTCCTTTTTCTAATTCTCAACTAGAGCATTGAGCTGGACTGGCATTCTTAATGCAGTGATGGTCAAAACTGTCCCATCCCATGGTTTCTACAGAGCTTGATTAGAGGACTGCTGCCTCTGTTAGTGCAGGGTAGGGATGGCCAGCAAGGCTCCATCCCACAGTCTTGGCCAGACTCAGCTCTGAGGGGGATGGGTGTGGCTTTTTTCATGGTTTCTACCTGGAGTAGGACAGGAACAGTCAAACAGGTTTTATCCTGTAGAGTCACTCTTTTCTCATTTTTTTGGCTAGTGAGGGCAGATTTCTCTTGCACTGAAGCCTGGATACACATGAGGCAAAATAAAAACCTCAGGAATCTCATTGCTAGGTCATTTTTCAAGTCCTAAAGTGTCTACGCCACCTCCTTTTCTCCACCTTTCAGACTCTTGTGATAGATGCCTTACGTATTTCAACCAGGGATTTGAGTCATAATTAGTTATAATTAGTACTCCATTTTTCCAGAAGCAGAAGTCTGGTTCATATCTCTTTTAACACTCCTGTTTGATCTGTATAGAGGACATAATTTTAGATTGATAATGGATTATGAAAATTTATGCAAGTAGTAATTCTAATTGGAGCTGTTCCTACTGATTACTAGAACAGATTAACATAGTCCCTTGCAACTGGTATGTCGCTGTTAATCTGGGAGAACTATTTTTCCTCTATACTAATTGGTAAAGACCACCAGAAGCACTTAATTTCACCTGTCAACAGAAGCTGTATACCTGCTATCTTACCACAGGGCTGTGTCAACTTTTTAACTTTCTGTCATGCTCTAATCTGCCAGGACCTTGGACTGTCTTGTTCTCCTGAAGGACATAGTGCTTGAAGGACCTTGTGAGCAGAATGCAGCAAATTTGTCCTCAGTAAGACACATACCAGAGTGGAAGATAAACTTCATTAAGATTCAGGAATCCACTACCTCAGTAAAGTTCCTAAAGCTCCAGTGGTCTTAGTCATGTTGAGCTATCCACTTCAAAGTAAAAGACAGTTTTGTGCACCTTAAACCCCTTGCCATTCAAAAAGAGGCACATGTTTTCCCATGTTCTGTTATATACATATACTTTATCAACCTTTTCTCCCTTTCCCCTTTTTATTACTTTATGTAAGTTGTGTTGGTGGTAGTTAACATTATAAATTATCCACTGTGTATAGAATATCAAAGGGAGATTATGACTGAACTAGAAATATCATTCATAAATATAATGATTGATGAGACTTTGGCTGTCCCCTTCCAGAGGAAAAGGTGGGTCTGCTTTCCTCTGTATAAGAAATTGTTGCATTGCATTAGGAGGAAACAGGCTATTTTTGTTGCTGTTATTTGTAAGCTTGAATATAGATAGAAAGCTCTGTATGGTTGCTGAGTAGCCAAAGAAATAGATTGCTTTTTTGTCTTCATCCAAAATGCATTCCCACTCCCTCTATTCTCTTCTCTATATCACAAATGCTGGAGAGTCTTGGAACATATTTCTCTGACCCCATTTTCTCCAGGATCCTGGATGCAATTTACAGTCAGTCACAAATACACTCATACAATGCTTGTTAGGCAGAAGAGAGGCAAAAGTCATTTCTTTCTTCCTCTGGCAGCAGTGGACAGGTATGTGGAATGAGGTAGATGGGAAGTGTTGTAATGACCACAGGTATTTATTCCACTGTTAGTCACTCGTCTCTATGCAACAAAACAGCAATGATGATGGGTGGCTAGTTCCTGTAATTTCCTGTGTGACAGCCACTACTCACTGCTTTTCAGGACCACAGCAACACAAACCTGGAAGCCAGTGGCAGCTTCCCTCTGACTTTCTCTTCTTCAGTGTTGTAAACACTTGATTCTTAATATGAACCCTCTGCCTGAAATGCCCAGAGTGATTTCTGTTTTCCTGATTGACCCCTGATGGATTGCACTCTCTCATGTCAAGTCAGCACATCTGAAGCTCATTAAAGCCGTAACTTAGGGAGTAATTCCTCCTAGCTGACAGTTTCTGCATAGGTTTTTAAAATCCCAAACAAACCACACAGATGAACTGTTTGAACCCTAATAGCCCCTAACAGTCTTTAGGTTGAGATCTTCCATGTCTAGGAATCTGGAGGAAAGAAAGTAACCAAACTTTACTGTAGAGTTATGTGACAAGAGTTTCTCAGGAATATGCATATAGTTTTCATTTACAACTATCTCACCTCAGTAGAGATTGTCACATTCTTATGGTTGGAAGAAAATATCTCAAAGTTGATCCAAGTTAGTGCTCTTTTGTGTAGTTGCTTCCTTGAGTTCAGCTGTAGATGATGTGTAAATATGATATATATTGAGGATTCCTATGAAACATATATATGTTCAGTGAAGTCTTTATTCGTAACTGGGATGTAAAAATAGCTGTAAGCTAATCAGTTAAATAAAGGGGTATTTTGACCAAGAAAGGTGTCTTCAATGGAGTGGAGTGCATAAGAATTTGTGACTAAGAGTCAACATCATTTAAGAGATAACTTCATAAATAATTATAAAAGAAATCTAGAAACAAGCAAGGATGCCCACAATTAACATGTTTATTTAACATTATTTTGGAATTCATAGCCCTGTATTAAAGCTTGAAACTGCATTAAGTATTGGATAGGTGGAGTCAAGTTTCATTATTTTAACTTTTATAATTAGTTGTTCACAAATAACCAACTGAAATGAATTTGAACTAACAAAAGAGTTTCAATAGTTTTTCCTTTACATCATTACTTAGAATGAGAAAAATTGCATTCATAATAACAACATAATATAACACTTGGAAATAACACTAAAAACTCAAAATTTATATTATAAAAAACAAAGCTTCACTAAGAGACAATGTTTTAATATTGAAACAAAGAGGATTCTGTAAGGAAAATCTAAATATAGTAAAAAAAATGATCACTTTTGCACAAAATAATGTATAGGTTTAACTGAAGTCTAGTAAAAATCCAATAGTAATTGGAACTTAACAAATATGTCTAAATTTTTTAAATTTATTTATTTTTAGAGAGAGAGAACCTGCACTTGAGCAGGGGGAGGGGCAGAGGGAGAGGGAGAGAGACACTCAAACAGACTCCCAGCTGAGCAAGGAGCCCAAGGCAGGGCTCTATCTCACAACACTGAGATCATGACCTGAGCCGGAATCAAGAGTCAGACATTTAACTGACCAAGCCACCAGGCACCCCAAAATGTCTAAATTTTAGTTGGAAATAATAAACAATAATTGTTAGGACTTTTTTTTAACATAAAAAGTGATGATGGTAGAACTTTAAAAGTTATAACAATGTAATATACACAAGAATCCTGACTCAGTTCTGGCTCAAAACACTAGCTGTAAAAGATAAAACTATTATATGGCATTAAGGAATTTTTGTTAATTATGTTGGGGTGATAATGATACTTAGGACACTATTCCTTTCTTTCTTTTTTTTTTTTTTTTTTAGAGAGAGAAAGTGTGTGAAT
This sequence comes from Mirounga leonina, assembly GCF_011800145.1. Classification (NCBI taxonomy): domain Eukaryota; kingdom Metazoa; phylum Chordata; class Mammalia; order Carnivora; family Phocidae; genus Mirounga; species Mirounga leonina. The sequence goes on along the minus strand of NW_023270757.1, from coordinate 14,238,507 downwards.
GGGGGGAGGGGCAGAGAGAGAGAGAGAGAGAATCTCAAACAGGCTCCACACTCAGACTGGAGCCGAGGTGGGCTCGATCTCACAAACCTGAGATCATGACCAGAGCCTAAATCAAGAGTTCTCCAACCAACTGAGCCACCCAGGAACCCCAGAACAATGTTGTTATACTTAGAGGAAATGTATGAAGTATTCAGGGAGAGGTTATGATGTCTGCAACTTATTTTAAAGTGGTACAGAAATTTAAAAGACAACCATTTTGTTAGAAGATGGAGGAGGGACCGTAAAGTATCCTCCAGACTGAGAAGGCACTTTAAGACTGAAAAATGTACCAAGCCACTCCATGTCACTTACACAGTTTTATTCAGGATAACTTACAGTTGGGATGGGAGAGGGGGAAAGTGGGGAGGGATAGGAGATTTGGCAGGCAATGGTCCAGGCACTAAAAAGCTATTCTCTGCCTAGTTTGGACCTTAACCCACAGCTTTTATAGAGTGCAAAGGGAGGGGTGTGTGTGTGTGGGGGGTGTCAAAGGGTAGTTATCTAATGTGATCCCACATGTGAACCAGTTTTCCCTACTAGTTACCTAAGTGGCACTTTCTGGGCACCAGTTATCTACCATCTGAGAGTGGAGCCTTCTGTGTGCCAGTTTAGGGAAGATCAGAACAAGCTTTCCCACGTTTTGGTCAGCATACATTAACTTCCACAAGGCCCAGAACATGTAACCCTGAGGGAGGTCATTGCATGGGCATGAACAAGATGGAAGGCCAAAGATGGAGTCAGTGTTATCAGCGCTCCTACACTCCACCCTCAACATCTTTATATGCCATTCTTCCATGATGACACTAGAGCCAGATATTGGGAGGTGACTTGCATCCTTATGCCACAGCAACAATATTAATATACCTATCAGACCAAAGAAAATATTTAGAATTATAGTTCTCTGGAAACCTGGTAAAGAGGCCTTTCCACAGACCCAACAGTTGGAGTGATTGTGAACTTCAATGTAAGTGGTGGTCCACTATAGGAAAATGTTTCCTGATGTGACAGAAAGAAACATCAGCAATAGGAGGCTAGTGGTGATAAGACAAATGTTTTACAAGCAGTAATATGGTAAATCTTCATTTAGTAACAACATGGTAGTGGTTTGGTCTCCGTGAGTCAATACTACTGCTGGCTTAGGTATTTTCCCTGAGGGGTGATACCATATATTTTGTCCCTTAGTATTAATAGAGGGTGTGTCCATATTGCACATAGGCATCTCAGGTGGCCCCCATACTAACAACCCTACCTCTGTACCAAGTGTCAGAGATTCAGAAGCTGTTATTTGCATATGTGTTAGTCTCAGAGATCATCTTTTGGGGAACCTTCTGGTGACAAAGTCCTTAATGTGTTTTTTATTAGTCCATTCACCCTTTCGATCAGGCCTGCAGCAGTAGGACTGGATGGCAGGTAGAAAGTCCATAATATATCCCAGGCCTCTGCCCATTCTTGGACCTCATGGCTGGTAAGGTCACTTGGTCACTACCTCTCTGAGTCGGTGTTTGTACATGCCCTCTAGTTTTGTTAATCCCTTTATAGTTGCAGCCTGATTAGCTCTTTTATGGGCAAAGGCTTGTATAAATCCTGTGGACATGTCCACACAGGTTAGTGCATGTTTGTGCCCTTCTGATACTGGCCAAGGGCCTCTATAGTCTATTTCCCAGTGAGAAACAGGGCATGTAGCCACCCAATATGCCCAGCATATGGCACAACAGCCATCACCTGAGGTGGCACTGGGGGCAGTCCTTGTCAGCAGCTTCTCAATTGGAATATTTTAAAGACAAATGCAATCTTTTTACTATTTCCTGAGTGGTTTTGGGACTTCAGTGTTCTGACTCACAGTGGAACCATTCTGCTGCATCAGATGTAGTCAACATTTTCTCTAGCAGAAGGTCTTGTGCCCGGGCTAGAATGCCTGCCTCATGATTGCCTGGTAGTGTGAATGGGGAGTGAGCAGACATGGGGCATACTTGGATGGCTGCATCAGGCTTAGTGCATACTTCCTAAATATCTTTCCATAGTTCTGCTCCCCACAGGGGTCTATTTAATAAAATGCAGTCTTCTTTGTGCTGCTGCAATATCCGTGTTGTTAACACTTTCCACACTGCCCAGCTGTCAGTGGCCAAATGGATGGGCATGGGCTCATGCATCAACACAATCCATACCACTCTCAATTCTGCCCATTCACTACTTTGTTTGGTTTCTTCTTTGGGCCAAAGTATGTCAGAATCCAGGCAGATGCCAGTGGAATGCCAAACAGGCTGGTTTCCCTAACAACTGCCATCAGTGTACCATGTGTCCTTTGGAGGCAAGCCTACCCCTTCTTTTACTTGTGGGACAGGAGGCATAATGTCCTTGACTTCTGGAAATTGGGTGGGTCAATGTGTGTGACCAGCCCTACTAACAAGTGAAGTTTATGAGATAGTGTGACATTTCTATAAGGTGCTTACTTGGGTACAAGTACTCTTAGGTTTGTTTAACATATCCTTAATCCATCCTACCAGCAGAGAGGTTTGTAACAACATGGACAGGTAGGGAGTCAGTCCTTCTCTCACTGTAGATATACAGCTAATAGTTGTTTCTCAATGAGACTATATACCTGGTTTCTGTTCCCTTCCATAATTGAGACCAGAATCCTAATGGGATTTGCCTCCCATTCTGTCATTGCCATAAGCCCCAGCCAAACCCTTCTGGATATGAATTTACAGCTAATTCACAACTCACATCTGGCATTAATATCCCCAGGGCCTGTACTTGTTTTACTACCATTTTTGCCTTTAAGAAAGCCTCTTGGGGCACCTGGGTGGCTCAGTCGGTTAAGCGTCTGCCTTCGGCTCAGGTCATGATCCCAGGGTCCTGGGATCGAGCCCCGCATCAGGCTCCCTGCTCAGCTGGAGGCCTGCTTCTCCCTTTCCCACTCCCCCTGCTTGTGTTCCCTCTCTCACTGTCTCTCTCTCTGTCAAATAAATAAAATCTTAAAAAAAAAAAAAGAAAGCCTCTTGTTCATTAGCACCTCAATCCCATTGGCTCCTCCTCTTAACCAGGGCATCTGTACTAGATGGGGAATAAAAGGTTTCTAGTAATCCAGTACACCAACAAAAGCCTATAATCCCTTTACCATTTTAGGAATTAGGAAGGTTTGTGTTTTATCAGTGACTGCCTCTAGCATCACTTTTGTCTTACCCGACCAGATGATGCCCAGGAACTATACTGATTGATCTAGCCCTTGGATCTTGTTGGTTTACCTCCCATCCTTGTGACTTTAAGTATGCCTGTAATGACATGGCTGCTTGAGACAAGGAGGATAAATCATCACAAGTTATCATCATCTAGATAGTGAGAAAGCACCATCTCCTTTGACAATATCTATTTTTCCAAATCTCTGGCTACTGTCCTTTGACAAATTGTGGGACTATGGAGATACTCTTGGGGCAATGCCTGAAAGGTCCATTGTCTCCCATTCCATGTGAAGGTGGACTGGTCTTGGATTCAAGTCCTAATGGAATGCTAAGAAAAGTGTTAGACAAGTCCAGTACATAATGAGATGTCTTAAAGGATGCCATAATTTTTTTTTCTAACAATGAGGCCATATTAGGATGGGCAGATTAATTTTATTGAGTTCCCTATAATCTTGTCATTCCCAGGTCCCATTAGGTTTCTTTATAGGCCAAACAAGACTGTTCAATGGGCTTTGGGCAGGCCTGATTATCTCCACCTTTCCTAATTCTCTATTGTGGTCATAATCTTGTTATGCCCCTCAAGTAGCTTATATTGTTTCATGTTTATTACTCTTTGGGTATGGTAGTTGTACAGATTCCCATTTTGCATGATCAATGACTATGGGTTTCACTACTCAAATGTGCAAACTGAATTTGTCTATCATTGTGGTTAGATCTAGATCTTGCAAAATATCTATGCCCCAAAATATAGTCAGGAATGGGGGAAATATGCACTAAAAAAGAGTAGGAAGGAAGCTTGCCCATCTAGGTAGAGAAGGGTCTGTATGACCTTGATAATTTGTCCCCCATAATCACCAATAGCTTTTATTTCTTTCTGAAATTTTAAGGGGCCTCCATAAACAAGTGTGCACTCAGCTCCAGTGTCCATTAGAGCTAGTACAGTCTGTTTGTTAGTGAGAGACCAACCAATGGTCAATTCAACATCGAGCCTCTTGTTGCCCCCCACTGCATGCACTAGAGGACAATTTTGGCCCAACCCCTACTCTTTAGGGGTAGGGGGTATTCACCCCTGAAATTCCTCTACTAGTGGATGGGCATTCAGCAACACACCCAGCCCTTCTTAGCCTTCCTTCAGGGAGCAAACTGCCCTCCCTTCAAAATGCCTTCCATAGGCTCAGCAAGACTGAACAGGGTTTGTCCACATTTTCTCTCTCAGGGTCCCAGATAATATTAGGTCTTGCCAAAATTGTTTATGAGAGACTTTGATGCCCTTCCTGCCACTTTTTTGTTAACAGTATCCTCTGTTTTTCTCCATTTTTCCTTTTTTCTTTTCTTTTAATTCTAGTTAGTTAGCACACAGTGTAATATTAGCTTCAGGTGTACAACATAGTGATTCAATTCTATACCTCACCCAGTGTTCATCACAAGGGCACTCCTTAATCCCCATCACCTATTTCATCCATCCCCCACCCACCTCCCTTTGGTAATCATCAGACTCTAGTTAAGAATCTGTTTCTTGGTTTGTCTCTCCCTCACCCTCTTTTTTTCCTTTGCTCATTTGTTTTGTTTCATGAATTCCACATATGAGTGAAACCATATGGTAGTTGTCTTTCTCTGGCTGACTTATTTCATTTATCGTTATATTCTCTAGCTCCACCCATGTCATTGCAAATGGCAAGATTTCATTCTTTTTTATGGCTAAATAACATTCCAGTTTGTGTGTGTGTGTGTGTGTGTGTATACATACATACCACCTCTTCTTCGATGGACTCTTGGGCTACTTCCATAATTTGGTGACTGTAAATAATGCTGCTATAAACATAGGAGCACATGTATCCCTTTGAATTAGTGTTTTTGTATTTTTGTGGTAGATACCAAGTAGTGTAATTCATAGAAGTTAGGATAGTTCTATTTATAACTTTTTGAGGAAACTCTATACTGTTTTTCACAGTGGCTGCATCAGTATGCATTCCCACCACCACTGTAAGAGTGTTCCTTTTTCTTCACATCCTTGCCAACACTTGTTGTTTCTTGTGTTTCTGATTTTAGCCATTCTGACAGGTGTTAAGTGATATCTTATTGCAGTTTTAATTTGCATTTCCCTGATGCTGAGTGATGTTGAGCACTTTTTCATGGGTCTGTTGGCCATTTGGATGTCTTCTTTGGAAAAATGTCTGTTCATGTCTTCTGCCCATTTCTTGATTGGATCATTTGTTCTTTGGGTGTTGAGTTTGATAAGTTCTTTATAGATTTTGGATACTAGCCCTTTATCTGATATGTCATTTGCAAATATCTTCTCCCATTCTGTCAGTTGTCTTTTGGTTTTGTTGACTGTGTCTTTTGCTGTGCAAAAGCTTTTTATCTTGATGAAGTCCCAATAGTTCATTTTTGCCCTTGCTTCCCTTGCTTTGGTGATGTTTCTAGGAAGAAGTTGCTGCGGCTGAGGTTGAAGAGTTTGCTGCCTGTGTTCTCCTTTAGGATTTTGATGGACTCCTGTCTCACATTGAAGTCTTTCAACCATTTGGAGTCTATTTTTGTGTGTGGTGTAAGGAAATGGTCCAGTTTCATTCTTCTGCATGTGGCTGTCCTGTTTTCCCAACACCATTTGTTGGAGAGACTGTCTTTTTTCCATTGGACATTATTTCCTGCTTTGTCGGAGATTAGTTGACCATAGAGTTGAGGGTCCATTTCTGGGCTCTCTATTCTGTTCCATTGATCTATGCATCTGTTTTAGTGCCAGTACTATACTGTCTTGATGATGACAGCTTTGTAATAGAGCTGAAAGTCTGGAATTGTGATGCCACCAGCTTTGCTTTTCTTTTTCAACATTCCTCTGGCTATTCGAGGTCTTTTCTGGTTCCATACAAATTTTAGGATTATTTGTTCCATTTCTTTGAAAAAAGTGGATGGTATTTGGATGGGGATTGCACTGAATGTGTAGATTGCTCTAGGTAGCATTGACATCTTCAGAATATTTGTTCTTCCAATCCATGAGCATGGAACGTTTTTCCATTTCTTTGTGTCTTCCTCAATTTCTTTCATGAGTATTTTATAGTTTTCTGAGTACAGATCCTTTGCCTCTTTGGTTAGATTTATTCCTAGGTATCTTATGGTTTTGGGTGCAGTTGTAAATGGGATCGACTCCTTAACTTCTCTTTCTTCTGTCTTGTTGTTGGTGTATAAGAATGCCACTGATTTCTGTGCATTGATTTTATATCCTGCCACTTTACTGAATTCCTGTATGAGTTCTAGCAGTTTTGGGGGTGGAGTCTTTTGGGTTTTCCACATAAAGTATCATATCATCTGCAAAGAGTGAGAGTTGGACTTCTTCTTTGCTGATTCAAAGCCTTTTATTTCTTTTTGTTGTCTGATTGCTGTGGCTAGGACATCTAATACTATGTTGAATAGCAGTGGTGAGAGTGGACATCCCTGCCGTGTTCCTGACCTTAGGGGGAAAGCTCTCAGTTTTTCCCTATTGAGAATGATATTCGCTGTGGGTTTTTCATAGATGGCTTTTATGATATTGAGGTATGTAGCCTCTGTCCCTATATTCTGAAGAGTGTTTGATCAAGAAAGGATGCTGTACTTGTCAAATGCTTTTTCTGCATCTATTGAGAGGATCATATGGTTCTTGTTCTTTCTTTTATTAATTTTTGTGTCACATTGATTTGCAGATGTTGAACCAACCCTACAGCACAGGGCTAATCCCACTTGGTAGTGGTGAATAATCCTTTTAATGTACTATTGGATCCTATTGGCTAGTATTTTGGTGAGAATTTTTGCATCCATGTTCATCAAGGATATTGGTCTGTAATTCTCCTTTTTTTTTTTTTTTTAAGTTTACTTTCACAAATCGGTAAGATTTTATTTTTATTTATTCTGTAAGCAATGATGTACTACTCTCCCTCCAAGTTACCTGATGATTTTCTCTTTAAAGCAGTTCTGATATTGCAATACAGCTTTTTTTTTTTTTTTTAGATTTTATTTATTTGACAGAGCAAGACACAGCGAGAGAAGGTACACAAGCAGGGGGAGGGGGAGAGGGAGAAGCAGGCTTCCCGCGGAGCAGGGAGCCTAATGCGGGTCTGGATCCCAGGACCCCAGGATCATGACCAGAGCCGAAGGCAGATGTTTAACGACTGAGCCATCCAGGCGCCCCATGTAATTCTCCTTTTTGATGGGATCTTTGTCTGGTTTTGGGATCAAAGTAAAGGTGGCCTCATAGAATGAGTTCGGAAGTTTTCCTTCCATTTCTATTTTTGGGAACAGTTTCAGAAGAATAGGTATTAATTCTTCTTTAAATGTTTGGTAGAATTCCCCTGGGAAGCCATCTGGCCCTGGGTTTTTGTTTATTGGGAGACTTTTTTTTTTTTTTAAGATTTTATTTATTTGACAGAGGGAGCACAAGCAGAGGGAGAGAGAGGGAGAAGCAGGCTCCCTGCTGAGCAAGGAGCCTGATGTGAGACTCAATCCCAGGACCCTGGGATCATGACCTGGGCTGAAGGCAGCCGCTTAACCAACTGAGCCACCCAGGCGTCCCTTATTGGGAGATTTTTGATTACTGCTTCAATTTCCTTAGTGGTTATAGGTCTGTTCAGGTTTTCTATTTCTTCCTGGTTCAGTTTTGGTAGTTTATACCTCTCTAGGAATGCTTCTATTTCTTCCAGATTATCTAATTTGTTGGCATAGAGTTGCTCATAATATGTTCTTATAATTGTTTGTGTTTCTTTGGTGTTGGTTGTGATCTCTTTCATTCATGATTTTGTTGATTTGGGTCATTTCTCTTTTCTTTTTGAGAAGTCTGGCCAGGGGTTTATCAATCTTGTTAATTCTTTCAAAGAACCAGCTCCTAGTTTCATTGATCTGTTCTACTGTTCTTTTGGTTTCTATTTCATTGATTTCTGCTCTGATCTTTATTATTTCTCTTCTTCTGCAGGTTTAGGCTTTATTTGCTGTTCTTTCTCCAGCTCCTTTAGGTGTAGGGTTAGGTTGTGTATTTGAGATCTTTCTCGTTTCTTGAGAAAGGCTTGTATTGCTATATACTTCCCTCTTAGGACTGCCTTTGCTGCATCCCAAAGATTTTGAACAGTTGTGTTTTCATTTTCATTGGTTTCCATGAATTTTTAAAATTCTTCTTTAATTTCCTGGTTGACCCATTCATACTTTAGTAGGATGCTCTTTAGCCTCCATGTTTTTGAGTTTTTTCCAACTTTCCTCTTGTGATTGAGTTCTAGTTTCAAAGCATTGTGCTCTGAAAATAGGCAGGGAATGATCCCAATCTTTTGGTACTGGTTGAGACCTGATTTGTGACCTAGGATGTGATCTATTCTGGAGAATATTCCATGGGCACTAGAGAAGAATGTGTATTATGTTGCTTTGGGATGGAATGTTCTGAATATATCTGTGAAGTCCATTTGGTCCACTGTGTCGTTTAAAGTCTTTATTTCCTTGTTGATCTTTTGCTTAGATGATCTGTCCATTTCAGTGAGGGGGGTGTTAAAGTCCTCCACTATTATTGTATTGTTGTCAATGTGCTTCTTTGCTTTTGTTATTAATTGCCTTATATAATTGGCTGCTCCCATGTTAGGGGCATAGATATTTACAATTGTTAGATCTTCTCATTGGATAGACCCTTTAAGTAGGATATAGTGTCCTTCCTCATCTCTTATTACAGTCTTTGGTTTAAAATCTAATTTGACTGAGCCTGGCTGGCTCAGTTATTAAGCGTCTTCCTTCGGCTCAGGTCATGGTCCCGGGGTCCTGGGATGGAGCCCCGCGTTGGGCTCCCTGCTCTGTGGGGAGCCTGCTTCTTTCTCCCTCTCCCACTCCCCCTGCTTGTGTTCCCTCTCTCACTGTATATCTCTGTCAAATAAATAAATAAAATCTTAAAAAAAAATAAAAAAATAAAATCTAATTTGTCTGATATAAGGATTGCCACCCCAGCCTTTTGGTGTCCATTAGCATGGTAAATGGTTTTCCACCCCTCACTTTAAATCTGGGGGTGTCTTTGGTCTAAGATGAGTCTCTTGCAGACAGCATATTGATGGGTCTTGTTTTTTTATCCAATCTGATAGCCTGTGTCTTTTGATTGGGGCATTTAGCCCATTTGCATTCAGGGTAACTATTGAAAGATAGGAATTTAGTGCCATTGTATTGCCTATAAGGTGACTGTTACTGTATATTGTCTGTGTTCCTTTCTGGTCTATGTTACTTTTAGGCTCTCTCGTTGCTTAGAGGACCCCTTTCAAGATTTCTTGTAGGGCTGGTTTCGTGTTTGCAAATTCCTTTAGTTTTTGTTTGTCCTGGAAGCTTTTTATCTCTCCTTCTATTTTCAATGACAGCCTAGCTGGATAGAGTATTCTTGGCTGCATATTTTTCTCATGTAGTGCTCTGAATATATCCTGCCAGTCCTTTCTGGCCTGCCAGGTCTCTGTGGATAGGTCTGTTGCCAATCTAATGTTTCTACCATTGTAGGTTACAGATCTCTTGTCCCAAGCTGCTTTCAGGCTTTTCTCTTTGTCTCTGAGACTCGTAAGTTTTAGTATTAGATGTTGGGGTGTTGACCTATTTTTATTGATTTTGAGAGGGGTTCTCTGTGCCTCCTGGATTTTGATGCCTGTTTCCTTCCCCAAATTCGGGAAGTTCTCTGCTATAATTTGCTCCACTATACCTTCTGCCCCTGTCTCTCTTTCTTCTTCTTCTTCTGGGATCCCAATTATTCTAATATTGTTTTGTCTTATGGTATCACTTATCTCTCGAATTCTGCCCTCATGATCCAGTATTGTTTATCTGTCTTTTTCTCAGCTTCTTTATTTTCCATCATTTTGTCTTCTATATCATGACTGAGGCTATTTTTGACTCATGACAGGCCTGGGTTTTTATTTGAATCAAATGACATGCCTATAAATCATTTTCCTCCTCTTTGATAATGTCCACCTCATCAGAGGAGTCATTATCCCAGGGATGCCATGCTGAAGGGTCCCAATTCTCTTGAGATATAATAGTTCTCCCTTTAGTGCATGGTAGTCTGCACCCATGCATCTTTCCATCATACATGCAGTAATTTTTAGATTTATTTTTTTAGTAATCTCTACACCCAACATGGGGCTCAAACTCACGACCTGAAGATCAAACGTCATATGCTCTTCCAACTGAGCCAGCCAGTGCCCCACATACCATAATTTCTAAGCATTCCTCCTGCTGTTGGATTCTTTTGGATATAATGTCCACATTAGAGAGACATGCAGCTTGTACATCCTTTTTCAGTGTTAACACTCTCTAGTCTTTTCCAATTCTTTCCTTACCTTAATTCCATTTCCATGGCATCTCTTAATGCACAGATCAATGGCCAAGCTACCACTGCAATAACTTGTTCACTTTCCCTTCTCCATTTCCTTTTCTCCACCATTTCAGATAAGATATCTAACAATCCCTGGGGCATTTGGGGGGCATCCCTGTACTCATGCACTGGTCCAAAATGCTCAAATAACATGGCCAAATCTCCCCAGATGGAGGTGGCTGGCCAACCTGGGGTTTCCCCCTCAGACAACAGGCTTTCTCCTGGATGGCCTCATTAACCATGCTTGTTTTGTTTTCAGCTTCCCAGCTGACTTGCCAATAGTTAGAAGGTGGTGAAGGGGCAGTAAAGTATCCTCCAGACTGAGAAGGCACTTTGAGACTGAAAAATGAAGCTGGTCACTCCATACTGTATGGGTTTAAACAGAGTTTTATTCAGGGTAACTTACTGATGTGGGGGATCAGGTAGGCAACAATCCAGGTGCTAGGCAGCTACTCTCTGCCCAGTTCAGACCTTAACCCACAGCTTTCATACAGCAAGGGGCATTGCTGTGAATATCTGAAGCTCCCGCCTACTCTGAAGCATTCTCCTTGCTTCTGTTAAGAGCACAATAATTTCCTTTGGGAAAGCATCTCTCCCACATTATCAGGCCATGTATCTGAATGGGTTGACCACACTCCAGGCCACAGGCCAGCCCAAGACTTTCACTGTAACTCCTGAGAGAATTGGGGTTGCATATCATATAGGATTGGATTCAATGCATGTAACAATCTCCCCCAGAGTGGCTTAATCACACAGAAATGGGGCCTGGGTGGCTCAGTCGGTTGAGCATCTGACTCTTGATCTCAGTTCAGGTCTTGATCTCAGGATTGTGAGTTCATGCCCCATGCTGGGACAAAAATGGACAAAGAAAAAGAAATATCCAGTTCTAATGACATCAATTGAGAACCTGGACCCAGCCATACCTAAAAACAAGATACCTTTAAACTGTGAACTAGAAATTTCCCTCTCAATCTCTCACCAAATGTATTTCATACCCCAAATCTCATGTATTTCATGATCCTCTAGTTTCTTCCAAATGAAATTATATAGTAAGATTTAGACATGAAGGTATATATTAACAGGAATTCAGCATCAGGAAGATAATATAGCTTAGTGGTCAAATACAGAAGCTTTGGTGTCATGTTGCTCAAAATCAAATCCTGCTTCTATTACTTACTAGCTTGGTGACTTTGGGTGAATTTAAACCCTAGATTTTTCAACTATAAAGCAGAAATGAAAATAGTACCTAGCTCATACAGTTACTGTGAGAAGTAAATGAGATATTGTAGATAGAACAGCTGATGAAACTAAATTCTATAATGAGTAAGATATTCTGAGAAATGATTTTATTTAGCAGTGCTTTGTATGACTGAACTAGAGGGAAAGGGCTGGAGAGTTAGGGGCAAAGAGCAACTTGTTTCTTCTGAGCACTTCTGTGCCCATAGCCACTTTGTGATTGGGAGAAGAAACCTTGAAAGAAGTATGAGCCCCACAAAAATAGGCCATTGTCAGTCTGAGCAGGGAGGAGTAGGAGTAGGGGCCCAGACTGTGGTCACTTGGTAGCATCTGTGTAGAAATAGAAAAGGAGTACACCGCTTGGGTTTAAGGGGCTTAGAGGGAAGCACTTGGGAAAATGCTTTGACCTATTTCTTCCCTTCCTGTCTTCTGCATTATGCTTTTGTTCTTAAGGCCACAGAAATTGCAAAGCAGAAGTAATGCAAAACACCATCCTTGACATGCCCAGCACAGAGTCGGGCAAATAATCAGCATTCAGTAAACATCCTTCAAGTCCTAAGGATGCTTATACCTGCAAACATGCTTGGATCCGTGCTGAGGATTTGCTCTGCAACCAGAACTATATAACACCACAGCTTAGCATCTAATATCTGTTTCAAAGGAAACTGGAAGAGACTAATTGTATTATTTTAAAGAACCGCCACCCCCAAATCCCTGCCCTTTGGAATATACAGGCCTTATTATTTAGGATTAGGTTTGGTCACAAGTGACAAGAAACCTGAAATAACAGTGGCTTATTCCTTCTCATCTAAATGAGGTCTAGAGATTTGACAGTCTAGGGTAGATATGATAGGGTGACAATCAATTTTCTGTTTTTGCTCTGCCATTCTCAATATGTGCCTTCCACCTCATGGTCCAAGATAGCTGCCCAAGTTCCAGCTATCACATCCACAGGAAGGAGGAATGAGAGAAACAGGGAATGCCTCTTCATTTAGGGACATTTCTGGATTGTTGTACACACAACTTCCATTGCATCTTGGTGGCCAGAAATAAGTCATGTGGCCACACTCAGCTGTAAGGGAGGAAAGCTAGAAAATGTATAGGGATGGCTATGTGCTCAGGCAAAAATCTGGGTTTCATTATAAATGAAGAGACAGATAATATATACTAAAATGGACAATTAATGATCTCTTCCACACAGAAACATTCTGGCCAGTAAACATGTGCATCAACAATGCAAAGATGGGAGGAAGGGTGTGAGGGGGACAGGGGAACATAGGGCATTCAACAGGGAAAGATTCATCAAATGTTCCTTCCCTGAATTAAACATGCATTTCCTGGAAGACCTCAATTACAGGCAGAAAGTAACATTTATAGAGGACCTACTATGTGCCCAGGACTTTCATACACATTAATGAATCCCAGAGAAGTAAAATGACTTGCCCAAGGTCACAAAGCTAGGGAAGAAGGGAGGGAGCCAGGATTTAACTTCTAGATCTCAAGCCCTACAATGGCTGCCACATTACTCTTTTTTGAAGATCAGATACCAGGAGCAAGGAAGATTCTAAGTGATGCCAGTGTTATAGTACTGGGTTTACTGCTAGGCTGTGAATGCCGTGGGCTTTTTAAGTTAAAACAGTGTTAAGACTTACACAGGTTCTAAATTCCCTGAAAGAGAGACAAGGGGGCATGGCTCCCAAGTGATGCTTTGTTTTCTGAAAGAAACAGAATTATTGAGGGATTTAGATGCAAGTTTAGTTCCTGAATTTTCTTTCCTGGCTGACTAAGGGTGGGGGGCTGAGGGTGAGGGAAGATAGGAAACAAAGGATTACCCGTGGCCCTTGTCCAAAAATATCCCTTCCCACTACACACCAATTAGAGATACATTTGTGTTAACCAGTTTCTCCTTTAAAAGCAATTACTGCTATGCCAAGCCTCATTAACAACGCAGCGTGGATTCCTTTAAACAGACAATTCACTCAGCTCTTAGCTGAGGTCCTGTAAGTGTCCAGCTAGAGTCCCTGGATTTACCAAAGAGCAAATTTATGAAGTAAATACATGTCTCCATTTATTACAATTAAATAAGGGAAGCAGATTCAGAAAGATGACTGTAGCAATGGGTGGCACAGAAAATGTCCTGGAAGAGGGTCAGCCTTCATGTGTTTTTCATTGACCAGCACAAAGCAGTGAGGAAAGACAACAAAGCAAAAGACTGATTCAAAGCCCAGAAGACCACTAATTCACTGCTAAGGGCAGGCAATGTGAGGTAGTAGCAGTTGCTTCCAGACCTGGACTGTTCCTTCATGCATAGCAGGATTCCAATGCTAGCCACCAGCTCAACACAACTGCTTTAACTCTGACATCCTTGCTCAAATTGTAAATTTCATTGCATAAATAATAAGTACTGCTCTTCCTATAGATCCAGTAGAAATAGACTTTTCTAGTTCTATCTCTTCTCCTTGAAGTTAATTTTTAAAAAACAAAACTTATTGGGCGCCTGGGTGGCTCAGTTGGTTAAGCGACTGCCTTCGGCTCAGGTCATGATCCCGGAGTCCCGGGATCGAGCCCCGCATCGGGCTCCCTGCTCTGCAGGGAGCCTGCTTCTCCCTCTCCCCCTGCTTGTGTTCCCTCTCTCGCTGGTCTCTCTCTGTCAAATAAATAAATAAAATCTTTAAAAAATAATAAATAAATAAATAAATAGATAGATAGATAAATAAATAAATAAATGCAATGTGCTTTATAAAGGAAAAAATATCACACAGAAGACACTGGTGTTCTAAGGGAGCTACCTCAATCAAATGAGCATTTGCTGTGAGAGGGGGAGCAGAAACTCAGCTCTGTGACCGCAATCCTTGTGGCTGAGTCCTGGCTTGCCACTTACTGGAAGTGTGTGTTTTAGCAGATCTTAACCTTGCTCCACCTCTATTCCTCATTAGTAAAATGCAATCATTGTGAGTTATGAATAAATGAAATGTTCCTTTCCCTTCCTCTTCTTGTACTGCCAAAGCATTCATGTTCACAACTCCAAATATTTATAGAGATTTCTATTCTTTGCTTGCATTACAATTTCCTAACTTCAGTTAAGTCAACATGATGCAAGAGGATCAAGACCTTTTTGGTCATTTACTGGGCTAAAATCTTGTCAGACATGTCTACAAATGGCAAAAGCCATATCATTCAAAAAACCTGAGAATATGATAAGTTCAGAGTAATGTCAGGTACAGGATACTAAATGTCAGGAAGACATCAGTAGGATATTTGGCTAGTTTAGTCACCACCCCAAGTCTTAATACATATCTTCATTATTAAATACCATGGATGGGGAGCCTCAGAGCTAATCTGATGCCAAGTCACTTAAACATTGAACAAGATGTAAAGCTCCCCCGAATTTCTTACGCAAGATCCAGATCAAGGCAGGCCACTCCAGCTCTGACCTGAGCACCAAATCTGGGGGAATAAAGCATCAGGAATGTGCCAGCACCAAGGTACCCTTTCTCACAGGTTTCCATAAAGAGCCACTTACATGCCTGCCCAAACCCACTGGTTCTACCTCCTTGAGGGAAAATTAAAAGAAGAGCCAACATTGCCTAAAAGCACCAGTGCAACTCCTATGAAATAAATGTTGAAAAAATATCAAAAGAAACTCCAAATTATTAACATAAGTGGGGTGCCACCACATCTCAGGCGAGCCCTGACACCTGCCCAAAGTTTGAAATTGTCCTAGCGACTGAGAATCCAGGCTGAGCCTGGAGGTACAGGGTGGCTGATCCCAGCTGTAGGGAGAAGAGGCCCAAAAGTTTAAGGTCAGTCAGGACCTTCCTTTTAGCATGGACACACATTTTGCAGTCTCTTGGTGAAAGGAAATGAGCTGGGTGGCTGGGGAACAGTTGAGAGTCTTTACAGTGATTCAAGGTGAGGGTTCAGAGAGTCTTGATGGTGTGAATACAAAGAAGGCAATGAATCGTGGATCACTACATCAAAAACTAATGATGTATTTTATAGTGACTAACAACATAATAAAATAAAATAAAATAAAAAACAAACAAACAACGAAGGCAATCACAGCCGTGATTTTTCTGGGTGAATTGCTGAATCTCCTTTTCTCAGAATTATACAAGCTAGGACATTATTTGGGAACTTTATTTTTAATAATAATTTTAAAGCTAGAATAAGTCACAGGGATAAAAGGTACAGCATAGGGAATATAATCAATGGTACTGTAATAGTGTTGTATGGTGATAGACGGTAGCTACACTTGTGGTGAGCAGAGCAGAACATATCGAGTTGTCCAATCACTATGTTGTACACCTGAAACTAATGTAACATTGTATGTCAATTGTACTGCAATAATTTTTTTAAAAAGCTATATACCAGGACCCCTGGGTGGCTCGGTCATTGAGTGGCTGCCTTCGGCTTGGGTCATGATCCCAGGGTCCTGGGATAGAGTCCCACATTGGGCTCCTTGCTCAGCGGGGAGCCTGCTTCTCCCTCTGCCTGCAGCTCCCCCTGCTTGTATTCTCTCTCTCTGACAAATAAATAAAATCTTAAAAAAAAAAGCTATATACCAATGAATTATTGTTTGTATCTAGTAACTCTTTATTCATATGTATTTTGTCTGCCTTCATAATAACCAAAATATTTTTACGACATGCTTTTCTTAAGTTACTACAGACTTCTTTCCTTTTCTCTAGGGTCTGACATGAGTCCAGTCCCTTTCACAATCAATACTCCTCAGTAAAACATGGAAGAGGAGGAGGAAAGAGGGTGGAGAATTCTTGGTCTTCATCAGTTTGTGATTCCTGTATATATATGCCCCTGCTACCATACCATTCTCCATCCCTCTTCCTGGGAAGAACAAGTGAGGCAGGATAATGTCTCTGCTGGTGGGACTTTTTTTTGAGGTGAAGTTCCGGGTGCCTGGGTGGCTCAGTTGGTTAAGCGACTGCCTTCAGCTCAGGTTATGATCCTGGAGTCCCGGGATCGAGTCCCATATCGGGCTCCATGCTCAGCGGGGGGTCTGCTTCTTCCTCTGACTCTCTTCCCTGTCGTGCTCTCTGTCTCTCATTCTCTCTCTCAAATAAATAAATAAAATCTTTTAAAAAAAAAAGAAAAAAAATTGAGGTGAAGTTCATATAACATAAAATTAACCATTTAAAAGTGAACAATCAGTGGCATTTAGTAAATTCACAATGTGCAAACCCTACCACCATCCAATTTCAAAATCTTTTCATCACTCCAAAAGGAAAATCCATACCCATTAAGCAGTTATTTCTCCTTACTCCTACCCCTATACCTTAGTAACCCCTAATCTGCTTTCTGTGCTTCTGAGACCATGCGTGGTCACTTCCTCCCTAGAAATCCACAGAGATGTGTAGGCTGTAATATTGTCTCTCTGACCTCAGAGAAACTATGGTGTAGATCACTCTGAAAATATGGTTAAACTGTAGACCTCCTGGGAAGAAATTATTCTGTTCCTTTAATAAGAAAATATAGGAATTGGATTAAGAAATCAAGTCATCATATATTTAAAGCCTTACCTCATAGATGGATCAGTGGACTTTTTGTAACTCATTGGTCAGACCTAGTCTCACAGCCACTACGACATGCTGGAAAATAGCCTCTGTATTTGTAGCAAGCCAAGGAGAAGACAGGTGGACACCTTCCCAGTCAGAATAAGAAATATATATGGTTATATTTAAATGTTAATAATTCAATAATTTAAAAAGGAGACACTGACCCAGTAATAAATTAAATGTATATAATTAAGCCTACTATTAGTGAAGGGTAATCATGGTGGGGAAATACACTCCTGAAAATATTTTTAAACTTTTTTAAAAACAAAAGTAGTACTTGATATTATAAGATATAATGAACACTCTTACTATAATATAGGTAAAAGACAAGAGGAAAGGAATAATCAAAGGTCACTTCCAAATTCTGAGTCTAGAAAATGGGAGGGTATTGGCACACATACACATAATGGAATTAGGGCTATCCAGGAGGAGAGTGAGTTTAGGGTGTAGGAAGTTGACTTTGCTTCCAGAAATGTGACTTTGAAGTAGGGGGGAAGGGTACTCAAGGGAAGGCACAGAACAGAATGTGGGGTTAAGGTCAGAGGTCAGGTCTAGGGATCTGGGCCTAAGAGCCATCTACTTCCAGTGGGGAAGGGGGGAGTTAGTATATCGTGTCCAAGTAAGGTCTCTGGGAAGGGGTGTGAGCAAACAGATAAGATCAAACCTTGGGGATCATCCATATTTGAGGAGAGAGAGCAAAGCCTCTGAAGGAAGCAAGGAAAAGTCTTGAGAAATAAAAAGGAGACACAGGATGGCCTAGAGTCCTGGAGACCAGAAAGGAGAAATGTCAGGATTGGGTGGGTAGGGATATTGTACCCATATTCCTCAGAGAGGTCAGGGGAAAGGGAAACAGGAAAAGATTCAGTGAAGTTTGCACTGAGGAGACCCCTGTGGCCTTTGAGAGAGCAACTGCCCAAGGTCTAGAGCCTGGCCCTGCAGAGCTGGAATTGAGAGTGATGAGGGAAAGAATACAACACATTTCAGTCTTTAGATGTCTGGTGATGAAAGAAGGGAGGAAAATCCCACAGTGGTTTAAGGGAACAACGACAGAGCAAGTTTTCAAAGCAGGCAGACCCTGACCCTTGTGGCACTAGGTGACACATTCACATGGGGTTTCCTGGCTAGCGCTGGCCAAGGTGGTGTAACCCAGCACTCTTTGGTCAGAGTTTTACACCAACAGGTATCATAGAGTCAATTCCAAAGTTCACTCGGTGGCCAGCTTGTGAAAAGAGCAAACAAACCATGAGTGGTTTTTCTTCAAATCCCATTATCTACACATAAATGACCTCTGGAATAGCAGATAGAACCTCTACCCCTTTTGGAAAGGAAGTGCACCAAACAGATACTGCATCAGAAGATGAACAGCTCATCCACATATTTGGAGAAGCTGGAGCCTAGACAAACACAGTTCTCATTAAAAAGTGGAGTGGAAGAAGGCTGAATATAGTGGAGAAGATAACAAACAAGATGAAAACTCCTAACTTTGTCAGGCAGAGACTGGCTGGTAGTGGTGGGGTGGTGCCTCCCCAGGAGGGGCTTGGAGAGTCTGCAAGATGAAAGAAAGGTCATGGGGCCAGGTCATAGTTGAGGGGGTGGCATAAGAGTGGGAGTAGGGATCTTTCAGGAGGTTGGAATCTGGGGCTTCAGCTGTTAGCAATAGCCACTGCTGTGGTGGAGTGGGGAGGGAGTCTTTTACCATCAGCAGCCAGAACTTGGCCTCAGGCAACTGTTTTCTGGGTTTGTTTGTTTTTTTTTAAAGCGGTAGTAGGCAGAGGTTCTAACAAGCATAACTCCAAAGCAAGATCTAGCCCCTTGAATTTGATGAGATAAAACTCCAGTAATACAGTAAGGAATCCATGAGGCCCTAGAGACACTGGGTGATCAGAAAATCCACTTAGAATTTAAGATAATTTTCATGGCAGGGTCACTGAATGATACAGAGTGCCCATTACTAAAAATCCAGGCAGAACCCCACTTATTGGAACCAGGGAATAAGATACAAGTAGATCACCACCCACCCTCACCCTAGACTAAATAGGAAAACTAAGCTCCTAAGTATTTCCCTGTGTAGAGACTAGATTAATGGATTACTCTCTGATTCTGGAGTAGGTGAAGGCCTGCAGCAGGGGATAATGGGGGAGGAATTTGGGGCCAGAATGAGGTCAGTCATTGCCAAAGCTATGTGTCCAGTTCAGCCTTGAATAACTTTTAAAAGAGTTTTAAAAACTACTCTCACTTAGGCAAACAGCAACAACAACAAAACGCCTACTCTCACTTAGGAAATTCCAAGGGTTTTGGGAGCTTTGTGCCAGGAACCAGGGACAAAGACCAAATACATTTCTTATTAACCACAAGTTCCTACACGCAATCAGAATGGCCCATGCCACTGTGGCATTCCGGCTCATCAACATCCAGTTGGGAATCCTTGGGGTTCCATCATCTCTGACCTTACATCAGGGCTAGCATTCTCTTCCAGTCTAGGCAATGGGTCAGAAGGGCAGATGTAGGGTTGGAGGAGTACTGGGCCTGGCCTGGGTTCTCTCCCTTAGCTCTGAGGAGCAATAAGCAGGTCCTAAAAGGAACTCACTCATGTGGTGCCTGAGGGGCTCAGTCGAAAAGCATGTGACTCTTAATCTCAGGGTTGTGATTTCAAACCCCATGTTGGATGTAGAGATTACTTAATTAAATGAATAAATAAACTTAAAAAAAAAAAAAGAGGAACTCACTCATGACCCCAAAGGTGACTCTCCTCCCCCAAGTCTTCTCTCTACAGAAATGTCATGAATGTTAGCCTCTGACCTGAGGACAAGGACAACGAGAAACCTGCACACTATAGATCATATCTTCCCTTTTTAATTAAAATTTCCAGTTCAGTGCATCTTGATTTCATTCACTCCCTGAGGGGTCCTGCTCCTCTAACATTTTCATTGCCAATTACTTTATGACTCCCTTATTTGGGGCATACAGTCTTCCTTTTAACCATCAACTCTCCTATCTCCTCGAGGTTAATCAACCCAGGATGAAAGCTGACTGAGGGTCAGAGAAACTCAAGGTCAGGAGGCATCAGGTAGCCCTCAAAGGCTGAAGACTTCCCAGACACCGGGGCAGAGACCATGTGCTTTCAGGGACTTCAGCAGCCAAAGGCTGTGCTCAACATACTTAAGGAACTACATGCAAAAGCACAGAGACTGAGAAAGCCACCAGCATAGAGTTGCTGTCAACCTGAGCACTAGCTTCTTTAGAATATGGGTTCTACTGCTGGGATTTTCACTTTTCTCTTACCCCATTTCATCATATGTGGGTCTGATTCTAAAATCTGTGCTTTAACCACTCTGCATGTGTAAGAAAATATAAAGGGACTGGCCCACATGTCCCCTACTATCCTCTAGTAATGGCCAATTTAACAGGGATTTGGAGGGAAGGACCAAGGCAGGACCTAATATAATTGGCATATGCACATTCACCTTACAGCCCACTGCTTAGCATACAGTGGGTCAAAAAGTGTGTGTTGAAGGGAAAAAGTCAAAACTATTCATATGTGGGAGATCAGAACTTGATGTCCTTCACCTGTCTGAGTTCTGTGGATAAGATCGGAATGTGGAAGGCAGAAGAGAAAACAAACAGGGAATGAACTACAGGGCAGTGCTGGGTCAAGATGGAGACCCATCCTCAGTGATCTGCTTCACTGGTATTTTCTACCTCTGAGCAGATTTTTAAACTCTCTCTTCTTTTCCACTTTAAAAAGGGCACTTTTTACACACACACATTCCTATCAAACTATATACATTTGTCTGGTCTCTGTGTCTTTGTCCATGCTGTGCCCAGATCACTCCTCTACCTCCATCTGTCCTATCAAAACTACCATTCTGTAATGCACCTCTATCGCTTTATATCCTGAAAATATATCTGTATTCTCTTTTCAAGTTGCAACAAAGAGCAGCAATTGTTACTCATACATGATACCTTATTCTACCCCTTCCTATCTTTGTACCTGTGGGCAGGTTACTTACCCTTCTTAAAGTTCAATTTCCTCACCTGAAAATGGGAGTATTACCAACCAAATAAATGAAAATAAATTTTCAATAATGAAAATACATGAAATGGTGTATGTAAAGTGCCTATGAGGATCCTGGCATATAGTAAACTTTCAATACATGGTAATTCCCTTTCTCTATTGTTCTGCTTACCCCATTATAATTCATACCTCCTTTACCATTCAATAAAACTTCTTTTGTGAGAACCCAATGCACACCTTGCACACTTCACCTTGTCCTATTATTAACTTACATGTCCTCTTTCCTCTTCAGTTTAAAGAGAGTTAGAGGCTTAACCTTGTATGAATTATCTTACCTTCCCATCCATGG
This sequence comes from Mirounga leonina, assembly GCF_011800145.1. Classification (NCBI taxonomy): domain Eukaryota; kingdom Metazoa; phylum Chordata; class Mammalia; order Carnivora; family Phocidae; genus Mirounga; species Mirounga leonina. The sequence continues at coordinate 14,216,777 of NW_023270757.1, read as the reverse complement.
GCCCAAAGTGACACATTTAGTATCTCAAACACAGTGAGTGCTTTAAAAATACTTGTTTTGTTGAAAGCATGAATAATAAAGGAAGGGAAAGAAGGAAAAAGTTGGAAAAAAAATCTATGACAAAAATGAAATAACTTTGGTTTTTTTTTTATTATGATTTTTTTCTTTTTCAAGGTTTTATTTATTTATTTGTCGGAGAGAGAGAGCATAAGCAGGGGGAGTGGCAAGCAGAAGGAGAAGCAGGCTCCCTGGTGAGCAAGGAGCCTGATGTGGCACTCTATCCCAGGACCCCAGGATCATGACCTGAGCTGAAGGCAGACACTTAACTGTCTGAGTCACCCAGGCATCCCTATTATGATTTTTTTCAAAGTAAACTCTACCCCCAATGTGGGGCTCATACTCTCAAACTCACAATTCCAAGATCAAGAGTTGCATGCTCCACCAATTGAGCCAGCCAGGCATCCCTACCTCTTTTAAGAAATTTAATTTCTAAGAAATTTCTAAGTTTAGGGCACCTAATAAAATCATTTTTATAAAAAAAGAAATTTCTAAGTTTATTTACCTTTTATTTTCTCATATGTAAAAGTGACCAGAATAGTGCCTGGCACAAGTAAATACTATATAAGCTTTTATTATTACTCCCCTCCACTCCCAAGTGTACTTCTTTTAGTTTAATCCCTGGGAAATACTGTCAAATACTGTCCCTCAATTACTGTTCAAACTGAGATAAGCAGTAAGATCACTGGGCTTTTGTTTTGTTGGGGGGTGAGAGAGTATGGGTGTGGAGGGGTGGAGGGGGAGAAGCCCATTGGCTCTGATACAGAAAATCCTGCCTGAATGCTGCCATCTAGTGTTCACTTGAAAAAACTATAAATCTCTCAACAGACTACTTCCTTCCTCTAAGTAAGGACCCTAATACTGTTTTGTTACTGGATCCCAGATTTGGGGAAATGTTGACAGCCAAAAGTACAACTTTTGACAGTAATGAGGTGGTAACTGAGAAACTGGAAATTTCCCTAGAATTCTAACAGAAATGGCCCCATAGTGAACTGATACATTGCAACCAAAGTCAAAGAAATGAAATTTGGGTTATCCTGTGAACCCTTCCTACAGGTACATGTGGCTTCCGTTGGTAAGTGGAGTGAGAACACAGGTGTTTATTTGAGCACCTTTCATGTAACAGTCTCTTTACACAGACATACTCTAATTCAGGTATCCCCAGACCCCTCCGAGTTAATATTACTATCCCCATTTTAAAAATAAGAAAATAGAAGCCAAGACAGTTTAACTTGCTTGCTTTTCTGAAACTAGTTGAAAGAATTAGGATTTGTACCCATGTCTATCAATGTCAAGCTCTATGCTTTTTCTTTTTCTTTTTTTTTAGATTTTATTTATTTATTTGACAGAGAGAGGCACAGCGAGAGAGGGAACACAAGCAGGGGGGCGCGGGAGAGGGAGAAGCAGGCTTCCTGCCAAGCAGGGAGCCTGACATGGGGCTCGATCCCAGGACCCTGGGATCATGACCTGAGCCGAAGGCAGACGCTTAATGACTGAGTCACCCAGGCGCCCCAGCTCTGTGCTTTTTCATCTATATTCCAATGCTTGTTAAATGTTTGGAAATCCCAGAAAACAGCCCACAAACTGTGGTTAATATCCTTATAGATTTCTACTAGTGGTGACCTTGTTTAACAACTAAAGAAACACAAAACCCTTGGCATATTAATGTCCTTAAAATAAATTGTACCGGGGGTGCCTGGGTGACTCAGTTGTTAAGCATCTGCCTTCGGCTCAGGTCATGATCTCAGGGTCCTGGGATCGAGCCCCACATCTGGCTCTCTGCTCAGCGGGGAGCCTGCTTCACCCTCTCCCACTCCCCCTGCTTGTGTTTCCTCTCTCGCTCTCTCTCTGTCAAATAAATAAATAAAATCTTAAAAAAATAAATAAATAAATTGTACCGGGACGCCTGGGTGGCTCAATCAGTTAAGCGTCTGCCTTCGGCTCAGGTCATGATCTCAGGGTCCTGGGATCAAGTCCCACATTGGGCTCCCTGCTCCGCGGGGAGCCTGCTTCTCCCTCTGCCTGCTGCTCCCCCCCGATCGTGCTCTCTGTCTCTCTCTGACAAATAAATAAATAAAGTCTTAAAAAAAAATAAATTGTACCATTGAGACCTGAACACAGACTTCCAAATACCTAAGTCAGAAACAAAGATGCTAAGCACAAATACTTAATTCAACTTTATAAGAACTGAACTAGATGATAGTAATTTAAAGGGAGAATGACCAATAAATAAAATACTAACCTTAACAAAAGCATCCTACATTTTTATCTTTTTTTTTTTTTTTTTAAAGATTTTATTTATTTGAGAGAGAGAATGAGATAGAGAGAGAGAGCATGAGAGGGGGGAGGGTCGGGAGGGTCAGAGGGAGAAGCAGACTCCCTGCCGAGCAGGGAGCCCGATGCGGGACTCGATCCCGGGACTCCAGGATCATGACCTGAGCTGAAGGCAGTCGCTTAACCAACTGAGCCACCCAGGCGCCCCATTTTTATCTTATTAAAAAAATTTTTTAAGTAATCTCTATGACCCAACATGGGGCTCAAACTCAGGACCCTGAGATCAAGAGCCAGATGCTCTACTCTCTGAGCCAGCCAGGTGCCCCTCTATATTCTTATCTTCATGAGAACTGAAACTAATAATAGGTTTCACAGTTGTAGAAATCATGGAGATGTTAGTTTTAGTTACTTCTAATTAAAAAATAAGCTTGTCTACTGGGTATTTACCCCAAAGATACAAATGTAGTAATCCGAAGGGGCACCTGCACCCCAATGATTATAGCAGCAATGTCCACAATAGCCAAACTTTGGAAAGAGCTCAGATGTCCATCGACAGATGAATGGATAAAGAAGACATGGTATATACATATATATATATATACACACACACAATGGACTATTATGCAGCCATCAAAAAATGAAATCTTGCCATTTGCAAGGATGTGGATGGAACTGGAGGGTATTATGCTAAGCGAAATAAGTCAATCAGAGAAAGACAATTATCATATCTCATTAATATGTGGAATTTAAGAAACAAGGCAGAGGATCATAGGGGAAGAGAGGAAAAAATGAAACAAGAAGAAACCAGAGAGGGAGACAAACCATAAGAGATCTTAATCTCAGGAAACAAACTGAGGGTTGCTGGAGTGGAGGGGGGTGGGGGGGATGGGGTAGCTGGGTGATGGACACTGAGGAGAGTATATGTTGTGGTGAGCGCTGTGTATTGTGTAAGACTGATGAATCACAGACCTGTACCCCTGAAACAAATAATACATTATGTTAATAATAAAAATAAATAATTAATTAAACACACAAAAAAGAAACTAATAATTATTTCTGAAATTAGTCAAATCCAATGGTTCTCGAAGTGTGGTTTTGAGATTATTTGCATCAAAATCACAACTTTTAAAACTGCTTTTGACTCTTGCAGGAAAACTTACATATAGTAAAATGCACAAATCTTAAGTGTAACATCCAGTGGGTTCTAATGCACACACCTGTGTGACCCAACCCCTATCAAGGTACAAAACATTATTATGACCAGAGAAAGTTCTCATGACCTTTTCTAATCAATACCTTCCCCTACTCCCACAGAGGCAACCAGTGTTCTCATTTTTTTTCCACCATTGAACTTTATAATGCATTAACTGAGAATTCTGTTGTGTCAAGCTTTCGCTCAGCATAATGTTTCTGAAATTCATCCAGTAGTTTGTTCCTTTTATTGCTGAGTACCACTGTATAACTGTGTGGGAGTTTATATTTCAGTTTATTCATTTTTCTGTTGATGAACACCTGGCCTGTTCCTGTGTTTTGGCTTCTATGAATAAAGCTGCTATCCAAGAACATTCTTGTGTAACATTTTTCATGGATATAATCATTCTTTCTGTTGAGTAAATATCTAGGAGTAGAAATGCTTATTATACACCCTGCAGTTCTACCCCTTAGTATCTACCCAAGAGAAATAAAAAAGTATATCCACAAAAAGACTTCTATGAGAACATGTCACACCTTCCCCAAAGTAACAATAATATTTTGCACTCCCACCCAAAATGTAAGAGTTCTGGTTGTTCCATATCCTTCCAACACTGGGTTTGTCTGCCTATTCATTTCAACCATTCTGGTGGTTATATAGTGGAATCTCATTATAGTTTAATTCTCATTACCTGGATGACTGATAATACTTTTTTATGTGCATATTAAGACCACTTGTAGATCTTATTTTGTCTGCTCATATCTTTTTGCCAGTTTTTAAATTGGACTGTTTATCCTTTTATTATTGACTTGCAGAAAATTTTCATATATTCTGAGTTCTTATATCTTCTGGATACCTGTCCTTTGTCTGAAATATATTTTGCAAATATTTTCTCCCATTATGTGGTCTACCTATGCATCTTCTTAATTGTGTCTTTTTTTTTTAAAGATTTTTAAAATTTATTTATTTGAGAGAGAGAATGAGAGAGAGAGAGAGCACATGAGAGGGGGGAGGGTCAGAGGGAGAAGCAGACTCCCTGCTGAGTAGGGAGCCCAATGCGGGACTCGATCCAGGGACTCCAGGATCATGACCTGAGCCGAAGGCAGTCGCTTAACCAACTGAGCCACCCAGGCGCCCCTTAATTGTGTCTTTTGATAAGCAAAAGTTCTTGATGAAGTAAAACTTACCAATGTTTAAAAAAAATAAAAAATAAGCTTGTGCTCAACGCTGAAGTTTTTTTTGTTTTGTTTTGTTTTGTTTTTAAGATTTTATTTATTTATTTGACAGAGAGATAGCGAGAGCAGGAACACAAGCAGGGGGAGTGGGAGAGGGAGAAGCAGGCTTCCCACCGAGCAGGGAGCCCGATGTGGGACTCGATCCCAGGACCCTGGGATCATGACCTGAGCCGAAGGCAGACGCTTAACCATCTGAGCCACCCAGGCGCCCAACGCTGAAGTTTTTTAAAAAGAAGAGGAAACGGGCACCTAGGTGGCTCAGTCGTTAAGCATCTGCCTTCAGCTCAGGTCATAATCCTGGGGTCCTGGAATCAAGCCCTTCATCAGGCTCTCTGCTCAGCCGGGAGCCTGCTTCTCCCTCTCCCCCTCCCCCTGCTTGTTCTCTCTTTCTCTGTCAAATAAATACATAAAATCTTAAAAAAAAAAAAAAAAAAAAAGAAGAGGAAACAAAATTAAAAAGCAACACCAATCTCTAAAACTCTCTTAATATTCTGATGTATATGTAAAGTTCTAAATCTATATTTGCAAATGTGTGCATGTGCATTTATATATAATTTTTAAAGATCTTTATTTTTTAAGTAATCTCCACACCTAATATGGGGCTGGAACTCACGACCCCACGACCAAGAGGCACATGCTCTTCTGGCTGACCCAGCCAGGTGCCCTGGTTGTCTTTTTAAAAAAAACTTGAGATGGATTAGTAACAATTTTCCATGACAGAATTATTATTCTATAATTTTTTAATGGCTGCATTTTCCATTTTATGGATAATCATATTTTATTTAACCAGACTCAGTAGTTTGGTTCAGATTTTTACTACTGTAAGATAATGTGGGGGGTAAACAACTATACACCTAAACCTAACATGTATCTATCTCTGTGTTAACATTTAGAGAGAGATAAGCAGTAAAAATGGAAAGTAGCTTTACTCAACAGTCTTGAAGAAAGCAGAGGGTACAGAGTTAGTAGGAAAATAAATGATCAATTAGACTAAACACCAAAGTTACCTGAGAATTAACTCTTTTGTCTTCAATGTTCCAAATGAAGTTAAATTGATAGAAATCACTTTCTCAGAAGTTAAATTGATAGAAATCACTGTGGCCCTTCCTGGGTGCTATTATGACAAAATTAGAAGGAATCAGAGTGCAGTCTCCAGTTAAGAAGGACAAACTAAATGCTTACACAAAGGAAACTGTTAGACAATCAAGTAATATTTCTAAATGGGTTTGTAAACATAGGCAGAGGTAGGAATCTGAAGGAAAGGGGCGCCTGGGTGGCTCAGTTGGTTAAGCGGCTGCCTTCGGCTCAGGTCGTCATTCCGGGGTCCTGGGATCGAGCCCCGCATCGGGCTCCCTGCTCAGCGGAAAGCCTGCTTCTCCTTCTCCCTCTGCCTGCAGCTCTGCCTACTTGTGCTCTCTTTCTATCTCTCTGTCAAATAAATAAACAAAATCTTAAAAAAAAAGAAGAATCTGAAGGAAAGATTAACTAGAGACAGCAGCCTGTGAAGTCAGGGTTCTGGAATGGGGTGGACCAGTGTTGGAAACCCAGATCTGCTAAGTACAGAATTGTGATCTTGGGCTATGCACTTAAAGTCCTTGACCCTGTTTCCACATCTTCATCTTGAAGATGGAAAAAGTGATAATGTTTCTCTCTCAAAGTTGTTAAGATTAAGTGAAATGTACCTTCCATGCTGAGTAAAGTGGATGGCATGGAGTAGATGCTCAGTAACTTGTAGTTATTAACCAGGAAACAGTCTTGCCCAATCAGGGTAGAGAAGGTATGGCGCTTTAGCCTCAAAGCCTGGAATTAGATAGAGCTCAATCTAAAGGGAGAACAATGTCTAGGTCACAGAAGGGATGCTGGTGACAGTGGTGAGGGCCAGATCATGGGAGGCTAGATCGCAGAAACCAGGATGACACCTGGGGTCCATGAATGGCATGTGAGAGAGCACAGCTAGGTGCTGAGTCCAGGAAGTATGTCCTCAATTGAAACTCTTCTGATTTCCCTAGGAGCCCCATAAGCTGTACAGCTTTTACACAGCTCCTTTTATAGGGATTTCCCTCCTTCTCCCTCTCCTGTTTGCCTGTTAAGTTTCATATTGATCAAACTTTCAATGTTTACCATTTCCTAAAAGTACAGCCTTATTCCAGGACAATATAGAGCTTTTTTTCTTGGTGGAAGTGAGAGGAATCTCAGAATTCTTCAAAAAAGTTTGGTAACACTCTCAGCCACCTCATCACATCTTACCTATCCCTACACCCCAAGGATCCTACTTTCTGAATGTTTTGTGAATATATACACTTCTCTAGATCTTTACTATCACCACTGTAGTTCAAAATGACTTCATGTTTTGTAAGACACCTAAAATTATCTCCAAACTGAAGTCTTCATTTCTACTTGTGCCCATCCCTATCCTCCATTTGCAGCTCAAATGATACTGTATTATAAAAACAAAAATATGATCAAATCTCTACCTTAAAAAACTTCTAATAATGTTCCCTACTATCAGGATGAAGTCACAATTCTTTAATGTTGCCCACAAAGCCTGTATAACCTGGCCTTTGTCTCTCCAGATTCATCTTGACAACCCTCCCCTTTGTTCATAATGCTGCAGTAGCACTGATTTTTTTTTTTTTTTTTTTTTTGCTCCTGAAGTCACTGAGCTTTGTTCAGCCTCAGGACCTTTGCCATCATGCTCCCTCTGCCCACAAGGCTCATTCCACAACTTTCCACCTGACTGATTCCTCCTTATACTTCAGGTCTCTAATTTGTGACTTATTCATTGACATCTACCCAAATCTTGCAAACTAGGTTAGGTCTTTCTGTTCTATACTTTCATAACACCCTGTACTTTGTCCTGTACTTATCACAACCCTAACTAAATAATAGTTGTTTGGTTATTGAATATCTAGCTCTTTGGGTTGACTGTGAGGTCAATGAGATCAAGGATTTGTATCTTATTATGTTCAAAGCTATAAATCAAGCATATAGCACAGTTAACAGCACATAGTAGGCACTCAATAAATAGTGAATGTCCATAATTATCCATATTGGCATCTTTGGTCATGTATCTGTGCATGTGACCACTAAATATATAAAACTAGAACAAAAGAAATGTAGCTGATTTGCTGAATTCTCTTTTGTGGTTGGAGGTTGTTCTTTGCCTACTTCTCTGAGGGAGACTCACTATAGTAAATTTTCTTCAAGTTTGACCTGAAAAAGGTGGTTTATCCATACAAAAAGAGCATGTCAACTATAAAGGATAGGGGAAATCAGGCTGTTAGCAATCTTTCCATCAAAATTTAATGCTAAAGGAAAATGGTGCAATGGCCTACAAAGCACACAGGTAAGAAAAAAGTGTGATCCAAGAATGTAACATTCAGAAGCAAGGTGTTTTGAGATATAAAAATTAAGAGAATGAGGAAAATGAATTAAATCTCAAATTTCTATTTCCAGCTATGATGGGCTAGGTTATTAAGATCAATATATCTATAGACAATAACTAAAGATGCTAAATGAACTATAAACATATAAAAATTCCTCTAAGGCACAAAATTGCTGAGAAGATATTAAAGAACTATTATGCCAAAAGCTAAGAGAAGGTGGAAGCCCAGAAAAGCAAATGAGCTACTCTTGCCTTGAGCACATTTTCTAGACAGGGAACATCTAGTATTGATTTTAGTAGCTTCACTGAGCATGGAAAGAGCAACCAAGGTCCAGGGCTACCCAAGGTGAAAATGCTATTACATGACTCTGCCCATATTAAATTGGGACTCCATAGGCTACACCCTAAGGGTAGGGGTGAACCAGTACCCAAGAAGTTTAAGAATGATTGTTTTTTACATTGACTATAAAAGGAGGGGAAAAAAGCACTCCTCCCCCATTTCATCTTTGAGATGTGGCCACTGCACAGCTCTTGCTTAAATTTGTAGCCTGGGTTAGCAATGACTGAAGGAACCTCAACCCATGAAAACAGTCTAACTGAGAAGGCCTCAAGGCACCCAGCAGTAGCAAACAAAAATCCTTTTTGTTGGGCGCCTGGGTGGCTCAGTTGGTTAAGCAACTGCCTTCGGCTCAGGTCATAATCCTGGAGTCCCGGGATCGAGTCCCACATCGGGCTCCCTGCTCAGCAGGGAGTCTCCTTCTCCCTCTGACCCTTCCCCCCTCTCATGCTCTCTCTCTCTCATTCTCGCTCTCAAATTAAAAAAAAAAAAAAAAATCCTTTTTGCAAGAAGCCACAAATACTTTTTCTCACAATTAGTTTTTCAAGGATAAAAAGCTAACACACAAGGAAACTAGACTCCATGGACAATATACAGCAGAAATATCAGGCAGCAGAAAGGAACCAGAAAATAACTGAGACATTAGAATTATGATACAGTTTACAAAACAACTATGATTAGTATGTTTAAAGAAATAACTCAACTGCCAATTATTAGGAAATAAGACAGAGGAACATGGTGAAATGCTCCATATACACACAATTAGCAAAATCCAGACTGTAGGAAACTCTGTAGTGTCAAAGGACCCAGGCCAGTCAACAAAAAATCGTAAGGAAGAGAAACTTTCAGTTTTGCAGATACTTTTTATCAGATTAGTTTCCCTTCTATTCCTGGTTTTCCATGAGCATTCATCATGAATAAGTGTTTAATGATTTCTTCTACATTTTTTGAGAGGACATTTTCTCCATTAACCCTTTAATATCTTGAATTCTGATGTTAAAACAATCTAACTTGCGTATAATGTATTGTTCTTTCTATATAATACTGGATTGTTAATATTTTGCTCCGGGGTTTTTATATCTATGTTCATGAGCAAAACTGGCATATAATCTTCCATTAATTTGGTGTCTTTGTCAGGTTTTCCTATTAGGGTTATGGTAAGGCTCACGAAACGTTTTGAAATGTTCCCTGTGTTTCTTTCCCTTTCCCCATTTTGGAAGTATCTGATTAAGACGGCAAAGTTATCCTGGTAATGTTTGGCTTAACCTTCCAAGGAAATCAGGGTAGCTTGGAGGCTCCTTCGTTGCAAGACTTTGTACGACTCTTTCAATTTGTTTTTAAACGATTTCAGTTTTCTATTTCCCTGCATACGTGCAAAAAAGTACCTGCGCAGGACTTCTTTATTCCCGGAAGCGGACCGCAGAAACCTCGCGCCACAGAACTGAGGAAAACGCGCACAAAATACGTCACTTCCGGCCAGGAAGAAGTGGCGTAACCACGTAGGGCGCAGTCCGGCCTTCAAAGCCCCTTCCTGCGGAAGCCGCGTTCTGACGTCACCACGCGGCCAAGTACCCATAGGAACGCAGCAAAGCCTATTGCATCGTGGGATACGCGTCGATACCCTTGGGGCTTAGTGCGTCAGAGCGGGCTGTCTTGCACGGTGTCCTATGCTCGAAACATCTCTGCCCTCTATTTAGAAAGGGGGCGTTCCCATCTTTAGGGTGCAAGAAGATGCTAGAGGATGGCGCCAGTTTAGGTGCCGCTAAAGGTAATAGAATCTAACCGGGGGCCTGAAACCAATCAGAGGCTCGCGTGACTCGCTAATTGCCACTACTATCTCCCACTGGTCCCCTCCACCTTGGGCGAGGGTCATATGACAGACTGCTGGCTCAGCTGTCACGTGACTGCCGCGTCGAGTGCAACTTTGGCGACTGCCAGCCTCTAGGGGGCGTATGCCTTTACCGCCTCTCCGCGTTCCCACTCGCTTTGGTTCCGGACTGCCGCCTGCGTTAAGTGTCCTAAACTCTATTTCCGCCATTTCTTCCTTCGGAGTCCAGAAATGCGCGCTTCCTTGGGCTCTTGAGGACAAGGTGGTCCGGGAACTGGCGGTCAAGGGTAGTTTTTCGCTCCCGCCCTCCCCCTTGCCATCCCCTCTCCCAGGGTTGAAGGAAGGGTGTGACGGGCAGGGCTGTGCAGCCGGGATTTAGGTCCTGCGTTCGGTGTTCTCTCGAGACCTGGAGCTAGAGTAGGGAGCGCGCGTGCTAGTGGCGCGTGATGAAGCTATGGCGCCGTCATCTTCCCTTTCCCTTGGGTTATCGGGAGTGAGCGTGCGTCCCACCAGCGTATTCTCACGTAGAACCACAGCCCAACCTCTTTTCTGCTAATGTAAATATAAGTTGGCCTGTTTTTCTTAGATATTTAGCTACCCATTTCAAGAAATACCTTGCTGCTTGTACATAATTTCCATCCTCACCCCATGGTGCTAGGACTAATCTTACACCGCTGCCATCTCTAGATCCTTACTGTTGTATTTAGCATCCCCCAGCCTCATCGTATTTGATTTGATTTGACATATTTTTTACCCTCTCCGGCTACTCTGTTGAAACAGATGCTTCAAAATCTCAAAAATAGGGCGCCTGGGTGGCTCAGTCGTTAAGTGTCTGCTTTCAGCTCAGGTCATGATCTCAGGGTCCTGGGATTGAGCCCCGCATCAGGCTCCCTGCTCGTTGGGGAGCCTGCTTCTCCCTCTCCCACTCCCCTTGCTTGTGTTCCCTTTCTCACTGTGTCTTTCTCTGTCAAATAAAGAAAATCTTAAAAAAAAAAAATCTCGGGGCACCTGGGTGGCTAAGTCGTTAAGCGTCTGCCTTCGGCTCAGGTCATGATCCCAGGGTCCTGGGATCGCCCCGCATGGGGCTCCCTCCTCCGCGGGAAGCCTGCTTCTCCCTCTCCCACTCCCCCTGCTTGTGTTCCCTCTCTTGCCGTCTCTCTCTCTCTGTCAAATAAATAAATAAATAAAATTTAAAAAAAAAATCTCAAAAATATTTTCTTCTAGTTATTAGTTCTACTGTTATTAGAACGTATTTTCCCCCTTGTACTACCTTGGCATTCCCAACTAAACAAAACATTCTTAGAAGAGCATACCTATTTTTAGTAATCTTCACCAAAGGCGGGGCTCACACTGAGGACTTTGAGATCAAGAGCCACATGCTCTATGGACTGAGCCAGCCAGGCCCCCCTAAGAACAAGAATATTTTTATTAGCAACAAGAAGACCATTTCACAGTGAAATCATTTCTGCTCCAGATATGCAACACCGAATTCCTGTTTGAGCAAATATAGAGAAGGCCGTTTGATCATTTCAAATGTCATGAAAAAGTAATATTTTAAAGGAAATGCTTAAAAATAAATAGCTGCCTGTTTGTCTTTTATTGAAGTTTAACTTTTAGAAAACACTTTTATTAACCAGTCTAGCATATTGTGGAATGTGTTTCTACTGAATGGATGAATGGCTCCCTTACGTGAGGTTTAAATATCAAATAAGTGATTTATCTAACAGATGCAGATATTGGTAGCCCTGTGCAAATGCTGTTGATAGGTCTGCAATTCAAACCAATGTTTTTTCACTCTGAAACATGAAATAGGGGCACCTTGGTGGCTCAGTTGGTTAAGTGGCTGTTGATCTCAGCTCAGGTCTTGAATTCAGGGTTGTGAGTTCAGGCCCCACCTTGGGCTCTGTGCTGGGGGTGGAACCTGCTTAAAAAACCCAAAACCATGAAATAAAACATTCAGTACACTTCATCACATCAGGAGTTATAAACAGACTTGCTTTTCCTTCATAGTTAAGCAAACTTAATTCTGAGGAATTGTTCTCAAAACTTCTATTAAGTGTAAGAGTTTTAGTGATTTTTTAAAAAATCCTATTTTTTTTAAAGATTTTATTTATTTGACAGATAGCGAGAGCAGGAACACAAGCAGGGGGAATGGGAGAGGGAGAAACAGGCTTCCTGCTGAGCAGGGAGCCTGATGTGGGACTCTATCCCAGGACTCTGGGATCATGACCTGAGCCGAAGGCAGATGCTTAACGACTGAGCCACCCAGGCGCCCCTATTTTTTTTAAAGATTTTATTTATTTCTTTTTAATCTCTACACCCAACCTGGGGTTCAAACTTAAAACCCTGAGATCCAGAGACACATGCCCAACTGAGTGAGCCAGCCAGCTAGCTGCCCCTAAAAATCAATCTATTTTGGGGGCGCCTAGGTGGCTCAGTTGGTTAAGCCACTGCCTTCGGCTCAGGTCATGATCCTGGAGTCCCAGGATCGAGTCCCAGGATCGAGTCCCAGGATCGAGTCCCGCATTGGGCTCCCTGCTCAGCAGGGAGTCTGCTTCTCCCTCTGACCCTCCCCCCTCTCAGGCTCTCTCTATCTCATTCTCTCTCTCAAATAAATAAACAAAATCTTTAAAAAAAAAAATCAATCTATTTTAACCTAAGTTTGGTAAAAGTTTTTATAGTCATAGAATTAAAAAATTAAAATGTAGAAAAGTATATAGTGAAAAATCTGTCATATCCTTGCAACCTATTTGCTCAATTTCCAGTGCACCCCATCCCAAAGACAACTAGTTGGTAGTTTATACATCGCCAAGGAAATACACATATTTTCTTTCTTTTTTTTTACACAGTGGCCTAATATATATAATGTTCTGCATCCTGCTTTTTTCATTTAACATTTTTGAGATCCATAAGAGTATATAATGTCATCGCTTTTTGTATAGCTGGACAGATTCCATGGTATGGATATACCATGTTGCTTTTTTTTTTTTAACCAAAACATTTGGGATCTTTCCAGTCTTTTGTCCATTCTGAGCAATGCTGTAATGAAAAAAGTTGTTTTGCAATTGTGCAAATTTATGAAAATATAAATTCCTAGAAGACCATTTCTGGGGGCGCCTGCGTGGTTTAGTCTGTTAAGAGTCTGCCTTCCGCTCAGATCATGATCTCAGGGTCCTGGGATTGAGCCCTGCATTGGGCTCTTTGCTCAGCGGGGAGCCTGCTTCTCCCTTTCCCTCTGCCTGCTGCCCTGCTTACTTGTGCGCTCTCTCTGTCAAATAAATAAATAAAATCTTTTTTTTTTTTTTAAGATTTTATTTATTTATTTGACAGAGAGAGAGACAGCGAGAGAGGGAACACAAGCAGGGGGAGTGGGAGAGGGAGAAGCAGGCTTCCCGCAGAGCAGGGAGCCCGATGTGGGGCTCGATCCCAGGACCCTGGGATCATGACCTGAGCCGAAGGCAGACGCTTAACGACTGAGCCACCCAGGCGCCCCATAAATAAAATCTTTTAAAAAAAGACATTTCTGTGTCAAAAATTATATGCATTTGAAAATTTTTTTTTAATATTTATTTATCTGACAGAGAAAGAGACAGTGAGAGAAGGAACACAAGCAGGGGGAGCGGGAGAGGGAGAAGCAGCCTTCCTGACGAGCAGGGAGCCCGATGAGGGGCTCGATCCCACGACTCTGGGATCATGAACTGAGCAGAGGGCAGATACAACCGACTGAGCCACCCAGGCGCCCTACATTTGGGGAAATTTTGATAAATGCCAAACAGCGTTCTGTAAGCGTTGTACTGATTTAATCTCCACTAGCACTGTATGTATATTTCCCCATAGTCTCATCAACAAAATATTAGCATACTTATTTACTTTTTTTAAAAGATTTTATTTATTTATTTATTAGAGAGCGAACGAGATACAGCATGAGAAGGGAGAGGGTCAGAGGGAGAAGCAGGCTCCCCGCTGAGCCGGGAGCTCGATGTGGGACTCGATCCCAGGACTCGATCCCAGGACTCGATCCCAGGACTCCGGGATCATGACCTGAGCCGAAGGCAGTCGCTTAACCAACTGAGCCACCCAGGTGCCCACATACTTATTTACTTTGATGATGTGATAAGATTGTCATTGTAGCACATAATAGTTTTAATTTTCATTTCTCTTGGAAAATGAGCATCTTATATTTAAGAGCCATTTATATTCTCTTTTCTGGGAACTCAGTGCAAACCTTGGCCCATTTTTCTATTGATTTGTTTTATTCATTAGTTTTTAATAAAAATTCTGGGGGTGCCTGGGTGGCTCAGTCAGTTGAGTGTCTGCCTTCGGCTCAGGTCATAATCTCAGGGTCCTGGGATCGAGCCCCACACTGGGCTGTCTGCCCCGCAGGGAGTCTGATTCTCCCTCTGTGCCACCCTGCTGTCTCTCAAATAAATAAAATCTTTAAAAAATATATACATTCTACCTCTTATTAAAAGGACCTGTAGCAGAGATAATGTATCAATATGATTGGGAAAACTGAAATTTTTCTGCCAAGCTTAATACATTTGCTACAGTGGAGCATATTTCAGTCTGAGCTCCCATCAGCTATAGAAAAAGGGAGGGGTATTTGGCAAAAGGAAGGAAACAAATGAGAGACAGAAAAAAAAGTGGGTTCTAAAAATTCTAAAAGAACTGTAAGACTATAAGGGGGAAAAAAGGAATCCATTACCCTGATTTTATCTTATTTTTCCCTAGATCAAGAGAAATTCATAGGAAAATGGAAAAGTAAGAGTTCTGATGTTTTGCTTTGGATTTCGCCAAGTTAAGTCAACTTCCTGGGTCCTCTTTTCAAAAATGTAAGAAATTTATCTCAGAAACTAACACAGTATACTGTACTCATTCTCACTTAGACTGCTGAAAAGCATCTCTAACAAGTCAGCTAAAATAAGAATGCTTACCTGCCTAGTATTTAATTCAACTGAAACTGGATACCAGAAAGTCTCTTTCTTTCTTTTTTTACTGCTACAGTGCTTTTTATTTTTTTAATTTTATTTATTTATTATTATTTATTTATTATTATTATGTTCAGTTAGCTAGCATATAGTACATCATTAGTTTTTGATGATTCATTAGTTGTGTATAATCCCCAGTGCTCTTAAATAAAAATAATTTAAAAATTAAATACTTTTGAAAGCACTGATACTATAAGAGGTCAAAAAATAAAAGTCCAGTAACAACCAAGTGATTAATTTAACTACATAGCTTGATACTTTGTCAGTTGGAAACCTCCAGAAGAGGGGTGCCCTGGGTGGCTCAGTCAGTTAAGTGTCTGATTTAAGTTCCTCCCTCTCCCTCTGACCATCCCCCCGCTTGTGTGTGCATGTGCTCTCTGTCTCTCTAAAAAAATAAATAAAACAAAAGAAAAAAGGAAACCTCAAGAAGAAAAAAAATACTCGGAAATTTACAAGATGGTGTAGGGACCTTTGGAAACCCCAGGGTCAGTATGGAGATTATTTTAAGCTGAAGACATTTGAGAATCAATAGGGGTAGAAAGAAGCCCTCTGAGTCCATTATCTGACTAAAAGCAGAAACTTCTGGGAAGTGAGGCTGCCAAAATTTCTTTCAGTGCGAGTCTACCCCCAGTTAGAGAAACCAAGAGTAAACATACCATAAATCCCTTTCCCAGAAGAGTTTCATGGTCATGAAAAGGAAGGAAAGGAAAGATCACTCCCACCAGCATTTCTCAGATTGCTCTTCAAAAAACACATTTGTTTATCCCAAGTAAATCTATTCTTCCCATAGAAGCCATTCCCCCTACTAAATTAATTGTATAAGCCTCTGACTAACTGTCCAGTGAGCTAGCTTCTTCCTTTGTTAATGCCATATGTATACGAATAAACCTTTTTTTCCCTGTGAACAGCCTTTTATCAGTTTGATTATCAGACCCCCAGTTACGAAACTTAAAAGGATAAAGGAAGCTTTTCCTCCCCAACAGTGGTCAAAGGGACAGCAGTTTTTTCAGTGAGAAAAAGAAAATGGGTGGTGGGGGGGGGGAATCTCAAACATTCCCCAAAAAGAGAAAATCCAAATGGATAATAAATATTAAAAGGCTTTCAATTTCATAAATATCCAGAAAATGCAAATTTAAATCACTCCTCTGATTGGCAAATGTTAAGAATCTGACAAAGAAAAATCTGACAATAACCAACGTTGGCAAGAATGATGAACAACAGGAATACTCAGAGAAAGACTGTAAATAGATACAACAACTTTATAAACAGTTTGACATTTTCTAAAAAATTGAAGATACAGATACTCTATGATCTAGCACTTTCACTTCCAGCTAGACACTGACCCTTGCTATTCAAGAATGGACTATAGACCAAAAACCTCAGCATTTCTCACCAATTTATTAGAAATGTAAATTTCTGGGCCTTACTATAGACCTTCTTTTTTTTTTTTTTAAAGATTTTATTTATTTATTTGACAGAGAGAGACACGGCAAGAGAGGGAACACAAGCAGGGGGAGTGGGGGAGGGAGAAGCAGGCTTCCCGCTGAGCAGGGAGCCCGATGTGGGGGCTCGATCCCAGGACCCCGGGATCATGACCTGAGCCAAAGGCAGATGCTTAACAACTGAGCCACCCAGGCGCCCCCTGATCTTCTGAATTAAACTCTGCATCTTAACAGTGATACATAAGCACCTGTGCCCCTCCATGGACAGGAATGTTCAAACAGATAGGCCCTTTATCTATGAACATGAGAAAGTATGCTATATTCATACAACAGAAAACTATATGTTAATGAAAAGGAACAAATTACAGTTAAATCCAACATGGATAAATATCACAATGTTGAGAGAAAGAAGACATAAAATGCATAGGGTATGAGTCCACATACATAATCTTTAATTACAGTTACAACCAAATTGCACTGTTTAGGTTCATTGCACTGACGTTCATGGAGTGGCCTTGAAGCCTCTCATTAACATGGCCTTGATGGGGTTGGTGAATATGTTATTTTAATCTGGAGAAAGTTCCTTTCTATGTAAAGTAGATTATGCATGGTAACTAACCTCAGATTGTTGAAAATAAACCTCACTTGAAAGAAAAAATACCAGAAATTACTAAGAATGTGTCCAAATATTAACAAATGAACAAACAAAAAAACGGGAACTAAGAAATCCTTGGATTCATGGTCACTTCAGAACATGCTTCAGAATACAGCTCACTATTAAGAAGGCTGGGCTTAAGATGTCCATCGACAGATGAATGGATAAAGAAGATGTGCTATATATATATACAATGGAATATTATGCAGCCATCAAAAGGAATGAAATCTTGCCATTTGCAATGACATGGATGGAACTGGAGGGTGTTATGCTGAGCGAAATAAGTCAATCAGAGAAAGACATGTATCATATGACCTCACTGATATGAGGAATTCTTAATCTCAGGAAACAAACTGAGGGTTGCTGGAGTGGGGGTTGGGGTGGGAGGGATGGGGTGACTGGGTGATAGACACTGGGGAGGGTATGTGCTATGGTGAGTGCTGTGAATTGGGCAAGACTATTGAATCATAGATCTGTACCTCTGAAACAAATAATGCAATATATGTTAAGAAAAAAAAAGAAGAAGAAGACAGCAGGAGGGGAAGTATGAAGGGGGAGAAATCGGAGGGGGAGATGAACCCATGAGAGACAATGTACTCTGAAAAACAAACTGAGAGTTCTAGAGGGGAGGGGGGTGGGAGGATGGGTTAGCCTGGTGATGGGTATTAAAGAGGGCACGTTCTGCATGGAGCACTGGGTGTTATGCACAAACAATGAATCATGGAACACTACATCTAAAACTAATGATGTAATGTATGGTGATTAACATAACAATAAAAAATTTAAAAAAATTAAAAAAAATTTTATGTGCTAGGTTGAATAGCATATCTCCCAAATTCATGTCCACCTGGAACTTGTGGGTGTGATCTTATTTGAAAATAGGGTCTTTGCAGATGTAGTCAAGCTAAAATGAGGTTATGCTGGATTAGGGCAACTGGTGTCCCTCATATAAGAGGGAAATTTGGACACAGACATACACAGAGGGAAGATGTGGTCATGTGGGGACAGAGACAAAGATTGGAGTGATGCTGTCATATGCCAAGAATACAAAATTTGCCAGCAACCACCAGAAGCTGGAAGAGGCAAGGAAGGATTCTTCCCTAGAGTCTTCAGAGGTGGTGTGGCTTTGCTGATGCCTTGATTTTGGACTTCTAGCTTCCAGAACTGTGAGAGAATAAATTTCTGTTGTTTTAAGCCCCCAGTTTGTAGTAATTTACTACAAAGCCCTGGGAAACTCATATACCTTAGGATCAAATAGCAGAATTTGAACATAATGAGAAAGGCCAGGAACAATTAGTTGAAGAGGAAGTAAAAGTGAAAGCAGAGAATTCAATATCTGGAAAATTAATACAAAGCAAGAAGAGATTATATAAAGAGAATATTGCCATTCTGTAACACCAAGTCCACTATAATTTGCTCCTTGTCTCTGACACCGAAAGAACTGTTGCTGAAGAGAAGAAAAACATCTTCCTAAGGCAGAAATTAATTCAAGTCACCAAAATTAACATCTCCCTCACAGTGCCTTCTTTAAGAGGCAGTTACACCTAGTTTCAGTTCCTGATCCTGCCATCCTCTGTGTGACTTTGCACCTTTTAGTTAATCTCCCTGAAAACAGATTCCTCATTTCAAAAAATGAGTAAAAGGTGTTAATTACCTAATGTGGTACAGGCATTGAAAAGCACCCATCATACAGTAGGCACTCAAAGTAGCTCACTTCCGTTTTCTTTACCCCAGCGTAAAATGATCAAGTGCTACTGAATAAGGCTTCACTGGTGCTGTGATACCAAAATGTATCTTCCAGAAAGTGTACCTTACTCTGACATTTATGTTCCTGTCTTATTTCCCTCATGAGACTGTGGTGGTCTGAAAGGTAGAGGGTTAAACTCATCCAAAAATATTTTCTAATCTCCTACCCTTAGTGACAGATTGATACATTTACCAAGCTGTACACTGCAAACACTTAAAGATATGAATGAAAGAAAAAATAGAGATGTTTTTAAAAGAAAAAGAACAAGCTGAAAAAACTTGCTCTTATAATGAACAACATACTGAGGTCTTTAGACTTGATTCAGGAAGATTCCTTTCTCCCTCTGCTTTATTCTCTCCATCACCACAAAGATGAAATCAGTTTGTGTTTATTCTTTAAAAAGGAAAGTAAGGTATAATGGATGGACAGGCCTGTAAGTTAGTTTTTTGTTGTTTATTTCTGTTTTTTTTTTTTCTTAAGATTTTATTTGAGAAAGAGAGCATGAGTGGGAGGGGAGAGGGCAGAGAGGGAGGGAGAAGCAGATACCCCGCTGAGCAGGGAGCCCAACTCGGAGCTTGATGCCAGGACCCCAGAATCATGACCTGAGCCAAAGGCAGATGCTTAACTGACTGAACCACGCAGGTGCCCCATTTCTGTTTTTTATTTAATCTCTTCTCTTCAGAGTTCTCTACAGATTTTTCATTTTTTAGGTTAGTAACTACAGTCTTGATGGAAGCAAGTGGGAGGGTCCCTAGGGAAGCAGGATCTTCTGAGTAAGAAAGATTCCACACTTAGAAAAGACTTCGCTTAAATTTTGTCAGGAGAGGGAGAAAACGGGTCATTTTACCCAGATGATCTTGTCTGAAAGCTGCCATCTAGTGTTCATTTCTGAGAATACGTCCTACGTCCTACAAAGCCTGTGGTTCTCTCTCCCAAGGACCATTTTTATTGATGTTTTATAGTTATGCACCAGATTCTAAGACAATTTGGTTACCAAAAGGAACAAATTTTAGAAATAAAAATATGTTTTTTAATTGTTTTCATCATATACATATAGTACTGTCAAAACAGGACTTTGGAATAATAGCAGTGGAATAACATTTCTGAAGGAAATGATCTAATACTGAACTGGTGTAAAAGCAATTGAAAAAAGGAAACTCAGGTTATCTTATCCATCCTTATTGTTAGTAAATGTTACCTGTAGTTTTTATTGGAGAAAGGGTGAGAAGAACCATTTATTGTATATTATCAGTGTGTCAGACTCTGCAAACATTATCTCATATAAATCTTACAACAATCCTTTAATGAAGTCGTCTTTACTTGTTTCCCTCATCTTCACTGAGGTGTAATTGACAATGTAAATTTGAGTTAAATAGTAGTCCTAACACTATTTTTACCTATGAGAAATTGAGGTGAACTAACTGACCTTTTATCAAAGAGCAAGTTGACTAAAGAACCCATATCTGTCATCCTCACAGTCAGTGCTTACACCACAATGCCTGGTAAACTTTTTGAAATTCAGGGGAATTTTACTGCTTTCATAAACTGTCCGAAGGCCTAAGCAACTCTAGAAACCACTGCAGTAAGAGGAACTGCTAAACTCCCACACTGGTCTGCAGGATTATTTCCTTAAAACAAATTATACTTTGGAGACCTGAACCAAAATGTACAAAATTATAAGTTAAAAACACTAGGGTGGTTTTATGCTTGAGTTTTACTAAAACAAATTCATAAAATATATGAGATTTTTAAAGTTATACTTTCACTGTAATACATTCAACTGAAACCCCATATTTCATATTACATTTAAACCTTCAGCTGTTCCACATTACTTCAGGAATACAGATTCTTGCATAGAATCAACCAAATATGCCATGCCTCCAGATCTCAGTTTTGCCTTGTGTACAAACTGCATTAATCACAATAGCGAGAACACACAGTTAATTTTTTTAAATTAAAGCAAAATATTAAATTTCCTGGGTTCATTATATAATGTATTTAATCAACGTTTTGAAATTTGACAGGTATTTAACACTAAACTCCCTAATTTAGAATAAACATTTTAGAGAACCAGTATGATTTCTTAGTAAATCATTTAGCAAAGAAAAGAGAGCTTGTTGATTTGACATCCATCTTTCTAAAACCTGAGCTGCTTTTCTTAGGCAAGATTATTGTTCTTGAATCCTGACAACAATTCTAGAAGGTTTGTAATAATTGTGTGAATTTCAGGTAAACTACTGTCTCAACCCCAAATTTTAGGGTGCTCAACACAATAAAATTTTGTTAATTGTTCACATCATAGTCTAACATGGAGTGGTGAGGCCTCTGCTTCATGCATTCATTTATGGAACGAGGCTCCTCTATCTAGTACTCCACCTTCAAGCCAGGTAAGAGTCTTTAAATCCTAGTTTTCCCCCTTTAGGAGTCCGTCTTCAGGGCCAAGCTTTTTATCTATTCCTTGCCTGTGGCTTGTTCTTACCAATCCAGAGTTAGATTTCTCTTCTTGAGCCCAAGATCTGTTTTTGTAAAGTTAACAAAAAGTAAATAATTTAATTCAACAGCACCTGGGTGGCTCAGTCAGTTAAGCTTCCGCTCTTGGTTTCGGCTGGGGTGGGGTCGTGATCTCCAGTGGTGGGATGGAGCCCTGAGTCAGGCTCCGTGCTCAGTGCCGAGACTGCTTCAGATTCTCTCTCCCTCTTTCTTCCCCTCTGCTCCTCACCCTGCTCGTGCGCACGTGTTGTCTCTGAAACAAAGAAACAAATAAATGAATAAAACCTTTAAAATAATTAAATCAGAATATTAAGCATCAGACACAGTCATTCACGCTGGCAAGTTATCTTTTTGGCTAAATAAATCCACAAATACATTCAGGCAAAATATTCAGAAACAAATTCTTCATGTTTCATACGTTTTTATGCATTGAAGCTTCATGATGTTAGTTTTGAAAATGTATGTATATAGACATATCTGTATATATGGATTTTAATTAATTGACAAGTTGGCAGTTGTCCTTCAGACCTTAAGTATAGATGCATACATACATACATATTTATTTTTAATTTAAGAAACTATAACACATTTGTAGCATTATAAGCTCTTTTATTTTATTTTAATTATTTTTAAAAATTTATTTATTTATTTATTTGGTGGAAAAAGGTGATTTTATTAAAGCACAGGGACAGAACCCATGGGCAGAAAGAGCTGCCTTAATTTATTTTTTTAGAGAGGAAGTTCTTTTAGAGAGGAAAAACATTTATCTGCAATACAGAGACTGCATGTTAAAACAGAGCTGCTTTCACTTACAGGTATTTAAATTGTAGTATTTACTCAATACCTCCTGATACACTAAGATTCTTTATTTCAAATGCAAACAAATTCTGTACTCCCTGGCCTTTAATTTAGGCTTCCTTTGAATATTGTGAAATTACCTTATTTTCTTATATTTCCAGTTACTGAAAAGTTAGATTTGGGTCAGTAAGGTGTTAAATACATCAGGGGAGCAGTCTTAGGTCCACTTAATATGAAAAGATGGCTTCCATTGGAGCACAGATCTTCTTTTAGGGAGTAGCTAGGGTCTCTGAATGCATCCTTTCTATGGTGTGCCCTCCTCCTAATGGCTACAGGCTTTTGGGGATAATGCATCAGGTAATTAGTCATATATAGAGGCAATTTGGTAGAAGATTCCTTCATCAAAGAGTTCCTGGCATCCCCAGAAGGAAATCTGGAAGCTTGAATCATGGTAGTTTTTTGTTTTGTTTTGTTTTTTTAAAGATTTTATTTATTTATTTGACACAGAGGGAGAGAGAGAGAGGGATCACAAGTAGGCAGAGCGGCAGGCGGAGGGAGAGGGAGAAGCAGGCTCCCTGCTGAGCAGAGAGTCTGATGCAGGGCTCAATCCCAGGACCCTGGGATCATGACCTGAGCCGAAGGGAGACGCTTAACCAACTGAGCCACCCAGGCGCTCCCAGTACATGGTAGTTTTAAGTTAACAGCAACATAAGGGAGTTGCTGAGGTTTATTTTGGCATTCATTTTTTTTTTTTTTTCACAGTTCACAGAGTTTTATTCAGGGTAACTTACTGACAGGGAGGACTGGGAAGGCAAGGATCTGGATGCTGTGCAGCTATGCTCTGCCAAGTCTGGACCTTAGTATACAGATTGTATAGAGTGAGCAGATGTGCAAAGGGTATCGTGGTGATGTCAGAGGGTCTGCATACACTTAATTGATAGCTAACACTTAACAGACCTCATGGCTCCATCTGTGTGTCAGGAGATGGAGGGGAAACTATGTTACCTGTACTAGTTATTTAAACAAGAACAGCCTCCTCACATTCTGGTCAGGTCATACATTAACTTCTAAGAGGCCTGGAACACATAGCCCCCAAGGGAGGTCATAGCACTAACGTGAATAAGATGGAGGGCCAAAGATGGAGTCAGAATTGTCACCACACCTACACTCTTTCCCCAATATTTTCATGGCCTGTACATTCTTTACATGTCATTCTTTATTTTGGCATTCATTTTAACAAGGCTGTGTTTTTACCACTGTTACATTTGTACTACATGGTCCACTGGGAGGATGTGCCCTGTACTTGGGGTGGTTATCCATAGGAACCAAATAAGGCAGTATTTACTCTTATACCCGTTGAGAGAGCCCTGCACTTAAGTGGCCCCCACATATCACAAACACTAAACTGCTAAGACCTGTAGGAGAGGGGAGAAGAGTTCTTTTCCTTCTACCCATCTTAGGTTCTCTGGCTGGAACCATGTGAATTAGACTGATGAAAGACAGACTAATAAGAGAAAAACAAGTTTATTAATGTGAGAATATATGTGGGAGTACTCAGAGGTGAGTAACTCTAAGGAATGGTTAGAACTTGGTCTTATATAACATCTTAAAAAAAAATTTTTTTTTTTTTTAGTAATCTCTATACCCAACATGGAGTGCAAACTCATGACCCTGAGATCAAGAGTTACATCCTCTTCTGACTATCCAGGCATCCCATGGCTTACATAGCATCTTAACAGGGCCATGAGATCTAGCCCTGCATTGGGATCTGTGCTCAGCAGGATGTTTGCTTGAGATTCTTTCCCTCTCCCCCTCCCCACCCTCGCTCGCTCGCTTGCTCCCTCTCTCAAATAAATAAATAAATCTTAAAAAAAAAGAAAATGTGACTGCATCCAAATGCTCTGATGGCTTCCCAGTTGTGCATGGCCAACATCGGAGATGGATACTGCTGCAGGGAGTGGAGAGGTTTTGAGTAGCAGAAGCACTTAAGTAGGACATCATAACAAGTTACATTTTTTTTCCAAATCCTTTCAGACAGCATGAATATGAGGGATTCTTACATAACAATTATTATTTCCCAGTAGTGTGGTGCATCAGCTTCTTGCTTCTCTTCATATTTCAATGAGTAGTTCCAGAATTACTCATGAATTAGTTTAGCACAGCATTTGCAACAGCTGTGAAAACATTTATGAATATTAATTCATATTATCTTTAAAGTCCTACACATGTACGCCAAGACCTAATATACATGAAATATTCTGTTAACACTGGCAACTAGATGAAAAAAAAAACATTGGCAACTAGGTGGACATTGAATGCTAAAATCATGTTTATTTTATTTATTTAAGATTATTTATTTATTTATTTTAGAGAGAGAGCGTGCTCGAGCAGGGGGAGGATCAGAGGGAGAGAGAATCTGAAGCAGACTCCATGCTGAGCGTGGAGCCCGAGGCAGGGCTCAATCTCACAACCAGGAGATCAAGACCTCAGCCGAAACTAAGAGTCAGGTGCTCAACCGACTGAGTCACCCAGGTGCCCCATTAATTTCATTTTTATAACAATATTTAATAAGATTTAATTACATTTTCCAAAAATTAAGATTGTTCAACTTTAAATAATTCTGGCTTAAAATCTTTACATTCTTTAATTACAACATTTTTGCCCTTTGATTTTGGAAGATAATTCTGAAAACTTTAGAAGAAAAATAACTTCAAAATGTGTGAAACTAAGTTTATGTTTATTACTCTTTGCTGTTATTGCAATCACTCATGTCACCCTGACTCCTAAGTAGAATTAGATAGAAGCCTGATATTGAAAAATAAATAAATAAGAAAGAAAAGAAACCTGATATTGTACACCTTATTAGGAATACTCCCAATTGTGTGCGAGTGTAGGAAAAATTCAAGGTTTTGTGTGTAAACAATATTTTTGCCTTATATCCATGAATATCATGTTCCCTTTATCTTCACCATGCCCTTCAAAACCAAGAAAACATATGGATGTAGAGACCACAAAAGTTTTCAAAAAAGCTGAAATTAGAGTTTTGTAGCATAGAAATGGAGTCTTTTCACCAAAGTATAATATAACTTGAAATAGGAAATAGCAATTAGACTCTGCCCAGATCTGTTGACTAACTTTAAGATTGGGTTAATCTTTCTTAATTGGGAACACTATAGAAGAAAGTCCCACAGGGACTGGTGGTTGAGACACTGTCAAACAGTTACGAAAGTTCATTTTACTTTTGCTGAACATTGGCATGTTGTGCCGAATTTGACACCTTGAAGGACTGGCATTGAAGTGCAAAACCAAACGCTGCAACAGCCTGACTTTGATACAGTGAATGGAACCAGAGTGCACCTGCGCTTACAGTTTTCTGAATATCAGCCCACAATGGGTTTCAAACATTCCCAGCAAAGTTCCTTTCAGGTTCCCCATCTGAAAGCTCCACTTGCAGGGACAGAACATGCTCCATATAGATGCTTCCAATAGGCAGCACTTGCCCTAAACTTAAAACATGGCCATTGCTGAAGTGCCCCCTTGTAAGAGGTCCAAAAGGATACGTAAGCCCATCTATGACCTTACCACTATCCAGAGGCTGCAGAGACCCCAGGGCTGTGGGAGACTTGCTACATGACACGATCTCCACTACAGAGCTCTGAGGCTGGTGAGACCTGCGACTGGTGGGTCAGAGCTCACACCTCTGATGTCACTGCTCTGGAAGGCCCCATGCTCAGGTGTGGAAACCTATTACTTGGTGGGGGTGCTTTGACTCCAGCTGGTTCCCACCCTAGAGGAATCACACAGGTGACTAGGCATCATTTCCAATTTGTATCTTCTAGCTGGGTGAGGACTGGTCAGTCCAACAAGGAAGCAGCGTGCTTTGGTGGTTATGGCTTTAGTTCAGGTACTGCATGGAGCAAGCCTAAAGAACTTAGGTTGGACTATCAGTTGACCAAAGTGATTTGATAGGACCTGGCCTAATGGCTCTTTCCCCAGTAGATTCAGGGTCATATGAGGCTCCTCAAACCCAGCGGGTCACATGAGGTCTTAAGAAGTCAGGAGATTGGCATCCAGGTCTTTCTGGCCTCACATGGGCAATCTACTACCACCTTAGTGGAAAAAATCTCTCAAGTCAGACCCTCAGTATTATGCCACCTTTCTCCTGCTACTTAACCCTCCAAGGTCCAGACATACAAGCCCAAGTTAACCATCCTTCCCAGCATGTAGTGCTGGTGGAGGGTCTGGAACCAGGCAGCCAGGAGGTGCTGAGACCACTGGAACACGGATGTTTCCTCTTGTGTTTGCTGTGATATGCCCATTGTCACCTTGAATGAGTGTGGACACTGACAGCCCCCCCAGGTCTGTTGGGTTTTCAGTCCTTAAGCTTGCAGCTCTCTGGAGAACCCGAGTTGGCAGCCCTGTCCGTGGAGTGCTGGTGCATGCAGATACCACTAGATGCCAGACCCAGCCCTGTCCCTTACCCCATGGGCCCCTCTTTTTCTGAAATCACCATCCCCAGAGAGTGAGATCCCCCAGGATATTCCCCAGACCCTGGGATCAGCTTTTCCACTTTCCCCTTCTGGAGTCAATACTTTATAGTGCCTACACCCAAAATATCTCACCACCAGGAGGACCTTCATCACCAACTAGTTGTTTAGAACTCTTCATGGGATGCCTGGGTGGCTCAGTCGGTTAAGCGTCTGCCTTCAGCTCAGGTCATGATCCCAGGGTCCTGGGATGGAGCCCTGCATTAGGCTTCCTGCTGAGCAGGGAGCCTGCTTCTCCCTCTCCCTCTGTTCTCTCTTCACTCTTTCTCTCTCTCAAATAAATAAATAAAATCTTAAAAAAAAAAAAAAGAACTCTTATTCATTTGTGGAAATCCATGGGCCTTTTTCCACCTCACCTTTCTGGTAGGCTATTTCTCAGACTAAAGACAGTACATGCCTCTCACCTGTAAAAATGGATCACCCGTTTCACCCTGAAGACTATATACATTAAACTGACCCCCATCTTTTTTAGACCTAAGCCCTTCAGCTCAGATTGTTCTTTCCTCAAGGTCCTTGATTTACCAACTCATCATAGGGCTAGAGGAACTAATCCACCTTTCCCTTTTCAAGGTAGAAGTTTCTTGGCATTCTTTCCTTGGGCTGCTTTGTTAAAACACGTTTCAAAATAAGGTATAAATTTTCCTTTGGTATTTAGGTTTAGCAATTTTATCAAACAATATTTTTCTCTTTGCACTGCCCTGGCATCATGCATTTCTGAACCAAACAATTCATATCTGACTCTTATATCACAAAATAGGTTTGGCATTAGCTACAATGGAGGACCACCTCAAAGCCTGTCCTGTTTGAACTCTCCTGCTTGGACCTCAGCTGCTGCAGCAAGGAAGCCTAAATAAGCCCAAATGTAGGAGCCCTGCAACAGCCCCAGCTGAGTTTCCAGTTGGCATCTGCTAGGTGCAAAGACTAAACAGAGATATCTTGTGGCAGAAAGATGAATACCCAGCACTTGTTATAGGTGATTGGTTTAGAAAGGGTTTTGCCTTATCTAGATACTTGAAGAGCCATTATACAAGGGGGCAAAGAATGCTTAACAACACTATTACTAAATTATACTTAAATTTAAAAACAAAGGCTCTTTCATTCTTACATTTCAAAGTACACATTTCAAAAGTTTACATTGTTCACCAGTCTCATCCATTCGTGGGTAATGGGCCTGATAAATAATACTAAATTTCCCCAGTCAGAATCATTGGCTTCTGTTCCTTTAAGTATACAGCTTGATATTTCATCACTTGGAAATCACAAAGAAGAACACATGGAAGTTTACAGATGAAGTAGCAGTTTTTAAAGGATAATTTAGATCATGCTCAAATAGAGCTCTGCAGATTTTTTATTGCACTGTTCTTCCCCTGAGAAAGAAACTAGTTACGTGAACATGAAACCCAAAATCTTGATGAACAAACATATTTTGCATGCTGTAGGATTTTTTAAAAGAAATGATTACTGTTTCAAAGTATATTTTCCAGAGTCCAGTGGACTTCAAAACATCAAAACCTGACTGACTCTGTAATTTGCTATATTATTAGTATTATGAGTAATTGAGAAACTCTTTTTTTTTTTTAATGGCCGAAGAGTCACATGTACTACCAACTGAGCCAGTCGGGTGCCCCAAAAGTTGTTTTTTGTTTGTCTTTGAGAAACTCTTTTTTTTTTTTTTTTTTTTAACAAGTAGTTAGTGTCTCTGAGGTAATTTCAAAGGCACATAATAGATTTCAAAAGGATCATAGCTACCCTGAAACTATAGTTTATTATCAGAACTAAATGAATTATTCTATCTGGCAATAATATTGTTAATTTTAATTACAA
This sequence comes from Mirounga leonina, assembly GCF_011800145.1. Taxonomy (NCBI): domain Eukaryota; kingdom Metazoa; phylum Chordata; class Mammalia; order Carnivora; family Phocidae; genus Mirounga; species Mirounga leonina. Next base: position 14,187,978 of record NW_023270757.1, on the reverse strand, counting down.
TTCAAATTTAACGGTAATTCTACTTCAGGGACATATTACAGTTGTCTGGGTCATAATTTAGTTAATTTCCTGGTTGGCCGACTTCAATAGTCAAGACTGAAACAAGTACAATATATAACATGTTATATTTCATATAGTGTTTGATAGCTTTGAAAATGCTCCCATTTTTAAAAAACATTGTGTTTGATGTGCATAACAACTCAAGGAGGTCAACACTGGTGTAGCACCTTCAATTTTCAGGTAAAGAAACAGAGACTCAACTATAGTTTGTTGAGCAGTTATAACTTACATCACGCAACTGGTAAACAGTGGAGATGGGTCTGGAATAGGCCTCTAGAATTCCTGTTGTTTCCCATTACACGAAGAGTTGAGAATACTACTTAAAAGGGCAGACACAGGCTCCATGTGACTTGGAGCAAATTAATCTCATCATGAGACGATTTATCTGTAAAATGGGAATAATAGCATGTACTTCACTGGGTAATACTTCATTGGAGATAAAAGGTGCTAATATGCCGCCAGAGCACCTAGAACAGTGTCTGGCAAATAACAAGCCCCGTATAAATGTTAGCAATTCTACCATGTCACCTTAACTCCTAATGCGATGGAGGTCTCATGCACCTTTATTAAGAATACACCCAATAGGGCACAACTCAGAAATTTTGTAAGTGTGGGAAGAGTAGAGAGCAAACCATATTTTTTACTTCCAATATTCCCACTATTTTTGGTTTAATTGTATTCCCACAATATCTTTACAACCAAGTAAATATGTGTTAGGAACACTTGCCTGGGATTGAGACCACCAAGACCCTGAGTTACTGAAGAAGCTGAGATCAAGAGAACACACCAATCAATGTGTAACAATTTTAAATAAAAACGAAGCAATTAATCTCAGCCCACATCCATTGATTAGTACAGGGAGTGACCTAATATTCTTTGCATGGAAGATGCTAGGTCGAAGCCCCAGTGAGACCCAGCTGCAACACTGCAGATTGTTTAAAGTGTTTCAGTCCTGCCGAACTCATCTATGGCTCTCACTCAGCACCAAAGTCCTTTGCAGGTCTTTTTGGACACCTTGGACTGGGCAGAGCTTAATGCTCAGCTACAAAAGATTGCTGCAAACTGGCTTTGGTAAATCGTCTGGGACCAGGAGGCACCCACAGTTCTAATTATGCCAGTGCAGGCCAAAGTTGGTTCAGCCTCCGCGTTCCTGACAAACCTCTGGCCCCCTTTCCCATCGGGGTCTCGTCCAGGCCTCCCTCTCCAAAATCTCCAACAGCGGGAGCCGGACGCTTTCCGCTTTCCCGCTTTCATGGCGCAAAATGAGGGCATTTTCGTGAACAAACGCAGCCCTTGCTGCGAAGTCCGGTATGAGGGGTTGGCAGAACCTAGGTCTTCCCACTGAGCAAAAAGGCAGAGAGGGGACGTCAAAGCCCTAGGCTCGGACGTTGCGGCTCCGCCCACCGCGGCGGCTCTGACGTCACCGCCTCTGCAGGACGGGGCGAGGCCTGGGTACCCGGGTAAGCTCTGTCAGGGCCTGCCAACGGGGTGTTGCGTCTGTCCACCCACTTCCCGTCCCTTCCTCTCTTCTCTCCGATCTTTCCTCATCCTGCGGAAGCCAGGATTTTCTAGGCCTCGGGGGCCGGAAATGATGAGAAGGTGGCGCTCGTCCGAGTGAAGCGCGAAGGATGGAGTTGGAGAGAGGAACATGACTGGAACCCTCCAGGCCATGGAGGTTCACGTTGCTTCAAGTGCCTTGGGTCCGGTGCTCACCGCTGCGGTTGACAGTCCAGCTATACGTCCTTCTGTACCTCTCATGGTCCCCCCTGCAGGTCACATGACACACGGAGACCCGTGGCTCCCAGGGGAATGTTTCTGTAACTGACAGCAGTCTGGCAGTTGACCCCTTCATTGCCTGTACAATGGCCCACTCGCCTTTTTAGCTAGGATCTTGACCTGTCCTTCCAGGAAATCCCTGCTGGGGTGGGTGGGGTGGCGGTGATGCAACTGCCGCAGGACACTTTCTGTACACTACCATACCAGATTCTGGAGGCATCAGCAGCTAGGGAGGGCAGGGACCATAGGGCAGTTTCTGCCAGTGCCCTCTGTTCCTCTTGCAACTGTCAGCCTGGTGGAGTGAGCTTCCGACTGACTATTACCCCTCCTGCTAGTAAGACGTTTTCTGCAGTGCTTTTTGGCACATGGTCTGACCCACCTCCTCAACTATGAGAGCTTCCTGGGCCTAAACCCTTCTTCCATCTCCTTTTCTACCAGGCAAACTTCAGGCTGGTAAAAACACCTAGGTCCTCAGTCAGTTAAGCGTCTGCCTTAGGCTCAGGTCATGGTCCCAGGGTCCTGGGATCAAGTCCTGCATCGGGCTCCCTGCTCCTTGGGAAGCCTGCTTCTCCCTCTGCCTGCAGCTCTCCCTGCTTGTGTTCCCTCTCTCACTGTCTCTGTCAAATAAATAAATAAAATATTAAAAAACAAAAACAAAACACCTCACTCCTTAAAGTCTGGTGGAGAAGCTGAGTTCAAAATTAAATTTGGAATATTTCAGGTGGATTAAAAAATATTTCAGATATTTTTAAATATCTGATAATTGTAAAAATGTAGATAATTGTGAGGGTTGGTGTGGTTGGTAATATAAATCTTAATATCCTATGAAACAAATTAATGTCTGAATATGTTCAATAGTTTTTTGACAACTGTGTAGTCACAGTTGTGATTGATGAGAGCCATACACTTTTGGACTTTTGGATCCTGCAGGGCAAGAAAAATTTGACAGAATAACCCCTCATCTATTCATAAACACATATATTTCTAGTTTATTATTTAGTAGTCTTCTGCCCTTGAAAAGTGGGTACCTAAGATAATTCTCCATTGTCTGAAGACTCCTTGTTTGTTGGAACTGAAATTGATCTCAGAATTGTGACTCTCCATGACTGAGAAGCTTGCCAGAGACACGTAGAAACCTGTCACTGCACAGACTGCTGAAGGGCTGGTCTGTGACCTGAAGGCTGTGAAATATGTGGAGTGTTCTGCTTTCACACAGAAAAACCTGAAGGATGTGTTTGACAAAGCACTGTTGGCTGCCTTGTAGCCTCTAGAACTGAGGAATAGCTGCAGTTGAGTACTGCTCTGAAAGTACCTGCAGAGCACTTTCTGACCATTACCATCAGACTAAAAATGACATATAAATCAAATTAAAATTTAATTTTGCAGGGGTGCCTGGCTGGCTCAGTTGGATGAGTGTGCAACTTTCTTAATCTCAGGGTCGTGAGTTTGAGCCCCACGTAGGGTGTTGAGATTACTGAAATAAATAAATGTTTAAAAAAATAAAATAAAATCTATTTTTGCAGTTGTAGGGGGAACTGCTCCATGCTGGTTCCCTAATGACCTTACACCCTGTTTGTTACTCTGTCAGCCTTACTTGACACATTTGGCATCCAACCTGGGGCTGCTAAGGCTAGGAAGTCTTTTTTTTTTAAGGTTAGGAAGTCTTTTTGGAAGGAAGAGACACTTGGGCCAGGGTAAGACCTATCATCAGACTCCCTGGGTTGTATGCTTTTGTCTAAGTGGTGGACAAGAGGGGGGAATGAGCCTCTTTCCCTCCTCTTGTCATACTTGTTATTAGACACTGTGTTTTGGATTGTGATATGAGAACCCCCCCCCCCCCGATCTGATAGTATATGTTTCCTGTTAGTGAGTGTGTGGAGGCTTAGAGAGGTGTCTGAATAGTGTCTTATTGTTAGTTCATTTGTTGAAACTGAGTGGACAGCCACATAAATCTGAAAGTAAGTGCAAACCTGTGTTTACTGAGGCAGAGTTGCTCCTTCCATGCCCCCTGATCTCTCCTTCCCTCTTACTCTGATCTCTACTGCTCTAAGAAAGTTCCCCTTTACAGCAGCTGACCTCCTCTGACCTGAACTCCCTGAAGCGATGACATGCTCTTTGGGCAGTCTTTTGTAACCCCTGAAGTGCCTGTGTTAAACTCTTTGGTTTGTGTCTCTCTAAAAAGTGTCTGAATTCAGCTGATAGGGTTTGGGCCAAACTTACAGTAAAGATGAAAAAGCTATTAAGTGAGGGCTCTCAGCCAATTCAATGTACCATTGTGAAAATATATAATTTAAATGATATGTTACTTTCTTGTAGTATGAATGCTTATAAATGTTAGGGAAAAATTTTTCTGATGTCTGAAGTTTCCACTATGTAAATAATGTCTGTTGGTTGACAAAGCAAAAGTTTTTGTCTCTATGAGCAGGTGTGACTGATAAACTCTTACAAAATTCAGGGCCTTCTTAGCATAATGTTCGGGGACTGTGTGGGTGAATTTACCACACTGCCTTCTAGCAGTCAGAGAAAAAATGATGCTTCTTGCAAAGTAAAGGACTGTATGATTCTTACGGAGCTACCATGATCTGTCAGACTTGTAAGTCCTGCCAGTAGCTGGCCTGCTTATCTGTGGTAGAAGAGTTCATACCATTATGGCCTTTGGAACTTATCTATGTTATGTTTTATTCAGTGAACAGTTCACACACCCAGTGGTTCTGATACCTCTGAACATATTGTGGGAACAGATGTGTATGTGGAATACTTCTCTTGACTGTAAGGAACGTTCCACTGGGGAAATGCCACCAATACCAGTACTCGTGGGGCAGGTCTGTAAGTCAGAGCACACCTGGATCCTCCAGCCTAGTTGTGTGAGACTAGTAGAGCCGTACAGGAGGCCAGCTGACGGGCGGAGACGGGATGAGGACATCACTATACTGATTACGGAGCAAGTAGAAAGAGGATACGCGAGGAAACTACCCAACAGAATGTACAGACCACCCTTCAGTTTGGGCCGCTTTGTTCTAATTTGCCTTCTGAGCTGTGTCAGCGATTCCCAGCAGCCTGTGGCACTGAGTGGCAGTGCCCACTCGGGTTTGGACACAGCAGTTGCTTGACATCACCGCTGCCTAGGTGACTCCATGTGAGGGGCAGTTCTCGGCTTGTTACTGAGTGCTGGTAGACACCGAGAGGGTAACTAAGCCACAGCAGCTGTTGTTATATTCTGACATGCCCGTTCTGGAATGAATTAAAAATGAAAACACCAATAAAGTGAGTATTGCCAAGCAAGCATGCATTATAAAATGGAAATGGTATATCCAGGAAAGAAGTAAACTGGATGTATTCGTTTCCTCCTGCTGCCCTAACAAATTACCCCAAACTTAGTGGCTTAAAACCACACAAATTTATTGGCTTACAGTTCTGAAAACCAGAAGTCCGAAACGGGTTTCAGTAGACTGAAATCAAAGTGTTGGTAGAGCTGCATTCTCTCCAGAGGCTCTAAGGAAGAATCTGTTTCCTTGCCTTTTCCAGTTTTGGGGGAGTCTCCTTGGCTCAGGACCCCTTCCTCACATCATTCCAACCTTTTGCTTCCGACATCATATCTCCTACTTCCTCTTCTAGTCAAATCTCTTCTGGCCTCTTTTTTAAGGATACCTGTGATTACATTTAGGGCCCACACGGATACTCTGGGATAATCCTCCCACTTAGATCCAGCAAGCTGGATCTCCTGAGTGTTTTTGGCTATGCTAACTAAAGTGAGGGGGAATAGGTACAGCCTGATGATACTTTTTTTGTTTTTTTGTTCTTTCCTCCAGGTGGGAGGAGAAAATTACCACAGGTGAGCCTAGGGGTGGGCCAAAAATATTAAAAATGTATATTGGTCTTTCCTCCAAGTGGGAGGAAAAAATGTTAGAACAGTTCCTAGGGTTGGAGCAAAGCAAACCAGAGGGGGAAAAAGGAAAAAAATGACTCCAGCTATTTCTTCAGTTTAGCTGCTATCACGACTGCATTAGCCACAACCCCCACCCTCATTCCAGCAGATTCTTCCTTGGTAGCTGTAATGTTAACCCTGTAAATGTTAAATTCACGTAGAAAGTTGAAAAAAAATTCCACTTAAAACGGTGGGGGGCAGATTTTTAAAAATGTAGCTTTATGTTTTGTGGCTATTGCATCTGGGTGTAGGTTAAAAATTGAGGTAACATGTTATATGCTTATAATTTCATAAATGCTAGAGGGATCACCCCACTCAGGGAAAACTGCAAAGAAAAAGTGTTAGTGGGACACCCAAATAATTGCTTTTTGCCACTGCTGGGTGGATTGAAATTTAAAAATTTTGAGTATTAAAACCAAAATAAATCTCTATAAGTGATGATATTCACTATATTTTTTACCTGTTGGAACCTCTGAAAAAAAGGGAACAACATGAAAAGAGAGGGACTCTCCAAATGGAAATACACTTACGGAGTTTTGCATAGATTTTAGATGCTAATGAGCTTTTGTCTAATCAGATGTCTGACTCATAAAGGCCGATGATTTTCCAAAGTGACGTGCATATTTTTGAGTGAGTCTATTTGGACTTTAAGCCTGATTAAGATAAATATGGTGTAACAAGGCCTTACTTGTCAGTTAGACTTGGAACATAGCAGTTTGGCCTTGCAGCATCTCAGCTTTGCTACTGCTGAAGAAAAGCTACTGGCTCTTTTGGAATCCTAATGCTAATTGCCTACACCTGACTCTAAGCTGAAACCTGATACTTCTGGTATGGGCTGTTTCATCCTCAGCCCCCGCTTTGCCAAAATAAACTCTGACAAAGTAGCTCTGCTTAAAAAACAAAACTCAGACTCTGGGACAGTTGCAGATTCAGGACACCTCTCTGTGGACTAAATTGTGGAAACATCTTGGATGCTGGCTGGACCATCTGGGTCATAAACACCCAAAGAAAATGGCTTATTTCTGATGGGACCATCTGAAATTGAGCCACTGGATTGGCAACATATCTCTGATACAGAGACTGGATTGTGATCCTAATATATGATTACTACAAAAGCTGCAAGTTGGGGAAGGGCACATCATAGGGAGTGTGACCCCTTTACGCATTACTGACAGATGAAACCCTGGACCCCATTTCAGGGCTGTTTCACTGCGGTTGACTTGCTGATTTTGGCTTTCCAGATTAGTTACATTTTGCAACAGTGATCTGGTAGCCTGACTCTACTTCCCTCACCTTTCTTCTGGTACATACACCTTAGTAAGGCAGTTCATTTATTAAATGCAGTTGTCCCTAGAAAGGGATTGATCTTTTCTAGGCTGCTCCTTAGATAAATGATCAGTACAAAAAGGATGAGAGGTTATGTAAACTCATGAAAAGGTTTTTTTTTTTTTAATTCAAAATTTCATTCTGGACAATTCTGAGTATGATGTCTTTCTGGTTCTTTCTAGTTAAATTATATAAAAATTATTTTGTGAAAATGCTTTTGTGTCTCTTGCATACAACCCTTCCAGATGAAAGGTCTAGATGAGAGTAGGGGATGATCGAAAAAAATGTTAAGTTATGATTGCTGAATAGGACATACATAGTTTGTAATGATGGAGGAAAAAATAAAACCCTAGTACCTGGGGTGTAGGGATGGGGAAGGGCATTAATGATCTCTGTTTTACAGAAGTGTTTCTGTAAGCTTTGCCCCCTTCCTAAGGGAAAACTCACTGTGTGCCTTTTCAGGCTGTGAGCACTTTGAATTCTAACTTGTTGATCCTAACTTCAAACCTGACCGGCATTGGCCATGAGATGGCAGGGGGTGATCTCAACACCAGCACTTTCCGTCAAAATACCTGTCCACACAGTTGAACTGATGTTACAGACACATAAAACTGTTTGGAACTGACTGCCTCAGGTGGTCCCTCTGAAACCATGGACTGAACTGCATGGTTTGGACTAGACTGAGGACCTAGCATGGGAGGCCCCACAGTGGAAGGCCATGCTGGGAGCCCTATTAACCTGTACTATCTGACTAATGTGTGTCCTGCTTGGCATGCCCCAAGAGTTGAAAACTCTTTGTTTCCATGCGTACCACATGCACCCTCTGGAATTGTACTTCTTGTCTGTGCGCTCTTTTTTTTTTTTTTTTTTTTTTAAGATTTTATTTATTTGACATAGAGAGAGAGATAGAAAGCACAAGCAGGGGGAGTAGCAGGCAGAGGGGGAAGCAGGCTCCCCACTGAGGGGGCCCGATGTGGGACTTGATCCCAGGACCCTGGGATCATGACCTGAGCCAAAGGCAGACACTTAACCAACTGAGCCACCCAGGCGTCCCTGTCTGTGTGCTCTTGCCTGTCATCACACTGCCTCAGCCCTGGAAGGCTTTCAGGTCAGCTTCAATTTACTGACTATGTCTGAATTGATACCTTGGGCCAAGTAAAAAAAAAAAAAAAAAAAAGATTAAAACAAATTTAGGATGAAGTCATTTGGCTTTCTCAGATAGATCTATATATGGTTAATGGGATTTGTTTTAACTGGTTAAATAAAGGACTCCTAAATTTAGGGATTGATCTCAAAATAATTGAGATCAATATTGCAGGTTGCTCTTGAGGTCCTACTGATAACAGTTGCTGTAAAGATGCCCTGGCAAAGGGCCAGAAGCCTGCTTATTCTTAGAAAGACCTGCTTATGAGGTTGGCCTTTGGCTAGGTGTCTGAAAACCAACTTGGGAGGGTTCCCACCATTTGCAGGGCTGATAAGAGTGACTCATTGTACCTGAACTGTTTGTGCAACCAATGTGGTTTATGCTGTATGCCTGCTTTCCTCTGGAAATCTGGAATTTTGGTACATGTTAGGCAGGGTGCCTACATTACTAGCCCCCAGTAAAAACCTTGGGCACAGAGTCTCTGACGAGCTTCCATAGTAGACAACATTTCACATGTGTTGTCACAACTTGACACGGGAAATAAGTATGTCCTGTGTGACTGTGCCAGGAGAGACTTTTGGAAGCCTGTGCCTGGTTTCCTCCAGACTTTGCCCCATGTGCCTTTTCCATTTGCCAACTTTGTTTTGTATCCTTGCACTGTAATAAAGCCTAGCTGTGAGGACAACTAACTACATGTGGAGTGTTTTCCACAGCTCTAAAGAAAACTAATGAAACTATGCATGGAAAAGGGAACTCTGCTCATTGGGCATAGGTGTGAGTTGTGGTGCTTGCTCTAAAAATGCCTCCCAAATGTTACATTTTCATTGGCTCATGACATTAGTCAATAGGCTAGCAGTGTAGTCTGGGACATGGTAGCAGGAAAATTGGATGATCAAGTATCAGGCTTTGTGGGGCCAAACATTATGCAGAAGATTGCACAAGACCCATGCCCTGTGTTCATAACCCATGTGGATGCCTATGGGAATAGACTTTTGGAGGATAAAGATAAATGGAATCAACAAACTGATTTGACCTGAACTTCCCAAGTAAGGACTATGGCCACCTGGATACACTATCACACAGAGCATGGCAATCCATCTAGAAGTCAGGACTGGGCCTAAAAATAAACTCTAGTGATTCTAGCACCTGAGACTAAGGAAGCCTGACACACATGCCCGAACTGCGAATTACACAGTCAGGTAGCAAATGGAACTCAGGGACACATAATCTCTGGTACTGGTCTTGGTAAGTGAACTATGTAATTAACCCTCTTTCTCTCTCTCTTTTTCCCCCTTCCATGTCTACCTCCTGGGAAACTGGGCTACTGGGATTTGTGAATAGCAAAGAAGAGCCAGAGTCTAACTTGGTGTTTTGTTCTGTTTTGCTGCCAAGCTAAGCTTGCTGGATTTGGGCTGTTATTGGATGATGGTAACAATCATGGATATGACATGACGACTCTAAAGTGCTCCTAGTTTGGCCCAGAAGATGGGAGATATTCTAGGGTGTTAAGTGGTAAACAATAAAGAAACACTTGAGCCACCTAGAAATGAGCCTGAGCATGGTAAGATATGGAGAGCACTGGTAAAAGGGTGACATTATTGCTGCGGGGACTAATACTGACCATGTGACTATGGCAGCACAGGGACAATCCTGGCTGCTGGGGAGGGTTGGGGTTGGCAAGGGACAATTAATCTCCCTCAGCTCTTGTCTACAGAGCATCTGGCCAATTTAATGCAGACTGTCATTGCCATCCTCAACTTGACTGATGGCCAATGGGGAATCTTAATCTAAGAACTTTCAGAAACCTCCCAGTAGCTGCTGACCCCAGGAGTTAACAGCCTGCACTCAAGACAACAGAAAAAGATCAACTTTCTGGACATTGACCTGATTCCCTTTAGCCTCATCCTATTTACATACTATTGCACCTGCTCTAAATTTAACTCATTGTTGAATCTACATTGCCTATTAGGATATCTGATGGGGTGGGCCTATGTTGTAAAAAGAGTTCTTGGTTGGTGATGTGAAAGGTTAGGGGATAGAGTTGTATGGAAACTGCTCTGTGCAAATGTCCTTCCATATATCTATATACACAAGACCATAGACAAGGCTTATGCTCAGTTCATCTGAATTTTGGTAAAGTGCCCCATAATCCTCTCAGAACAGGAGAGAATGGCAGGCTTGTGAGGAACATGGCCATTTCTTACCTACCTCTTTATCTTCCCTGGAGGCTATCATGAGACATTTCTCATTGCCTTCCAGGTTCTAGTGAGATATAAGGGTTTCTGCCTCAAAATCCCCCACTTCCCCCTACTTTAGGGCACAGATGTATGCTACCATACTCCAAAATGCCAAGTATGAAATTGGCTCCTCAGAAACAGAGCTCCCCATTGCCCATGTTGCAGTGTTATCTGACCTCTTCTGTTTTGGTGCTGAGGGGGTGGAGCAAGGGACATAGGGAGCTGGCGCCTTTGCTGACCTTAGTATTGCTGTCTGTGTAAGAAATAAACTACCTCATCTAAAAAGGGTTCATTGTTTCTTTACCAGCTGAATCTCTCTGCCTAGCTTGACAGTAATTATGACAAATGCTCTGTACCCACCCATATGCACTTGAGTGAGAAAAGGCCCAAGGCCCATAAGTATGGCCTCCTTCCTCCTCCCAACTCAGTTTAAATACTAGTTAAGTTTGAGCAATTATGTCAGAAAAGTGATCAGAATTAGTTTTGGTTTTTATTGTTACAAAAAATTTTTGTGTTTAAAAGTAAGGCATGCTCCATCAAAAGGAATGAGATCTTGCTATTTGCAACGATGTGGATGGAACTGGAGGGTATTATGCTGAGCAAAATAAACAGAGAAAGACATGTATCATATGACCTCACTGATATGAGGAATTCTTAACTGTAGGAAACAAACTGAGGGTTGCTGGAGTGGGGGGTGGGGTGGGAGGGATGGGGTGACTGGGTGATAAACACTGGGGAGGGTATGTGCTCTGGTAAGCGCTGTGAATTGTGCAAAACTGTTGAATCTCAGATCTGTACCTCTGAAACAAATAATGCAATATATGTTAAAAAAAAAAACACAAGAAGGTAGCAGGAGGGGAAGAATGAAGGGGGGAAATCAGAGGGGTAGACGAACCATGAGAGATGATGGACTCTGAAAAACAAACTGAGGGTTCTAGAGGGGAGGGGGGTGGGAGAATGGGTTAGCCTGGTGATGGGTATTAAAGAGGGCACGTTCTGCATGGAGCACTGGGTGTTATGCACAAACAATGAATCATGGAACACTACATCTAAAACTAATGACGTAATGTATGGTGATTAACATAACAATAAAAAATTTTAAAAGAAGTAAGGCATGCTCATGATGACTTTTCAACAGACTAATTCTAGTCCCCAATTTTTTTTTTAAAGATTTTATTTATTTATTTGACAGAGAAAGACACAGCGAGAGAGGGAACACAAACGGGGAGTGGGAGAGGGAGAAGCAGACTCCCTGCCGAGCAGGGAGCCTGATGCGGGACTCGATCCCGGGACTCCAGGATCATGACCTGAGCCGAAGGCAGTCGCTTAACCAACTGAGCCACCCAGGCGCCCCTAGTCCCCAATTTTTGGAGCTACTCACTGATTCCTGCCTGGAGAATAATCTGGGACATCTTAGAGTTTAATTTTTCTTTTTTGGCCGTGTGTGTGTGTGTGTGTGTGTGTGTGTGTGTGGTTTTGTTGTCGTTTTTAAGTCTTGTTTTTTCATTCATTAACCAGTGAGAAGCTTTTGGTCAGAGGACAGATTGATTCCACTTCCTAGATTTAGTTTAGACAACATAGGCCTCATTTGATGCTCTTAGGAAGGAGTATTGCATATGCCTCATTTAATAACATACACTGTTGGGGTCCCTGAGTGACTCAGTCAGTTAAGCATCAGACTCTTGGTTTTGGCTCAGGGTCTTGAGACTGAGTCCCTCATCAGGCTCTGAGCTCAGTAAGGAGTCTGCGGGTTTTCTCTCTCTCTCATTCTGCCCCTCCCTGAGTGCATGCTCTTTCTTTCTAAAATAAATAAATAAATCTTTAAAAATAATAATAACATACACTACTTTTTGAAATTTGCCTTTTCTCTCCACCCTTGAATAGGTCCAGTATTTGATGAAACTCATGAAAGTGAGTGGAACCTGACTTGTCCCTCTTTTCTAGGATGTAATGCATATGTGATTGTGACTTTTAAGGTAATTTGTTTGTGTTTCCTTATTTCTTTGAAGTTAATTTCTAACTTTTTAAATTGATAATGAAGAAAAGTATTAACCTGTTGAAACATACCAAATGAATTGAGGGTTGGGGCACCTGGGTGGCTCAGTCGTTAAGCGTCTGCCTTGGGCTCAAGTCATGATCTCAGGGTCCTGGGATCAGAATTAGTTTTGGTTTTTATTGTTACAAAAAAGCAGGGAGCCTGCTTCTCCCTCTCCCACCCCTGCTTGTGTTTCCTCTCTCGCTGTGTTTCTCTCTGTCAAATAAATAAATAAAATCTTTAAAAAAAATTGAGGTTTTTTTTTTTTAAGTTTTATTTATTTAAGTAATCTCTGGACCCAACTTGGGGCCCAAACTCATGACCCCAAGATTAAGAGTCGTATGCTCTTCTGACTTAGCCAGCCGCCCCACGTGAACAAGGAAACTTGTCAAAAAAAAGTAGATGTAGCAACCATTCTCTATTTCCCATATGTTATTGGTATGTGTATATTTGTATGTATGTATATATTTATATATTAATTAAAATTCTGGGAGAACACACAAGAAACTAGTAATAGAGGTGAGGGAATTGAGGTGAGGTTAGAGTGGGAACTGGGTACATGTAACATGACTATAGAGGGAACAACCAAACTGGACATTGTCCATGTATATCATTTTATAATTTTAGTATTTAACATGATACCTGTTGAATACTTAATTTAAAAGTAAAATAGATTATATTATTTTTATAATTTGATAAATTATAATTTGATAAATGTATCTCTTTCCTTGGAAAGTTTTGAGAATGATTTCTTTCTGATGGCTCATCTAAATAAGTTTGTAGGATAGCATTCTAGTTAATTAAGAAGGCATCAGACCAATTTATAACAAATACAAGTAATGTACTGTGAACTTGGGCCTTAACTGAATACATTGATCTTTGGTTCAGAGATTACACTTGGAAAGAAATACATCGTCCTGAATTGCCGACCTAAGAATAGCTTGATCATGAGGACTAGGGCAGAGTGAGGGGAGGGAAGAATGGTAGGTGACAAGGTCAGAGAGGCAGCATCAGGAGTGGCCCCTTGCTTATGGCCTGTGGGGGTAGAAGTATGCACCAACTTTAGACTGCAAAGTCCTCCCACCCTGTAGACTTTTCCTTCTGCCTAAACCCCATGGAAGTTAAACTCTTACCCAAGAACGAGGGGCAGGTGACTGCACACTGTGAGTTACAATTTCCATTTGAAATTAAGATGTATACTTCAGTGTGGCCTGACTTAAAAGTGATATGAAATTAAATCATGCATGTAAACCACCTAGCTCAATATCTGCCATATAGTTATTCCTTAATATATGTCACTTCCTTCCCTTTTCACTACTTATCCCCGAATGAGACAATCCTCTCTTTCACATGTGATAAAGCTTCACGTCTCACTTTCTACCTGCACTGTGGTATTTCTGTAGTCTTATTTTCCCCTAAGACTCTAGTGTCTTTGGGGCACCTAAGTGGCTCAGTCGGTTAAGCATCTGCCTTCTGCTCAGGTCATAGTCCTGGGGTCTTAGGATTGAGCCCCCGTGTCAGGCTCCCTGCTCAGTGGGGAGTCTACTTGTCCCTATCTCCACATGCTCTCTCTCATGCTCTCTCTCAAATAAAGTAATAAAAAATATATACATTTTTAAAGACTATTTTATCCTTAAGGAGAGAGGTTGTTTAGAATGCATGACCTATTCGCTACTCCCCTACATCCACCTCCCTCACCCCCCATTTACACAAAGTTCTTTGTACACAGTGTGTTCTTGTTAAAGACTTAATTGAAAACATGGTTAAAATAAAAAAGAAGAAAAAATGAAAAGATACAAGACAGTTGAATTAAAAAATTGATTGAAGTCATAAAAATGATTCAGAAAGATTCCTAATTAATATATCCTCTCTCCCAAATTGCAGTGATGAAATACAGCATATAGCTTTTTTTTTTTTTTAAGAAAATAAGAAATACTGCAGAAATGAATCTCGCTGTTTGGGTTTCAGTGAGTGGTATGTATTTGTTCCTTTTCTTCCCCCACCGAAATCTTCACAGATACTTGCCTCTTCTAATTTAGCTACCTGGCAGTGAGATTTCCAAATATCGCAACTACCAAAATATCTCAGCTATCACTTACAAGGAGGAAATCAGGATTCTGTATCAAGTCGCTAGGCTGCAGGATTGTAGAAAAACCCTAGTTAATTTGTGAGCCAGGAAAATCCTGTCTAAAATCTGCCATCTAGTGTGGGCTTTGTAAAATTACATATTATTGGACACATTAATCCTATGGTTATCACTTCCCTCATGGACACAGGATTTGAAATTTTAAATTATCAAACAAAATGATCAAAAGTAGCATTAAATTTGGTTTCTCATTTGGTTTTAATCTTAGTTATATATAGAGAGAGACAGAGATGCTAGATAGTATATGATACGCAAAGTAGAGCTTTTGATCAGCATGGTAAAGTGGTACAGGAAAACTTTAAATATAAAAATTATCTAATAATAGATTTTTATAATTCGTAATAAAAGCAAGGAGATATATCCCCCTTGTTTCCTTATTATTGGTAAACGTCATTCCTGATAGGAGAAGGTGAGTAGAAAACTATCAGTTGTTGAGTACATTCTGTTGTGCCAGACTCTTTACCTACTTTAATTTCATTTAAACCTCATCTTTTGGTTGTTGAGTTAAAATATTACAGTACTTGAGGCGCTTGGGTGGCTCAGTCGGTTACGCGTCCGACTCTTGGTTTTGGGTCAGGGCCTGATCTCAGGGTAGTGGGATTGAGCCCGGAGTCAGGCTCCGTGCTCTGCCCAAAGTCCGCTTGAGATTCTCTCTCCCTCTGCCCCACCGCCCCCACTCCCGCTCACGCACTCTCTCTCTCTCTCTCTCAAATAAATAAATAAATCTTTAAAAAATATATTACAATACCCATTTTACATATAAGAAAATTGAGACCTAGAAGGCGAAGTAACTGGCTTTAATATCACAGCTGGTTAATAAAAGCACTAGGATTTGTAACCATGTCTGTCAACTTCAAAGCTCATCCTTTTTCATCTACTCTATACTGTTACACTTTTTGAAATGCTGAAAATAGTGTACAAACCTCCATTTTGAAGTGGTAATCCCCTTTCATTTCTGATATTGGTAATTTGTGTGTTCTCTTTTTCTTTTTCAATCTTTCTATAGGTTTATCAATGGGTTTTTCTTTTTATCTTTTCAAACAACTACCTTATGGTTATATTGATTTTCTGTATTGTTTTTCTGTTTTCAATTTTATTTCTGCTCTTATTCTTTCTTTTCTGCTGATTGCTTTGGGATCATTTTGTTCTTTTTCTGTTTTTTTTTTTTTCCCTGAAGTTTCTTAAATCTTGAAATACTGATATTAAAGCTTTCTTTTTTTCTAATACAGGCATTTAATGCTATAAAACTCCCCTAAACACTGCTTTAACTGCATTCTACAAATTTTATCACATATTTTCATTTAGTTTAAAATACTTTCCAATTTCACTCAAATTTCATTTTCATTCAAATTAAAATCTTTTTAAATTTGAGATTTCTTCTTTGATACATGAATTATTTAGAAGTATGTTGTTTAATATCCCAGTGTTTAGAGATTTTTCTGTTCTCTTTCTGTTACCAATTTCTAGTTTAATTCTGTTATGGTCAGAGAACATACTTTGAATGATTCTAATTCCTTTAAATTTATTAAGATTTGGGGGCAGGGAAAGTATGGGGGATATTTATTAAGATTTGTTTTATCACACACATGCACACAAATTTGTTTTATCACAAATCTTATATCTGTCTTGATGGACATTTCACTTACACTTGAAAAGAAAGTATACTCTGCTGTTGATGGCTAGAGTATTTTATAAATGTCAGTTAAATCCAGGTTAATAGTGTTCAGTTCTTTAGTATTCTTGCTGAATATTTGTCTACTGGTTCTATCAATTAATAAGATAGGAATGTTGACATTTCCACCTATAGTTATGGATTTTTCTGCTTTTCCTTTCAGTTTTGTCAGTTTTTTCTTCATATATTTTGAAGCTCTGTTATTAGGTCTACCCATATTTAGGGTTGTTATGTTTTCTTGATGAATTGAGTCTTTTATCATTATGTCATGTTTTTCAGTGGTACCCAGCTTCCAAAATGACTCCTAATGATTCCTACCTCCTGTTACTTGCACCCTTATGTAATCCCCTCCCCTTGACTA
This sequence comes from Mirounga leonina, assembly GCF_011800145.1. Lineage (NCBI taxonomy): Eukaryota > Metazoa > Chordata > Mammalia > Carnivora > Phocidae > Mirounga > Mirounga leonina. The sequence continues at coordinate 14,171,296 of NW_023270757.1, read as the reverse complement.
TAGGCTGGACCTGGTGACTCACTTCTAATGAACAGAGTATGGCAAAAATGATGGGCCATCACTTCCAAGATTAGTTTTATAAAATATTGTGACTTTTTTCTTGCTTGCACTTTCTCTCTGGGTTTTCTGTTGTTTTTGTTTTTGTTTTGTGCACTTAGTCTGATGATGCCATATTATGAGCAACCTTATGGAAAGGCCCATATGGCAAGGAATTGAGGGTGGCTGGCCTCTGGCAAACAGCCAGTGAGGAACTGAGGCCCTCAATCTAACAGCCTGGGAACAACTGAATCCTGCCAACAACATCATGAGTGAGTTTGGAAGCAGATCCTTCTTTTGTTAAGGCTTCAAGAGAGACCACAGCCCTAGCTGACCTTTGACTGCAACCTTGTGAGAGACCCTGAAACACAGAATTTAGCTAATACATACTGAGATTCCTGACCAACAGAAACTGAGATAATAAATGTGTTGAACCCACTAATTTTGGAGGTAATTTGTTATAAAGCAAGAAGTACACCTGGTAATTTTCTTTGCTCTGAAGTCTACTTTTGACATGAATATAGCTATTCTAGCTTTGTTTTGTATTAGTGTTTACATTTTTTTGCACCCTTTAAATTTTAACATACCTATATCATATTTGAAGTGACTTTCTAGTAGCCAGCATATAGTTGGGTAATGTTTTTAACCCATTATGACCGCCTGTATCTTTTCATTGATGTGTCTGGAGCACTAGAGTCATATGATTGTTGATATTTAAATTTCAGTTCCTTATCATGGTTTTATTATTTGTTCTCTGTTTATTTTCTCTGTTTCCAATTCCTCTCTAATCCCTTTCCAACTATCATTTAAAAAACGAGAACAGTTTTTGGTATTCCATTTTAATTTATTGATTGAATTTTCAGCTGTATTTTTTTGTACAGTTTTATGGAGTGGTTGCTTCAGAGTTTATGATGTACATACTTAACTTTTCAGTTTCCTTAGAATCAGTATTTTATCTTTGCAAATGGACCCACCACTTATGTTCTTTTACCTTTCCTCTTTTATGTTATAGTTATCTTATCTATTACATTGAAAACTCATTAGGACAGTGTTTTAATTGTTGTTTTCAACCATCAAACATATTTTAAAGAAATCAAGAAGAAAATAATAATCTATTTTATTTACACTTATGTTATTCTTCCTTCCTTTCTAATGTTCCCAGTTTCCATCTGATATTATTTTCCTTATGTCTGAGCTTCCTTTAGAAATTATTTAGAGGGACACCTGGGTGGCTCTGTTGGTTGGGCGTCTGCCTTTGGCTCAGGTCATGGTCCTAGGGTCCTGGGATCGAGTCCTGCTCAGCGGGGAGCTTGCTTCTTCCTCTGCCTGCCACTCTCCCTGCTTGTCCACTCTCTCTCTCTCTCTCTGATAAATAAATAAATAAATCTTTAAAAAAAATTATTTAGAGCAGGGACGACTGGGTGGCTCAGTCCGTTAAGCAAATGACTCTTGCTTTCAGCTCAGGTCATGATCTCAGGGTCATGAGATTGAGTCCCGCATTGTTGTGTTCTGCACTGGGCATGGAGCCTGCTTAAGATTCTCTCTCTCCCTCTCCCTCTATTGCCCCCTTCCTCATTCAAGCTCTCTCTCTCTCTGTCTCTCTATTTAAAAAAAAGAAAGAAATTTTTTAGAGCAGTTTTTTTTGTGCAACAAATTATCTTAGTTTCCTTTTATCTGAGTAAGTCTATATTTCCTCACTATTCCTGAAGGATGTTTTCACTTGATATAGAATTCTGAGTTGACATTTCTTCTGCTTTTTTTTTTTCTTTTTGGCACTTTAAAAATCTGTTTTTTTTTTCTTTTTGCCACCTTAAAAATCTTATACTTTTTCTGCCTCCACAGTCACTTGAATCTTTATCTGTTCGCAATGCATTGTTAGTCTCTATTTTCAAGATTGTCTTTAGTTTTCAGCAATTTGATTGTAATATATTTTAGTTCACGTTCATTTGTGTTTTTCTATTTATGGTTTGCTGACCGTGTTGAATCTATAGGTTATTGTGTTTTGCCGAATTTGGTAAATTTTTCATATTTATATGTAGTAATGCAATTTTTCTTCTCTTTTTCTAGAATTCCAATGACATGAATTGTTAGTCTTTTGGGTACTGTTCCTAGACCCATGAGGTTCTGTTCATTTTTGGCTGAGAGGGGATCTCTTTTTTTCTCTGTTGTTCAATTTAGATAATTTCTCTTGATCTCTCCTCAAGTTCATTGACTCTTTCCCGTGTCCTTTACATTCTTCCGTAAGGTGTTTTTGTTTGTTTAGTTATTGTATTTTCAGTTCTCAAATTTCTATTTTTTTTAACATTTTACCTAATTTGTTTAAAGAATGGTAGTATCTTTTAGTATATTTGTTTTTTTTTCTATTAGTAACTAGGTTTGAAATGCCAATTTCTCTTTTTCCCTATGTCTCATGACCCATTTCCACTACCCCAGCTGGGCAGATGCACAGTTGTCTGCCAGCCAAAGCTGGCGTTAGCTATGGCAAAATGTATGCCAAAGTGAAATATCAAATCCAGTAAAGAATTTACCCCAAGTTCCCTCTACTTTCTGTAAATTTTAACCTCTTCTGAAATGTCTATCCAAATGTTTCTTCTCAAAGTTTAAATCTCTTTTCTTTTTTTTTTAAATTTTATTATGTTATGTTAGTCACCATACAACATTCATTGGTTTTTGATGTGGTGATCCATGATCCGTTGTTTTCGTATAACACCCAGTGCTCCATGCAGTACGTGCCCTCCTTAATACCCATCACCAGGCTAACCATTCCCCCCTCTCTCCTCCCCTCTAAAACCCTGTTTGTTTTTCAGAGTCCATAGTCTCTCATGGTTCATCTCTCCCTCCAATTCCCCCCCCCTTTTCCCTTCCTTCTCCTAATATCCTCCATGTTATTCCTTATGTTCCACAAATAAGTGAAACCATATGATAATTGACTTTCTCTGCTTGATTTATTTCACTTAGATCATCTCGTCCAGTCCCATCCATGTTGATGTAAAAGTATGGTATTCGTCTTTTCTGATGGCTGAGTAATATTCCATTGTATATATGGACTGCACCTTCTCTATCCATTCATCTGTTGAAGGGCATCTCAACTCTTTCCACAGTTTGGCTATTACAGACATTGCTGCTATGAACATTGGGGTGCATATGGCCCTTCTTTTCACATCTGTGTCTTTGGGGTAAATACCCAGTAGTGCAATTGCTGGGTCATAGGGTAGCTCTATTTTTAAATTTTTGAGGCACCTCCACACTGTTTTCCAAAGTGGCTGTACCAACTTGCATTTAAATCTCTCTTCTAAGATGTTTAAATATAGGTATCTCATTAGGGCAGTTTAAACTTTTTGGGAAAATGTTTTAGTTTTACTTCAAATTTCATTATACATTTTCAGGAGCCTTAATTCTCACCATTTTGATAAATTATAATTCTTTTATATTTGAATGTTTGGGCTGTTGCTCTCTGGATGTGTGGGTGGCTGGGAAATGACTGCTTCACAAGAGAACCTGCTAAGAGTTATCCTTGTCATCTTTTTTTTTTTTTTTGAGATATAAGTGACATATAACACTGTGTAAGTTTAAGGCATATAATGTGTTGATCTCATAGCATATACATTGCAATATGATTACCACTGTAGTATTAGCTAACAGATCCATTATGCAACATAATTATCATTTCTTTTTTTTGTGGTGAGAATTTTTAAGATCTAGTCTCTTAGCAACTTTCAAGTATATGGCACACTATTGTTAACTACAACTGCAATACTGTGTATTAGATCCCCAGAATTTACTCAGCTTCTAATTGCAAGTTTGTACCCTTTGACCAAAATCTCTCCAATTCCTTCACCCTCTTCCCAAATCCTCCTCCCCACAATTTTTATTTTATTTTATTTTATTTTATTTTATTTTATTTTATTTTATTT
>NW_023270757.1:14004476-14167336 GCF_011800145.1 Mirounga leonina | reverse complement strand
TTTATTTTATTTTATTTTATTTTATTTTATTTTATTTTATTTTATTTATTGTGTCTGTTTATATCTTCTATTTCTTTGCTAAGTTTTTACCGTTCATTTCAAGAGTGTTTGCCCTTACTTGTTGGCAAACTTTTTTTTTTTTTTAATAAAAGTAAGTAAAGAATGCATTACTTTTTTATTTAGCTTTTTATTTCAGAAGTTTTGGATTTACAGAAGAATTACAAAGATTTCCTTTATATTAGATTCCCCTATTACTAACATCTTATATTAGTATGGTACATTTGTTGCAATTGATGAAGTTGGCAAACTTTTTAACAATAGCTGCTTTAGAGTCTTTGTCAGTTAACTCCAACATCTGTATAATCTCAGTTTTGGCATATATTAATTGTCATTTCCCATGGAAACCAAGATTTTCATGGTTCTTCATATGTCAAGTAAGTTTAGTTTGTATCCTAGACATTTTGAATATAACATTAAGACTTTGTGTCTTATTTCAATTCTATAGAGTATGTTAATATTTTTGTTTTAGTGGGCGATTAACTCAGTTTGATTCAGACCACAAGTTCCATCTAGCCTTCTGTGAGTTGTAGTTTCTCTCTCTCTCTTTTTTAATGTTTAATTTAATTTAATTTAGTTTTAAATTTTATTTTATTTAAGTAATCTCTATACCCAAAGTGGGGTTTGATCTCAACAACTCCAAGATCCAGAGTTGCATGCTCTACCAGCTGAGCCAGCCAGGTGCCCCTGTGGGTTATAGTTTCTAGGTCAGTTCCATTTTCAAAGTCTTTGCAATGCAGTTTGGATCTGTCCTGCATGTGACCAGTATGAAGCACAGGCAGAAGACTGTTATTTTGGCATGCTGTTTAGGATCAGATCCATGTATGTGCAGCTCAGGGTGAGCTCAAGAGTTCAGAAACACTTTTGGGGGGTCACTTTTCCAAAATCCTCCTCTTCTGTGATCTCTTCACTAGTTTTCAGTTGCCTAGGCTCCCACTGTGGTCCTCTCACCAGAAAAGAAGGGCTTTCTTTACCTTACTCTTGCTGCACACTTTCCTTGAGCTATCCAGAATCACTTGCTGGGGGGAGAGAGAGAGAGAGAGAGAGAGAGAGAGAGCGCAACAGTGGTTTGTTCCAATCTATTAGGACCACATATCATCCAATTGGGGAGCAAGTTTCATCTCTCTCAGGGTTTTAGGTGCCTGTTGCAACTTGTCATTGCTAAGAGAGCCCTTTCCCTCTTCACCAGCTGAAACTAGAGGACTTTTAGAGCTATCCCAGTCCACATAGATGTGTCCTTCCTGGTTTTAGGCTGTGTTGAGACTAGGCTGCAGGGGATACAATAGTGGGGGCTGGGAGGGGCAGGTGATAGTGAACTCAACTCAGTTCTCTGGTACTGATTTCTGTTCTTCCCTATCCTTGCTATTATTTACTTTTCATAGTCATCAGACTATTCTACACATTCTATCTAGGTTTTTTTAGTTGGATCAGTGGAAGAGACATAGTAGAGTCTGCTTACTCCTTTTTACCCTGAACCTGAACTCACAGTGTCTTTCTTATACAAATAAACTTGATGTCTATTTGTTGAACATCTATTACTACATGAAATGACCAATAATGTTAGTATTTTTTTCTCCTAAACCCAACCCTACATCATTAACTGTGTGAAGCATGAAACCACCACACAAACTCCCATATCATAGAGTATTATGGGGATAATTTTTTTCTAATCACCAAAGTAATATGTTTGGAATTCAGAGATTTTGAAAAATAAAAAAAGCACATTTTTAAATTTTTATTTTGTAAGGATTTTATTTATTTATTTATTTGAGCAGAGGGAGAGTAAGCACAAGTAGGAGGAGTGGCAGAGGGAAAGGAACAAGTAGACTCCTTGCTGAGCAGGGAGCCTGATGTGGGGCTCAATCCCAGGACCTCTGGATCGTGACCTGAGCTGAAGGCAGACGGAAAAGCACAAATTTAAAATGAAACATAAATCTCTATAATCCCAATGTATAAGAGGAACCATTGTTAAAATTTGGATATATGTGTTTCTAAGATTTTGTTCTTTGTAAACATGTACAAATTTCAAATAAAGGTAGAAACACAAATATTATTTATTTATTTATTTATTTATTTATTTATTTATTTTTAAGATTTTTAAAAATTTATTTGACAGAGTGAGAGAGACAGCGGGAGAGGGAATACAAGCAGGGGGAGTGAGAGAGGGAGAAGTAGGTTTCCCCCGGAGCAGGGAGCCCGATGCGGGGCTCGATCGCAGGACCCTGGGATCATGACCTGAGCCTAAGGCAGACACTTAACAACTGAGCCACCCAGGCGCCCCACTTTTTCTTTAACATAATAATATATTAGCCAGTGTTTTCTGTGACACTAAATATTATACACTACAGCAAGCTTTTTTTCTTTTTTTAAAGATTTTATTGGGGTGCCTGGGTTTTTTTACTTAGTTAATTTATTTAGTCAGAAAAAAACTATGAATATTAAATGTTTAAACATTTTAGCTATTGGGGTGCCTGGGTGGCTCAGTCAGTTAAGCGGCCAACTCTTGATGTTGGCTTAGGTCATGATCTCAGGGTCCTGAGATTGAGTCCCGTGTTGGGCTCCGCAATCAGCAGGGAGTCTGCTTGAGGATTTTCTCTCTCTCTCCCCGTCCCTTTTCCTCTGCCCCTCCCTGCTGCTTGCGTGTGTGTGTGCACGCGCATGCGTACATGTGTGTGCGCACACGTGCAAACTCTCTTTCTAAAATAAATCTTTTTTTTTTTTTTAAGATTTTATTTATTTATTTGAGAGAGAGAATGAGAGACAGAGAGCATGAAAGGGAAGAGGGTCAGAGGGAGAAGCAGACCCCCCACTGAGCAGGGAGCCTGATGGGGGACTCGATTCCAGGACTCCAGGATCATGACCTGAGCCGAAGGCAGTCGCTTAACCAACTGAGCCACCCAGGCGCCCCTCTAAAATAAATAAATCTTTAAAAAAATGTTTAGCTATTAAAATAATGGGAGGATAAGGTCTCATACACATAACTGACTCTCACCTTGATGCCCTTGCAAAGAATGCCTAAAGTAGAATTGCTGGTTTAAAGGCAATGCACATTTTTAAGGATTTTGATACATATAATGAAAGTGCTTTCTAGAAAAGAGATTTGGAATGTAAATTGATATATATATCTTATTAGGTGTTTTTTTCCAGTTTTTTTTTAATTTTTATTTATTTTTAAGATTATTATTCATTTATTTTAGAGAGGGAGAGTGCAGGAGCAGGAGAAGGGGCAGAGGTAGAGGGAGAGAGAATCTCAAGGAGACTCCCGGCTGAGCTGGGAGCCTGATGCAGAGCTCAGTCTCAGGACCCATGAGATCATGACCTGAGCCAAAATCACCAGTCAGCTGCTCAACCCACTGAGCCACCCAGGTGCTGCCCCTCCATTTTTTTTTTTTTTAAGATTTTATTTATTTATTTGAGAGAGAGAGAGAGCATGAGCAGGAGGGAGGGGCAGAGGGAGAGGGAGAAGCAGGCTCCCAGCTGAGTAGGGAGTCCCACGTGGGGCTTGATCCCAGGACCATTACCTGGGCTGGAGGCAGCTGCTGAACTGACTGAGCCACCCAGGTGCTCACCCCCCCTTTTTAAAGACTTTATTTATTTCTCCAGTTTTTTTTTTTTTTAAGATCTTATTTATTTATTTGACAGAGACAGCGAGAGTGGGAACACAAGCTGGAAGAGTGGGAAAGGGAGAAGCAGGCTATCCACTGAGCAGGGAGCCCAATGCAGGTCTCAATCCCAGGACCCTGGGATCATGACCTGAGCCGAAGGCAGATGCTTAATGACTGAGCCACCCAGGCGCCCCCTCCAGTTTTTTTTTTTTAATTAATTTTAAACTTGATGATGTCCCAAAATTCATTTTTGCTTTTGTTTCACTAGCCTTTGGAGATGAATCTTGAAAGACATTGCTGTGGCCGATGTCAAAGAGGTTACTGCCTATGTTTTCTAGGATTTTTGATGGATTCCTGTCTCACATTGGGGTCTTTCATCCACTTTGAGTTTATATTTGTGTATGGGGTTAGAGAATGGTCAAGTTTCATTCTTCTGTATATAGCTGTCCAATTTTCCCAGCACCATTTATTGAAGAGACTGTCTTTTTTCATTGCATATTTTTCTTCTGCTTTGTCGAAGATTATTTGACCATAGAGTTGAGGGTCCATATCTGGGCTCTCTATTCTGTTCCATTGGTCTATTTATCTGTTTTTTTTTGCCAGTACCATGCTGTCTTGGTGATCACTGCTTTGTAATACAGCTTGAAATCGGGCAACATGATGCCTCCGGCTTTGTTTTTCTTTTTCAACATTTCCTTGGCGATTTGGGGTCTTTTCTGATTCCAAACAAATTTTAGGATTATTTGTTCCAGCACTTTGAAAAATGTCATTGGAATTTTGATCGGGATGGCATTGAAGATATAGATTGCTGTGGGTAGCATAGACATTTTATTTTATTTTATTTTATTTTTTTAAGATTTTATTTATTTATTTGAGAGAGAGAGAGAGAATGAGAGACAGAGAGCACGATAGGGAAGAGGGCAGAGGGGGAAGCAGACCCCCTGCTGAGCAGGGAGCCCGATGTGGGACTCGATCCCGGGATTCCAGGATCATGACCTGAGCCGAAGGTAGTCGCTTAACCAACTGAGCCACCCAGGCGCCCAGCATAGACATTTTAACAATGTTTATTCTTCCAATCCATGAGCATGGAATGTTTTTCCATCTTTTTGTGTCTTCTTCAATTTCTTTCATGAGTGTTCTGTAGTTCCTAGAGTATAGATCCTTTACCTCTTTGGTTAGCTTTATTCCAAGGTATCTTACAGTTTTTGGTGCTGTTGTAAATGGAATCATTTCTCTAATTTCTCTTTCTACAGCTACATTGTTAGTGTATAAGAAAGCAACTGATTTCTGTACATTGATTTTGTATCCTGCCACATTACTGAATTGCTGTATGAGTTCTAGTAATTTGGGGGTGGAGTCTTTTGGATTTTCCACATAAAGTATCATGTCATCTGAGAAGAGAGAGTTTGACTTCATCAAGATAAAAAGCTTCTGCACAGCAAAGGAAACAGTCAACAAAACAAAGAAGCAACCCACAGAATGGGAGAAGATATTTGCAAATGACACTACAGATAAAGGGCTGGTAATCAAGATCTATAAAGAACTTCTCAAACTCAACACCCGAAAAACAAATAATCAAGCCAAAAAATGGGCAGAAGACATGAACAGACACTTCTCCAAAGAAGACCTACAAATGGCTAACAGACACATGAAAAAATGTTCATCATCATTAGCCATCAGGGAAATTCAAATCAAAACCACATTGAGATACCACCTTACACCAGTTAGAATGGCAAAAATTGACAAGGCAAGGAACAACAAATGTTGGAGAGGTTATGGAGAAAGGGGAACCCTCTTACACTATTGGTGGGAATGCAAGTTGGTACAGCCACTTTGGAAAACAGTGTGGAGGTGCCTCAAAAAATTAAAAATAGAGCTACCCTATGACCCAGCAACTGCACTCCTGGGTATTTATCCCAAAGACACAGATGTAGTGAAAAGAAGGGCCATATGCACCCCAATGTTCATAGCAGCAATGTCCACAATAGTCAAACTGTGGAAAGAGCCGAGATGCCCTTCAACAGATGAATGGATAAAGAAGATGTGGTCCATATATACAATGGAATATTACTCAACCATCAGAAAGGATGAATACCCAACTTTTACATCAACATGGATGGGACTGGAGGAGATTATGCCAAGTGAAATAAGTCAAGCAGAGAAAGTCAATTATCATATGGTTTCACTTATTTGTGGGACATAAGGAATAGCATGGAGGACATTAGGAGAAGGAAGGGAAAAATGAAGGGGGGGAGATTGGAGGGAGAGATGAACCATGAGAGACTATGGGCTCTGAGAAACAAACTGAGGGTTTTAGAAGGGAGGGGGATGGGGGGATGGGTTAGCCCAGTGATGGGTATTAAGGAGGGCACGTACTGCATGGAGCACTGGGTGTTACACGAAAACAATGAATCATGGATCACTAAAACAAAAACTAATGATGTATGGTGACTAACATAACATAATAAAATAAAATTTTAAAAAATTAATTTTAGGGCGCCTGGGTGGCTCAGTTGGTTAAGTGACTGCCTTCGGCTCAGGTCATGATCCTGGAGTCCCTGGATCGAGTCCCGCGTCTGGCTCCCTGCTCGGCAGGGAGCCTGCTTCTGCCTCTGACCCTCCCCCCTCTCATGTGCTCTCTCTCTCTCATTCTCTCTGTCTCAAATAAATAAATAAAATCTTAAAAAAAAATTAATTTTAAACTTACAGAAAAGTTGCAAGACTGGAACAAAGAACTCTCATGTATCCTTTACTTAGATTTACCATTTTTGACATTTTGCCATATTTGCCTTATCTCTCTCTCACTTTATTTCTCTCTACACACACACACACACACACACAGACACACACACTTGTTTACATATTTTCAACCATTTGAAGCTGGGTTGTGTATGTCATGTTTCCTTTCCCCTGAAAACTTTAATGTATTTCTAAGAAAAAGAATATTCTCCTATATAAGTACAGTATAGTTATCAAACTTAGGAAATGTAACATTGATAAAATTCTTTAATTTTATCAGTACTCGAGTTTTATTTGCTCTACAGTCTATATTCCAGTTTCTTGAATTGTCCTAATAATGTCCATTATAGCATTTATTTGTTCATTTATCTATCAGTCTAGGACCACATAATGCATTTAGTTGTCATATCTTTTAACCTTCCTTTGCTTTGGAACACTTCTTTTTTTTTTTAATTTTATTTATTTGACAGAGAGCATGAGAGAGAGAGAGAGAGAAAGAGAGACAGAAAGAGAGAGAGAGAGAGAGAATGCACAAGCTGGGGGAGGGACAGAGGGAGAGGGAGAAGCAGGCTCTTCCCTGCCCCCCTGAGCAGGGAGCCTGACTCGGGGCTTGATCCCAGATGCTTAACCCACTGAGCCGCCCAGGTGCCCCTGATTTGGAACACTTTTCCAGTCTTTCTTAGTCTTTTATGATGTTAGCATTTTTGCAGCATACAGCCTAGGAGTCTTACAGAATGTCTCCCATTTTAAGCTTGTGTGATATCCTTCCATAGGATACTACATCCAAGTCTAAAAAAGACAAATGAAGCTGAAATAGCATCAAACATGGATATAGCTTTCATCAAGAGACATTCTTATAGAAAAAAAATGGTTCTGACAAAGGATTACCCAATATGAAAATAACAAGGGATCAAGAGGACTAAACAATACAGCTGCTAGATAATTAATCCTCTTATCTAAAGTATAGCTAATGTAATTAGGTCGACAGAAATGGTTTTGTCAGTGGTGGGGGCTCCTGCCTTTTCAATGGCATCACTGCAGTACTTTGTGCAGGCAAAGCCATATCTACCTCATATACAGTTATCACGGGCATCTTGACTATTCAATGTATATCCATTTACTGAGTGAATCGGTGCAAAGGATTACCTAGAGTTTGCATCTTTAGTTTTATGGTTATTTTATTTTGTTGTTTGTTTGTTCTTTTTACTAACAGGAACCTAGACCAAGAGAAAATACAAGATTTTCTGCATTCTATATATAATCTGTGGCTAATCTTTGTTCATTTGACTTGTGGGGGTGGACCTAGTAGCTAAGAGACTCATTAACATGAAATCCTCTCCAAGTTCTTGCTGACTCCTGAGAGCCTTTGCTCTCAACTTTAAGAACCACTGCTCCAGGGCGCCTGGATGGCTCAGTTGGTTAAGCGACTGCCTTCAGCTCAGGTCATGATCCTGGAGTCCCTGGATGGAGTCCCTGGATGGAGTCCCTGGATGGAGTCCCTGGATCGAGTCCCTGGATGGAGTCCCGCATCGGGCTTCCTGCTCAGCAGGGAGTCTGCTTCTCCCTCTGACCCTCCCCCCTCTCATGTGCTCTCTCTCATTCTCTCTCTCTCAAATAAATAAATAAAATCTTAAAAAAAAAAAAAAAGAACCACTGCTCCAAAAAATTATAGTTTAGAAACAGGGCCTTCGCTTCTTCAACAATTTAGTCAAGAGCCCTATGGAACCCAGAGCAGGGTCTGCACTGCTGGAGCAATCTAGACAGTGACCTGTGGAATTTACAAGTAGTGCTCTGGGATGTTGTCTTCATCACTTCTCGCTATAACATTTGCCCTTGGGTCTCTTCATTCAAAAAAAAAAAAAAAGAGCAGAACATACCAAGTAACATCAGTTGCTGAAAAGAATAAACTCAATTGAAAGGAAAAGAACAAATTCCTGAAAAGGTGTCAGAATATCACAAATCAAGAATTCACTTGAAGAGAACAGCCAACAAAATAGGAATGCATCTATGCATTCTGATGAAGGGCTGGCTAAAATCAGGAAACACTGAAAAAATAATATAAAGCCAGTGGGAGAAAAAAGCTTGCTATGGTGTAAACTAAGAAGAAAATGTAAAGGAATCTGTAGAAAAGCTTTTTAAGTTCATAGAAAAATAATGAGTATGAATTAGGTAAACCGGGGCACCTGGGTGGCTCAGTTGGTTAAGCGTCTGCCTTCGGCTCAGGTCATGATCCCGGGGTCCTGGGATCGAGCCGCACATCGGGCTCCATCTGCTCAGCCGGGACCCTGCTTCTCCCTCTGCCTGCCACTTCCCCTGCTTGTGCTCTCTCTCTGTCAAATAAATAAATAAAATCTTTTAAAATAAAACGTTCATAAATATTAAAGAAAAAAGAATTCAGTAAACCTCTTAGAAATAAGATAGCTCTTAATGAAGCTATTAACTACTGAAGAGAAAGTGCGGGCCCTGTAATGCTACAGGAAGAGGAAGTTGGAATGAGCAAAACATCAAGCTCTGGAAAACCTGAATATTTATCAGAAGTCTCTAAAACAGAGGAAATAATCTCTTGATTATAAAAGTTAAAATGCTAAAGTTTTGAATAATTGTCTTGTGCAGATCGATTCTGAAACTGAGAAGAAAGTAATAGGAATGAAATTGTATTTTCTTTAAAAATGTTATTTATTTATTTATTTATTTATGAGAGAGAGAATGAGGGCATAAACATGGGGAAGGGCAGAAGAAGAGGGAGAGAAACTCAAGCAGACTGTGAGCTGAGCTCGGAGCCCGACTTGGGGCTCAATCTCATGACCCTGAGATCATGACCTGAGCTGAAACCAAGAGTCAGATGCCTAACCAACTGAGCCACCCAGGCACCCCCAAATTGTATTTTCTGAATTAGATGATGGAGAGCCGGGGAATCACCAAGGTGAGAAAGCGAAAGAGGAGACAGTTCTATCAGTTATCTGTTGCTGCATAATAATCCCAAAACTTAATGGTTTAAAGCATCGGTGATTTATTACTTTTTTCATGATTCTCTGGGTTGGCTGACAGTTTACCTGCTGATGTTGCCTGCATTCAGCTGGAAGGTGGCTGGGCTGGAAGGCCAAGGTGGCCTCACTTACATGTCTGGCATTTGCTGCTGGCTGTCCATTGGGAGCCTCAGTTCTTTTAATGTGGCCCCCTATTCTCTAGTAAGCTAAACTGGCATCCTTATATGATAGTGTCAGGGCAGCATCATAAGATGAAAGCGGAAGCTGCAGTGTCTCTTAAGACTTGGCTTTGGAAGTCACATAACATCATTCCTGCCACAATCTGTTGACCAAAGCAGGTCACAAGATCAGCCCAGATTCTGGGAAGTAGACAACCTCTTGATGGGAGGAAGAGTAAACTCACATTGCACAGGATCATGGGAGGAATTTGTGGTCATATTTTGCATTTTATCACAACAGGGAATGGATATGACAAAGGCCCAAGCTACATTAACATTAGTTCAAGGAGAGAAACTATTTACAACTTTAGCTGAGTGATAGATGTCAATTATGCATGATTGAAAGAGAAGTTAAGGAAGATGGAACAGGATACTTGTTAGTTGGTCAGTGCAAGACCCTTAGAAAATGTATCACAAAGCTGAGACATGAACTCATTCATCAGACAGAATACCTTACAGGAAGAATGTAAGCAGAAAAGAAGGATTAGGAGTAGTCAGGTACAGAGAAAGGGAAATATTAAAAGCAGTAAAATCAATAAAATAGAGGTGAACTGTAGAATATGAAAATATACGGCAACATTTTATTCTGCACAAGAATATCCATGATAATGGATCCTTGTTTGTGATATGAAGAGCTATTGCTGGAGATGAAGCAAGCCAGACAGAAATTAATAAAGGAACAAGTAAAAAGAAATTGGTAATACTCTGAAAATCAAGGATTGTTAAAGCAATTCCAAGAAGACATTTGTGGTCTCTTTCCAACTAATCCATTAATTTCATTTCTAAGATGTCAAGTGCTTTGTTTCCTATTGTAATGAGAGACTTTATAAAAAATAGCAATACAATAGCTCATGTCTCCCTCTGTGAAGGGATCTTTTAAGCTCATTGCTTAAGAGTAGAGGGGTGGAGTACCCCTTGGTGATGAGGATATCTTGTGAAAGTACAGATACTCTATGACCGTTATTGGAAGAGATGTGCTTAGACTGGAACCCTGATGTGGTATTAATCAGTATCCAAAAAAACTCCTCCCCATCCACCACGATGGTTAGCTTGGTTGACTCTGGTACAAATCCCAACCCTTCTCAGGTATGCCCATCACAAACTACCACCAGCAGGACTTCTATCTCCTCCTGGTCAGTTTGAACCACCTTTACTCCACTTCGTGAGCATAAAACTTTACTTCTATCCTTATTCATGGAAGGCCTCCACTGCAGGCCTGAGATAAACATACGTGGCCTCTACCTGAAATAATGGACTTGTTCTGTGGTTATTACAGCTATAAACATTGACTTCCACCTTTTATCTTTAGTAACATGTTTTTGGTAATTACAAATAATGCTGCTCTTAATATGTGTTTTGATGCATATATACATGCATTTCTGTAGGTATATACCTGGGAGAGAAATTACTAGGTCACAGGGTATGCATATGTTCAATTTTTTTTTTTAAAGATTTTATTTATTTATTTGAGACAGAGAGAATGAGAGAGAGAGAGCACATGAGAGGGGGGAGGGTCAGAGGCAGAAGCAGGCTCCCTGGCGAGCAGGGAGCCCGATGCGGGACTCGATCCAGGGACTCCAGGATCATGACCTGAGCCGAAGGCAGTCGCTTAACCAACTGAGCCACCCAGGCACCCCTGCATATGTTCAATTTAAGCAGGTAATGCCAGTTTTCCAAAGTGGTAGTAAGTACTTAAAAGACATATAAGCATATAAACAAAAGCAGCCTGTCTTTCATTTAAGATTAACTTGCTGAAGACCCCAAAACAACTTTTTATGAGAAATAAGAATTAACCTTTGAAAAAATGAAACGAAGTATATGCATGCATTAACAAACCATTAGAATTTGTTTTGATTCTGATTGGGATGAAGTCACAATAATTTCTCCACCAAATAAACCATTTCCTTTCTATAATTTATAAAAGAATACTATTTCCTAGCACATTTCAATAAAAGTTGAATGAGGTAATTAATAGGTCTTCTCTATAGATTGGTTTAATACACTGGAATCCATTGGTTCAATATACTGGAAATTATATGGTGTTTAATGGTTAAATATGTGATAAGATACTTATTACTCCAGATAATTTTGTCCTGGGGCGTCAATGTAAGCCAACACATCTCCCCAGTAAACCCTCTGGTCTACAGACTAACACAATTGGTTAACACACAGATGGCATTATCATATGCTGTCATAAATGGACCTGCTGCCTTCTTTACTATCTGAAATGATTTCAACAAACTAAGGTGAAGAAATTATTTACAAAATCATCCCCTTTATATTTTTAAATTTTTCATATAGTCTTTGCCTGCAGCTGAAAAGGATTTGAAATAATAGTATGTTTGTAACATGGCTGGAAAAGCTAAAAAAATTACTTATGCTAACAAAATTATTGTAATAGAGTGTTACATTTCTTTCTGAGTTATTGACAACCCTGATAAAAAAGGGAAAATATCCACCTAAAAGAAACAAAGAGTTAAAAAGAGAAAAAAACCCTTTCAGTTACTGAAATTCTTTTTTTTTTTCCAGTTACTTAAAATCTTAAGGGTCAACAGGACCAAAAGGAAAAAGGAGCTCAGTTTCCCATCCATTTGTTTTTGTCTTCAAGTTTTCCTCTTCCAATACTACAAAAATTGTTATGGAAAAGGAAGGGGAAGGTCCATAAGTTTTACCTTTTAGTTTATCAGGTTAAATCAACCTGGGTGGTCCATTTGTCAAAAGGTGAGTAAGAAAGTTGATATAAAAAATATACAAAAATTAACATAATAATGTTTGAAAAGTCTTTTAAATGTCATACATACAAAAGTGCATACATCCTAAGTATACAGCTTGATGAATTATTACAATTATTGTCATCAAGGTAAAAAAATAGAGCATAACCAGCATCCCAGAGGTTCCCCACCTCTTCCTTCCCAGTTGCTCTGCCCCCTTTCTCCTCCTCAAATATAGCCATTACTTTGACTTTTAACACGATAGAATAGTTTTATCTATTTTTATATGTTATGTAAATGAATCATACATCATGCATTCTTTTGTGTCTAGCTTCTTTCACTTAACGCTGTGTTTGTGAGATTTAGCCATTTTATTTCATTATTTATTTTTTTAAAGATTTTATTTATCTGAGAGAGAGAGACACACACAGAGAGAGCGAGAGAGAGCGCATGAGCAGGGGGTAGAGGGTAGAGGGAAAAGCAGACTCCCCAGTGAGCAGGGAGCCCGATGTGGGGCTTGATCCCAGGATCCCAGGACCCTGGGATCATGACTGGAGCGGAAGGCAGCTACTTAACCAACTGAGCCACCCAGGTACCCTAGCCATTCTATTTTAGATAGCAGTAGTTCATTTATTTTCATTGTTGTTTAGTTTCCATTGTATAAATATACAAGCATTTATATCTTCATTCTGTTGATGGCTATTTGGGTGGTTTTCAGTTTGGGATTTCATAATTAATGCTGCTACAAATTTTCTTCTACATGTCTTGGATGCATATGATATCTGTATTTCCATTGGTGTTTCTGTTTCTCCACATCATCACCAAATGTTTGTTTCCGTCTTTTTATTTTTAGCCATGTTTTGGTTGTGTATTGTTGGTTCTCATTTTGGCTTGACTGTGTGCTCAGTAAAGACAAGGCCACATCTGTCCAGTTCATAGCTGTATCACTATCCATAAAACATAGTACAAATAATAATAAATGGCAATAATAATAATAATAATGAGGATTGATTGAAGCTAACAACTACACTCAGAGTTTGCAACTTAAGCTTATGTTTACAGTTTTACTTTTATTTGTTAAAATGAATAGTTTTTAAATGGTGTTACGATTCAGGTATCATAAATCATTTCCAATGTTTTCCTTGATGTGAAAACCATAAAGTACCTGACCTGTTCCCCTGACACCCACCCTCCCAAACACACACACATGCAAATTTAGGGCAATGGCCCAGGGAGAACTAGACATGTCTCCTCTTTAATTTTATTCAAATATTTTGATAGGAAAATTAAATAATTTAACTGCTAGGTAATTTTAGTTATTTTTCTGATATTAAAACACAAATATAATGGTATCCAAACTGATTGAATATTGTGCTTACATAAGAGGCTTGAGTCACCTCAAAGTCTATTTGTATACCCTTGGCCACCATACTCTTCTCAGCCAAGTCTGAAAAGCTTTGATAATAATGGGGAATTAATGAAGTGTTTCAATTGGATAGAATCATGATTCAGTTTTTACATCCGGAGGATAATTTTGGCTTGCACTACATAAGATGAGTTGGAGGGGAAAGGGGTGAGTGAAGAAGCACTGGGGGTAGGGATATCATTAGGAGAATTATGTAATATTAATCCATTATATTGTAATCATTTATTGTACTATAATAATCCAGGTAAGAGATAAATTGGCCTAAACTCACAGCACAGGACATAGAGAAGAACAGGCACCAAGGTTTCTAATTTTATTATTTACTTTCACGTTCACCATGACTCTTTAAAACAGCATCTAAACATCTAATTATTGGTTGCAGTTTGTATTATACCTGTATAAATAACATACATATATGATAGGATAAATATAAATATTAGTGAGCATTACTATTATTTAATTCCTTCTATTTGCAAAAGTGAAATGGACTTCAGTATATTCAAAATTAGATATTATTTAGTAGTGTATCAATTTGCTGCATTATAAAGAAATTTACAACTCTTGTCTCTGAAGTGATCTAAATAGTAGTTCACATAACATATAAGCTTCAAGGGAAATCTTTGTATCCACTATAGAACTCCATCTTATTGTAATTGGAGTTTTTAACCGGACCTAAATAAATTAATCTACTATATGGCTAAATTGTTAATTATCATTGTAATTCACAATATACAGGTATTTGATACTTTAGGGACTCAACACTGCCATGAATACATTTGATTCCCAGTTCAATTTCCAATTTCCCAAACTGTAAAGTCGCTAATAAATTCACAGTTGCTTTCCAGCTTTTTAAGTGTTTTGACATTTTACATTATCTTCTTTGATGTTCAACACGCTTGAGGTCAGCAAGGCTGGTATGTTACCCTAATTTTTCAGTTTAAAAAAGCTCTGATATTTGATTTACTGCTCTTAACAAACATTATTTGTGTAACTGTAAAGTGACTGGAATTCAGATTTCCAGACTTTTTATCCTGGTGTACCAGGTTGCCAGTCTAATACAGCATATGGCTTCCTAAGTACCCTGGATTTTAGTAGCTGTTTGACAAATTTCTTAACCTGTATACTTCAGTTTTAATATCTAAAATGAGATAATAATAATACCTAGCCATTGAATTATTATAAGGATAAATTTAGCTAATATTTGTGAGGCACTTAAAAACAGTGTCAAGCTCACAGTAAGCTCTAAATAAATGTTGGGTTATGTATTTATTGTTTTAGCATATCCAACTGACTTGTAAGGAGGGTTGGGATCCTAATAGTATACACATTTGGAAAATTCTCATTTGAGTATATATATTAGGCAAGTTCAGACGTGTATATGGGTAATAGAGCATAAACCTTGTTTCTAATTTAATAACTAAAGAAATGTGGTGGACCAATAATCCCATTAGCCTTACTTAACCACATTTCATCTGACCTCGATATGCTCTTCCCAGAGAGAAAAGACTTCAAGGGTGTGGTAAGTGGACCTGTTGAGATATTTTAAAAAAGCAGAAATCAGTGGATTGTAATAGGAAGCTCAGCATATTAGACAGTTCAAGTGTGCTCAGGAGTGTAATGATCTGAGTAGTCTTAGCTAAGAGGCCGTTAGGGGAGACGCTACAAGGGACCCAGCTGGGTACTCTGCAGGAAGTTAAAAAGAATTGTTGAGCTTTGCAAAACATCTGGTGTTAGCCATCTGTCTTTGGCAGTACAAAGGTTTAAGGTCTCTGTGGTTCCTTCTGACACCTTGGAAGGCGGAGTTACAGCACAGAAGTAATAAGTAGTAGCAAGCTAATTTAAGTACGTTCTCAGGAGTCCGGAGACACTTGCACTTCCTGTTACTACAATTCCGGCCAAAACTGCTGTCAGTCCCTAGTTTTTGAGAGCTACCGAGCCTCGATTCCTATTGGGGCCACCGTCGGTTCTCCTCAGCTCCAGCGCACACCTGGATGGGCCGTGCTCCACCTAGGTGCTTGGAATATGGGACAGTTTCGCTCTTCTAGTCAAAGAACACGGTCTTTTGCTTGAGAGTTAAAAGGCTGGCAGGTGGACCCCTTGGCCCACTCGGGATCTCCCATTGTTGCTGAGAGGCGCAGGAGCCCCGGCCAGTAAGACGCTGTCCCTGCTGCCCAGCAGCGAGCCCGGACATCTTAGCCAGGCTCCGCTGGGCATTCCGAAGCCCCACCCATGGCAACGCCACTCTGACGTCCGCGCGCCGGAGTCCGCCATAGGCCCGCGTCGGGGCCCAGGACGACGTGTGGCGCGTGGACTCTATCAGGTCCAGCCCTGCGGGAACCCGGTAGGCACTTCCGGGCAAGGTTCTGTGCACCTGTTCCTTCCTTCTCCTTAAGTGTCTTCCCCTCTGGGAAAGAGTGCACATGCCCCTCCCCAGAGAACAAGATGCACGACAGCAAACCTAGATTAAGAACAGCACGGAAAAGTAATCCCAAAGCAAGGTGCCGGGCATCTTTAAACTGTTTGGAAGTTCACGTGACCCACTAAGTGCGGGCCCCGGTGGTCACGTGACAACGCGCGCGCCCCCGCGCAGGGAGAGCCGGCAGGCTCTGTGCGCGCGCCTTCGCCGCTGCCTCCCATCCCCTCGACGGGAGGGTGAGGAGCGGCGGAGTGATCAGGCGTCTGGGGGCCGGTGCGCGTGCGCAGCGAACAGCTGTCACCCAGTGCGGAACAAATCTTCCAAATTTCCCAAATCTCCGTGGGCCGGAGGCCACCCTCTTCCTCCTCATCTTCCTCCTCATCTTCCTCCTCTGGGTGGTATCCCGGTGCCCACCCGCGCGCCAGGTAACCGCTTTTCCGGAGTCCGGGCGATAGGGATGGTGGGGGAGGGGCTCGGGCGGTCTTCTCGGCACTGTCCCCCTCTGCTCCGAGCCGCTGGGGGTGCCGGCGGCCGTGGCAGAGGAGACGCGGGGCGCGAGACGCTTGGTGCCCGACCGCCGCCGCTGTCATGCTAGGGAGAGAGCGGCCGGCCATAGTCGCAGCGGAGGGAAGAGGGAGCCAGTGACAGTCCGCTCCGGCCCTCTCGGGGGTTCGGTCCCCGTGCTCGCCGTTCTCCCGGGGGCCGAAGTCTGGGTCGCGCTCCTTGGCGCAAGAGGAGCGCGCGGGTGGTCCAGGGATGCCGACTCCTTTCCATTCCTCTTCCAGCCTGGTCTGTGGCGGACTCCAGGGAGGCACGGCCTGCTGCGCCCTCGGTGCCATCTCTTCTCTGGAACTGTCACGACCCGGGGGAGTGAAGGCGGGGACTCCTCTCCAGCACACCTCGCCGCAGGCAGGCAGCCTCTCTCCCGGGTTCGTCCGCAGCCCCCGTGCTGTCCTTTTGGTTTTTCCGGCAAGAGGCCATTTCTTCCTGCAGTGCCTGAAGCCACGATGCGGTGTAGACAGTGGGAGCTTAATAAATGAGTTGGATCGCGTCGCGTGGAATGCCCGGCACGCACAGGACGTGGCGTAGGGTGGGGATGTGGAGGAGGGAGGCAGGCAGGCTGGGGCTCCGGGTTCGAGCTTGGGTTTTTCCTCCAGGCTTAGCCAATGAAACCAGCAGGGCTGGATTCAGATGCTTTCCGGGTGAACTCTGAGCCAGTCTTCCCCTAAACTGCCCGGTGCAGGTCTGCACGGGCTGGCTTTGGTTGTGGGTGAAGCCCAGGAGGGGTGTTGTAAGGTTTCTGCTCCAGGAAAAGAGAGGGCAAACTTTTTTTTTTTTTTTTTTAGCATTTGGTAAATTACCCTTCAAGGCGGTTTATCAAACCTGCTTTGGAAATGTAGAAGTTGGCGTTGGTTCACCCTTATCTCGGTGAAGGTTTCTTTCTGGTAGGCTCAGTTCCACCTAGGTTCGGACCAAGTTCTGACCTATTTCACCCACTTGAATTTGCTGTAATTTTTATCTTTAATCTTGGGAAATTCGGCTTCACCGTTTCTATGGTAACAGTTACTAATATAATTTCGAAGTGTTGTGGTTGAAAATTAGTGGCTTTAATTCTTAAAGGTCCATTTTTGCTTTGAAACACTTGGTTCTCCTTTGCGATTATTACTCAAATTTTGCCTTGCTGGTCTCTTCCAAAACCCCCATGCTTTGTTTTGGAATGTATTACACGGCTGTTCGGTTTTTTAGGCCCTCTTTCTCCCAATTTAAGGCGTTATGAAAAGTTTGCACACAGTCTTTACAACACTCCACGAACTTGGTAGTACAGTACAATTTAAATCAGAGACTTGTTTTGTTTTATTAACATTTAAATCGGTTGCTTGTCTAAAGTTAAAAATACAGGTTTTAAACCTTGTAGGTGCACAAATGCTTTTAAAAAATCTATTATTAACTTTCTATAAGAATGAAGATTTTAAGAAGCTGAACAGGTACATAATTTTTAAAAAGTTATTTAGATTTAAATTTCAAATAAAGGGTGAAAATTTGGTATTTTGAGTTCTCTACTTGACACCTTCTGAATCACCCAGGACTAAGTTAGGTGCCTAACTAACCTTGGGTAGTCTGTGATTTCTTTTCTTTCTTTTTTTCATTGTTTTGTCATTATATCTTGACTGCCCCCCCCCCCCCCCCCCCGCTCCTCTTAGAATATTAGGGCTTTGAGAACAGGTTCTTTTTTTTTTTTTCCTTTGCTGTATCTCTAGCAATTTACCATAATGCCTGGGGATGCTAAAATATCCTCTCTCTTTTTAAATAACAGCTTTATAAAGATATAACTCACATACCATGTAATCCACCTATTTAAGGTGTAAAATCCAGTGGTTTTAGTATGTGCATAGAATTGTGCAACTATCATCAGAATCAATGTTAGAACATTTTTATCATCTCCAAAGAAACCCTGTTCCCATTAGCAGTTATTGTCCCTCCCGCTCCCACCCCCTTTAGCCCCAAGCAATGACTAATCTGCTTTCTGTCTCAATAGATTTGCCTGTTGTAGACATTTCATATAAGTAGAACCATATAGGGTGCCTGGGTGGCTCAGATGGTTAAGCGTCTGCCTTCTGCTCGGGTCATGGTCCTGGGGTCCTGGGATGGAATCCCGCATCCGGCTCCCTGCTCCCTGGGGAGCCTGCTTCTCCCTCTGCCTCTTTCTCTGTCTCTCATGAATAAATAAATAAAATCTTTTAAAAAAATAAGTATAACCATATAATTTGTGGGTTTTTGTGACCGGATTCTTTCACTTAGCATGATGTTTTCAAGGTTTATCCATCCTGTAGCATCTATCAGTACTTTATTCCTTTTTATGGATGACTTGTCTTCCATTGTATGGATATATCACTTTTTTAGTCATCAGTTGATGGGCATTTGGGTTGTTTATACTTTGTGGCTATTTTGAATAATGTGCTAGGAACATTCACGAATTAGTTTTAGTATGTATGTGTGTTTTCTTTATTCTTGGATATATGCCTAGTAGTGGAATTGCTGGGTTAAACCTTTTTTCTTGAGTGAATAGATGGGTGAAGGAGGGATAGTTAGTGTTGAGGGACCTATTCTCTCTAGGCCTTTGAGGGACCTGTTCTGCTCCACCACCAAGTCCATTTCTCTAGAGGCCAGAAGTCTTTGTGTGGGGCTTTGTCCTGTGGATAGTGATGTGTTTTTCTTGTCTGGATGTCTTTAAGATCATCCCTTTATATTAGCCCAGTTTTTCTTCATAAAGCAAATGATTATTTCCTTGGTACTAATTTGTTATATATTTATTAGAGATATGGTGATAAAACAGGTATATTCCATACTATCATTAAACTCAGTGTCTAATGCAGGTCTTTCAGTCTTTTAAAATTTATATTATTTTTTGTTATTATGAATATTCAGTGCTCCTCTGCCCACCTCCATTTCTTTCTTTTTCTTTTTTTAAAGATTTTATTTATTTATTTGACAGAGAGAGACACAGCAACAGAAGGAACACAAGCCAGGGGAGTGGGAGAGGGAGAAGCAGGCCTCCCGCGGAGCAGGGAGCCCAGTGCCGGGCTTGATCCCAGGATGCTGGGATCATGACCTGAGCCAAAGGCAGATGCTTAATGACTG
Source organism: Mirounga leonina (assembly GCF_011800145.1). Lineage (NCBI taxonomy): Eukaryota > Metazoa > Chordata > Mammalia > Carnivora > Phocidae > Mirounga > Mirounga leonina. The sequence continues at coordinate 14,147,538 of NW_023270757.1, read as the reverse complement.
AGCCACTCAGGCACCCCCCCACCTCCATTTCTAATATGAATTTCTTGGGAGTTGTGCAAGAGTTAAAGTCACTGTTTTTCTTCACTTGCTACCAATCTAGAAGGTTTTGTGGAACCTAAAATATAAATTTAAAATATTGTATTATTGTCTTTAAAATATTGTAATGCACACCCCCAAAGATTCTTGTTTCCCCACCCTCCATGCCCTTTGGGAGAAGATGCTGATCACAGAAGTCTGCCCTTGCAGGGCCTAATCCTTTCCCCACATAAGCAGTTGGAACAATCCCATCCTTCTTTCCCTGCGGATCAAGTCCTCTCAGCTCTCTCAGTAAGGCTTTGCCCAGCCAATCTCCTCCTTCCACCAAAACTTTCTCCCCGATTTCCTGGCTAGGTGGGGCTGGTGCTCTGCTCACATTCTTGTTCCTTCTGCCTTGACTGCTACCCTGACCTGCACTTCTTTGGTTAATTCCATCTCATCCTTCAGATAGCTTACTTAGCTCAGTTATTACTTCAAGCTAGTCTTCCCTCAATACTGTACGCTAGCCATAGCAGCATTCTGTAATCTTCATAGTCTAAAACAATTACATGATTAGTTGTGGATCACTGTTTACTCTCTACCCTCATGTATGCACAGAAAAAGTTCTGTGCAAAATGTTGAAAGTGGTTAATTATTTCTGGGTGATGGGCTCTTGTTTGTATCTGTGGGCATTTTCTGAATTTTCTCCTATGTATTGGTATGACTTTTGTGAACAAGGGAATAAAGAAAAATCATCAGTAATTGCCATTTTTATTTTAATAAAATTCCTTCTAATCTCTTTTGTTTGTTTTAATAACCTAGATGAGATTTTACTATAGCTTCAAATATCAAACTTTTATTACATTTTAATTCTTTCTCATATCTAGGGATAATAGGGAATGGTGAGCATTGGTTGTCTAGGGATGGAATTTCTGGTATTGAAATTAAGCTGATTCTTAGGAACAGAATCTAGCTCTGATACTATTAGGGTATGATAGCGTAAATAGCTCATTTTCCTTTTTCCCTGAGAAATGTCCTTGCTCTAGTACATTTGTATGTTTCATAGTACAGAGTTTTTCCTTGCACAATTGCTTGTTATTTGCACTGTTTGTCCTTTTTTTGCTGGGTGGTTATTCTGCCTAGTAGTGGGTATATATCTTCAGTAGATATTTTAACACCCACTATGTGTCATGTGCTATGTTAGATGTGGAGCATACAGCAAGTGAACACAATAGACAAGTGATTATCTATCATTTCCTGCAAGAGGATTATTTTGAGTATGAATGTTTAGTTACACTGTTGCTCTACGTTTTCAGATACACAGTGGCTTCAGCTACTATGGTATTTATGAGCTGTTGCTCCACAGAATCTTTCAAATTTATTTTAGATTTTTTTGCGTTTGTGTTATTTATTATTGAGGGTAAATACTTACAGCGCAGAATCATGTGTCATCAAAACCTTTTGATGCTGACTTCTTTTTTTATATCTCCATCCCGTTCTAGTTATTAATTTGACATCTCTACTTGTTAACTGTAACTAGGTGAACTGGGATCTTTCCTCTCAGCACTGCTTCTCTAGGTTTCTCATTCATCTCATCCCATTTCACTGCTCACTTGGGGAAACCTGTGAGTTATCCCAGGTATCTCATGGTTTCTCAGCCCTCATCACACCCAAACTATCGCCAAACCCTATCATTTCTGCTTCCAAAATATGTATTGGATCAGTCCTCTAGTCTCTACTTGGCAATCATCTCACTAGCCACTCCAGCCTCCTTCCTATTTCTGCTCCACCATGATCTTTTAAAATGCAAATTGGATCATTCTCATTGCTCTCAGGAGACTTAAAATTCCTGCATTATCTCTTCCTATCTGAAGCAACCGCCAAACCTTATCTAGATGGTTTTAGTTTTCCTATCTGCCCATTGGCTTTTTTTTTTTCAAACTGTACAGGCCCTTGCTGAAAGTGCTGTTTTCTGCCAGACTTTCTTCCCACTTTCTTTTTGGTACATCATTCCAGTCTCTGCTTGAATGTACTTCCTCAGAGAATCCTGACCTGTCACGCCCACCTCTCCGCCAATCTAAATCAGCTTTCCTAGTGATAATCTATCTTAATTCCCTAATTGTTTCCTTCCATAACACTTAAGCATAGAGTAGTGAACACAATAGATCAGCGAAATTTCATTAAAAAGGATTATTTTGAGCATGAATGTTTAGTTACACTGTTGCTCTATATTTATGATTATTTGACTGTTTCTAAACTGTAAGAATTTTACAAGGGCAGGGACCCAAGTATTTTTATTCACTTCTATCATACCAGGATACTGTTGTCTCATCAACACTATAGTATAGTTACTCAATAAACATTTGTTGTACAAATTAATGACTTCTGTATATATGAAAAAATTAAGGAAATTAAAGCTGGGGCACACAGTAGGAAGTAATTTTACCCAACCTGACCCAACACACATACACACACAAAACTGAAAATTTCCACAGAACAATACTTTGCCACCTTTGTACACGGTGCTGTACTCCCGTATTTTCTATTTTGTTCCATATCACATATTATAAAAATATTGATGTACTCCACCAAATTGGGTAGGATTGCAGGCTGCAGTCTGAACAACACAGCTCTAAGGCTATAGGAGGAAAATGCTTAATTTACATTAGCTCCTCCCCCCTTTTTGAAACATAGTTGCTATTTTCTAATTCTTAATCTGATTGGAAGTCCAAGTGCATATAGTTATCCTCTGCCTTTCCTATTAAAATAAATGACTATTGCTGAAAGCTAGTTCTGTTTAGAAATTCTGGCCTGGTCGCAAAGGAGAGTTGCTTAAGGTTAGGTTGAGAAAAATCTAAATCAGACTCTACCTTAGGTCTTTTAGGTCTTATCCTCTAGGTTTCTCTGGGCCACTAATAGCCAGTACTCTTCTACCCTATTTGGCTAGGCTCATTGCAGGTGTGCGTAAGTCACTGAATTTTAAGGCTGGCCTCTAATCACTTTTATTTTCTCAATTTGTTAACAAACCAAACAAAATTGCAAAAATGAAACAAAGGGATCAAGGCAAAGGAGTGTTTGTGAAGGTATGAATTAAGGAGCCTGGCTTGGTAAGGATGTCATGTCATGTTCAGTAGATCATCAGAGCTGATCACTAGAGCTGTGACAGTTCTCATTTATTCACTTTACCAGAACCTCTGTGAGGAAGGCTTGGTGCTGTTTGGTCTCCATCAATGAAATATTGATCTCTTATCTATTTTGCTAACAAAATATTAGAAATAACCTAAGTATCTAGTACAAGGGCTATTTAACTGCACACTGTGATGTGATATTTGTAACTTGGATGAATATTTTAAAATGTTAGAATTATTCCAAACCTATGTTTAAGGAAAGAAAGCATTATACAAAATTGTATACATCACATGAGCCCAGTTGTGTTTAAACGTGTTTATAAATGTACATATGTTAGAAAACATACACTGGAATGCTAATTTGGTAGTGAGATTGCTGGAAATTTTGATTTTCCTTCTTAAAAATTTTTTAGAATGAGCATTGTTGCGTTTATAATCAGAGAGACTCAGTTGAAAAACAAATTTCCTAAACATTAATTTAGGTATTTGCAAATAGGAAAAGTAATACCTTTATTAAATGGTGGATAGAGCCTAGGTTTCTAGTGGCTGTGTTTTGGGGACCCCTGTCAAAGTGGGATGTACATTTCGCCTTCACAATATGTAGTCTTGCACTGCACAGTGATCCTTGTTTGTTCTCCTAGTCTGTTTTTTTTCCCTTTCCTGTCTACATGATTAAAGCTTACCTTGTTTTTCATCTTTTTTTTTTGCTGAAATAGAGCTCTATCTCTTCATGCCCTACTTATGCATGTTGATAATGAATGCGTGTTTCACTGATGGTTGCCCATAGCATGATAATTTGGAAAATCCTAGTATCCCTTATTTATCCTGCTGTGTGGCATGAATTAAAGGGATAGAAAGGATTTTGGGTGAATTAGGGATTATGCAGGGATGTCTTCTTTCTGTTAAATTTGTTTAGTTATAGTGGGACTTGAAGGAAACGTATAGTAATAGTTTAAATGTGTAATCATCACACATTAGTAAATTTTTCCAAATCTATGTTTGAAATTGTTCAGTCTTTTAGCATTCAAACCTTAGATTATGCATTTGAAAATGTATTTGTTAGCTATACAAAATAGTTATACTAAACATTGATTTACTATTTTCTAGAGAAGGAATTGGAAACTTAAGAAGAGAGAGATGTCGAAGTATGAACAATTGGTTGGACAGATGGGACCTTTTGGTGTGCGTGTGTCTGTATCTGTGTGTGTTTGTGTGTGTGAGTGATAGCACTTTTAGGAGATTTCATAGTTCTCTTCTCATTTTTAGCATGGGAGGTTCAGAAATCTGAACTTTCCCAGTTGATCTAGAGTATGTCAGGCGTTAAAGGACTAATGTTCTCAGTGTCACTCCCTAATTAGGCTCAAGAAGAACTAGGACCTGGATACAAAGCATGCTTGTCCATTCTTCAGGACTCTTTCTAAGAAGTCTTGCTTCTTGGGAAAGCACATCATTTAGTGACAGGCACATCACAGCAGAGGGACATGGGTAGTGTTGAGGAATAATCTTAACTATTTTTTACCTGCAGGGCTTCTCTGACCCTCCAGAGTATTCACCTTTCTCATCAGAATATTCTTCCTGTAGGTACATTTTCTCCTGTTGAATGAGGTTAAAGAAGAAGTCAAATTCTCCACTTTGGCTCTGTGTTATCTCCATCTTCTAACTAGTTTTTCACCAGACATTTGTTAAAATTCCAGTCCTAAGGATATTTGTCTCTGATTCACCATTAGCTTTGTTGCTTCTGTTCTGTTTTGGAAATGCATCAGATACTTAGAAAGGACACAGGTGTCCCTTTGAGGGGAAGACTGATGGTACAGTCTTTTTTTTTTTTTTTTTTTTTCAGGCTGCTTATCTCACCCATTTTGTTTTTATTTAACTTTTAAAAGGAACTATCGCCTGAAATTTGGACACTTTACTGAGAACTCTCAACATTCAGGGCAGATTGCATTAGTAGGAGGAATTTGGACCTGAGATAGGTAAATTCATTCCTTTTTGATAATTTAACTTATTAAAATCATTATAGTATAAATGTATATTAAGTAAATACAATTTTAAATAAGCAATGCAAAGTATACAACAAGGTACACAATTCGGAAGATATAAATGGGGGGGCGCGCCTGGGTGGCTCAGTCAGTTAAGCATTTGATGCTTGATTTCGTCTTAGGTCATGATCTCAGGATCATGAGATTAAGCCCTGCATTGGGCTCTGTGCTCACTTAGTGGGGACTCTGCTTGAGATTCTTTCCCCTCTGCACCTACCCCCGATGTGTGTGCACTCTCTCTCATATAAATAAATACATCTTGAAAAAAGAGAAGATTAAATGGGTAAAAAATACATATTCTCACTTTTGCCATCAGACAGCCAGTTTCCTCTTTTTGGTTAACCACTGTTAAACAGTTTCTTTTAGGGCTTTCCAGAGATATTCTATATAGGATATTCTATAAAACTTATATATGTATATGTGTACATTTTTTATGTAAATCGTATCTATACTTGTTCTGAATATTTTTTCACTTAACACTGTAACTTGAATGTGATTTTTAAAATATGAGTACATGTAGAGCTCCCTTTTTAAAAAATGATCCCATAGTATTACATTGTATGCATCTACCATAATTTATTTAACCAGTGCAATATTAAAAGTCATTTAGGTTGATTCTGTTTCTATATAGTGATCTACTTATGTACCATTACCTCAATGTTTTAATTGTTTGTAGCTTTATAACATGTTTTTAGAACTTTTCAGGCTATTCTTGTTTATTTTCCCTCATTATATTTAACTTTAGAATCAATATGTCAAGTTCCAAGAACCTATTGATAGTTTTATTAGGAATGTCTTTAGTTTATGGACTAACATAGAGAAATATCTTTCAGATGTTGACTTCTCCTGCCCAGAAATATGGTGTGCCTTTCCATTTAAATGTTCTTTTAAGTCCTTAGAAAGGACATTTAAAAAATATCTTTATACAGATCTTGCATATTTTCTTAAATTTTATTCTTTTTTATTTTATTTTAAAAATAATTTTCTTATTTTACTTTGGGCAATCTCAAACTTTTAGAAAGGTTGCAATTATAGTACAAAGAGCTTTTATTTCCTTGAAAAATTTGCCTTCATGCCTCATTGCTCCTCAATACTTCAGTATATATTTCCTAAAAAGGCAGTTTCCTATATAACCACAGTATTTCCATCAAAATCAAGAAGTTACCATTGATAAGTACTTTCTGCTAATCTTTAGACTTTTTTATATATCACCATTTGTAATAGTGATGTTCTTTGTAGCAAATGTATCCAGTCCAGAATGATGCATTGCATTTTCTTGTTTTCAGATCTTTTAAGCATCCCTTCATTCTTAAATAGTCCTTAGTCTTTCCTTGATTTTCTTTTTCTTTTTAAAGGATTTTGGTTACTTGAGAGGGAGAGAGAAAGAGAGAGAGAGCACAAGCAGGGGGAGTGGCAGGCAGAGGGAGAAGCAGGCTCCCCCGCCCTGAGCAAGGAGCCCAGTGCGGAACTCCATCCCAGGACCCTGGGATCATGACCTGAGCTGAAGGCAGACGCTTAACCCACTGAGCCACCCAGTCGTCCCTCCTTGATTTTCATAATATTGACATCTTTGAGGATTATAGGCCAGTTATTTTTGTTTTAATTTAATTCCCTTAATTTTTCTTTTCTGATGTTTCCTTGCGATTAGATTCTTGAGGCATCATTGGCAGGAATCACAGAGGTGGAACTATATTCTTTTCATTACATCTTATCAGGTGGTACACAATTTCATTTTGTTCTGTTACTAGTAATGTTCCCTTTGCTTAATATCTTCTATGCTAGACTCTTCTATGCTTCCCTACTCTAATTTTTTTTTGTTTTGTTTTGAAAAACTATATACTTATTTATTAAGCTTTCAATTTATTTATTTTTATCAATTAGGATTTATGGTTTCCTGTTCTATTCAATGAGTTATATCTGTTAATATTGTTATTTATATTGGTGCTTAAATTGTCATAGGTGTGGCCCATGGGAATCCTTTATGCTGGGTTCTTTGTGTTTTTGACATGTCCCATCATTCTTTGAACATTCCCTCCCTTTTGGGCACAATGAGATATGCAGGCTCATCTTGAACTTTTCTTACCCCAAATATTTAGAAGCCAAGATCTAGGTGGTTATTGATATTGGGGTGTTGCTTCCGTGCCCTCTCAGTGAACCGAGCTGGAGAATATGTGTGTGTTCAGATATACATTTATGTATATTTATCCATACACACACATGCATGCACACAAAAATTATATAACAAATGTACTAATATTGGAGCATTCTTATACTCTGGAATGATTTTTTAGTCATGGTTTATTATTTTAATGTGCTTTTGGATTTTGCTTCCTCTTTTTTTTTTTTTTTTTGTGGTGAGCAGCAAAGCAAAGTTTATTGAGTGATAGTGAGTGATAGTACAAAGCACCTGAAGAGGGAGGGCACCTGAGAAGGTTGCCTGCTTCCTCATTTTTTAAAAGAATTTTCATCAATACTCTTTTTTTTTTTTTAAAGATTTTTTATTTATTTATTTGAGACAGAGAGAATGAGAGGGAGGAGGGTCAGAGGGAGAAGCAGACTCCCTGCCGAGCAGGGAGCCCGATGCGGGACTCGATCCCGGGATTCCAGGATCATGACCTGAGCCGAAGGCAGTCGCTTAACCAACTGAGCCACCCAGGCGCCCAAATTTTCATCAATACTCTTAAATAAAATTGTTCTGCAGTTTTCTTGGGCCATTTCTCAAGTTTTGTTACCCATTTAGGCTTGCTTCTTAAAGGATTTTAAAGCTTTTTTTTTTTTTTTTTCTTTTTTTCCTTGTGCTCAGGAATAGCTTAAATAACATTGGATTATGTTTCTTAAAAATTGAGCATAATTCTGTGAAACCATCTGGGCTTGGTACTGCAAGTTTATTCTTGATTTAGTGGGCTTTTGGTTTGCTTTATTGTGGTAGCTGAAGAACCTCGCAAAGAGGTCAGTTATATTTGGGGTCTGGGTTTTGGTGATACTAAATGTGCAGTCAGTTCACTGCACCTACTTGCTGTTTGACTTCAGGGGAGTGATTTCCATTTCTGAGCCTTAGTTTCATCATCTCTCAAATAGGAATAATCACAGCTGGCTAATAGCACAGAAACTTTTAAGAATGCAAATGAAGTATGTTATAGCACAGTAAAGAACCAAACAAATGCAATTTTTTAAAAGAAGTTTCATTTTAATAAGACTTCAGTGTTCAGAGAGTTGTCAATGAGGATAGTCTTTAGTATAATACTGTTCAAGGAATTTGTACAATTGGCCCATATTACTCTGCAAAAGACGAGGCTGTCAACAACAAAGAAAAATTATGAATCAAACAAACAAAATGTGATGAGTTTATTTTCATGAACATTAATGAGGGTTTGTTCTTGTATTTATTAAAACCATATTTTAAATCAAGGAGAAACATTGGGTAGCAGATTATAATTTTCCTTTATGCTTGTATCATGATTATATTTGTGATTATTATAGTTTGGTTAAATATTTGAGATTTTAAAGAAAGTTAAACTCATCTAAGGAGACATTGAAAATACTTTGATGTGTTAAGATGCGGTTTGCATGTTAAAGAAACCCTGTATTGGTATTAAGATTAAAAGAATAAATGATTTACAAATACCTGTGGCACTATGCCAGTATTGCATACAGGATAAGAATATAGTAAATCCTTTTCCTGCAAGCTTGGTTTTTTGGACAGGTAGTTACCAAAAAATGTGCAAATTATCATGGTTCCTTAAAATAGTGTTCCTTGCATTCATTAATAACGGAATAAGCAAGGACCGTCAGATTACTGTGTCTGATATTTTCCAACCCTTTTTGCTCCCCCCTCAGTATAGCTGATATCATGTATGGCTTGTGTGTTTATGAATCTTTAGAAATAATTTCAAAGTTTGCATATAAAATTAAATTTAAATGTTTTCAAAATATTTCAAATTTTAGACATGTTATGTTTGAAACTAATAATAAATGATTTACCTGGCTTCTCATGAGTTCTTCTGATAGATAGTTTAGGTAATCTCAGTTGTAAATGTGAAATGGGCTTTACTGTAGAGCTGGTGGTAGTGATATGGGTTCCATCACAGTCACTGAGCTGATCTGCTCCAAGGATCGCGCAGGTGGTGCAGTCCCGAAGTCAGGTGAGGGGCTGGCCAACAAGCCTGCTGCAGGGTGCTGGGGTGCAGGGTGCCAGGGTGCGCAGTGGGTGAGACAGGCCCGTGGTTGTCATGATGCTGCAACAGGTGGCTGGAGTCTGGGTATCGGAACCTGGAGATTTGGGTAGGTCGTGCCTTGACTGTGCTGGGGACCGTTTCCTCCTTTCCAGGTCTTCTGACGGAGGAGACAATCCAAGTCTGGCAAACTTCTTAGTTGGAACTCAAAATTATGTGCAGTGCAAGTTTTGGAAACTTGAAATTGCTTTATTTGGCTGTTTTGTGTGTCCTAATCAATCCCCCTGCATAATAATAGGGATTTAGAAAGCAAATGAGGTTTCTAAATTCACAGTTATAGGAGAACAACCTTTTTTTTTCTATTCATGCAGAAATGTTAGTTGGCATTGATTGCATAATTTTTTGCTCTTGTCTGGACCCGTATTTTGGTGTAGTTTTGTGATTTTCCTAAAGTTGGCATTAACAGAGAATGAAGTTTTTTTTTCTCTTAACTCAAATTTTAGAAAATTCCAGAGTTTCTCTTCTTAGCCCTTTTCATAGGTCATGAATCTCAATCAGATACAAGTTTGCATGTTTTAAAAATAATTTTTACATTTTTCATAACTTTTTTAAAAAAGATTTTATTTATTTGAGAGGGAGGGAGGGAGAGCAAGAGCACAAGAGCACAGGGAGGGAGAAGCAGACTCCCTGCTTAGCAGGGAGCCCAGTGGAATGCGGGGCACAATCCCAGGACCCCGGTCATGACCTTAACCAAAGGCAGAGGCATAACCGACTGAGTCACCCAGGTGCCCCTTTTCATAACTTTTAAAGCATTTTTTTGTTCCATGCTTAGATGTTTTATTGATATGCATGTTAGAGATTATGTTTGGCTTTAAATTTAAAATAGTAGATTTAGAAAGACAGTCCAGGAGTAAAGAAAATGTTATTTTTAATTAGTATTTTCCATTCTTAAAAAATAAACTTAATGCCAAGATAATGCTTTCTCTGCCTTGTGATCAGTGTCTGTCAGGTAATTTACGCTTCCATGTAGTATCCATATTACTTTAGAATTTATTTTTTACTTCAAAAGGATTTAGCACTGTGTCTGCATTTATTTATTTTTTCTTTTTTTTTGATTATATTCTCTGTACCTTTGACAAATTCAATAATAAGATCTGATATGACATTTTCCTGTATTGCAATGTGAGAAATTGCTTTTCTTGAAACACTACAAACTACTTCCTAGGTAAAAAGATTTATTATTTAGAATTACTGCTGTTAAGCTGGTGCAGCCACTCTGGAAAACAGTATGGAGGTTCCTCAGAAAGTTGAAAATAGAGCTACCATATGATCCAGCAATTGCACTACTGGGTATTTACCCCAAAGATACAAAAGTAGGGATCCGAAAGGGTACGTGCACCCCGATGTTTATAGCAGCAATGTCCACAATAGCCAAACTGTGGAAAGAGCCAAGATGTCCATCAACAGATGACTGGATAAAGAAGATGTGGTATATATATACGACGGAATATTATGCAGCCATCAAAAGGAATGAAATCTTGCCATTTGCAACGATGTGGATGGAACTGGAGGGTATTATGTTGAGTGAAATAAGTCAAACAGAGAAAGACATGTATCATATGACCTCACTGATATGAGGAATTCTTAATTTCAGGAAACAAACTGAGGGTTGCTGGAGTGGGGGGTGGGGTGGGAGGGATGGGGTGACTGGGTGATAGACACTGGGGAGGGTATGTGCTATGGTAAGCTCTGTGAATTGTGCAAGACTGTTGAATCTCAGATCTGTACCTCTGAAACAAATAATGCAATATATGTTAAGAAAAAAAAAAAGAAGAAGAAGAAGGTAGCAGGAGGGGAAGAATGAAGGGGGGGATATTGGAGGGGTAGATGAACCATGAGAGACGATGGACTCTGAAAAACAAACTGAGGGTTCTAGAGGGGAGGGGGGTGGGAGAATGGGTTAGCCTGGTGATGGGTATTGAGGAGAGCACATTCTGCATGGAGCACTGGGTGTTATGCACAAACAATGAATCATGGAACACTACATCTAAAACTAATGATGTAATGTATGGGGATTAACATAAGAATAAAAAAAAAAAAGAATTACTGCTGTTTGTAAACTTTCTTTTCTTCTGCTATTAATGATGCATTTATGTCAAAATTTCCTCCCAGATCAAAGGGTATTGGTAGGATGCACAGTTCATATAGCTAGAAAAGACTTTTATCCTAGTGTACAAATGATTTTTTTACACAAATTACCTTTTAATGCTAAAATTATTGTGGATGTTATAATTAATGATTATTTAAAAGTCAGTTATTTTACCAAAGGAGCCACACTTGATTGTTCATTTAATCTGTCAATTTAAAGATATTTGTAGTTGTGTTGTTGGTTGTATAACAGAGTAAGACTAAGGAGAGAAGACCCAAGCAACTTATTGCCACTGTAAGTACTTGAATTCAAGTACATAACCCAATCACAGACTTTCAATTAAAATAATGTCACAAGGGGCGCCTGGGTGGCTCAGTTGGTTAAGCGACTGCCTTCGGCTCAGGTCATGATCCTGGAGTCCCGGGATCGAGTCCCGCATCGGGCTCCCTGCTCAGCAGGGAGTCTGCTTCTCCCTCTGACCCTCCTCCCTCTCATGCTCTCTGTCTCTCATTCTCTCTCTCTCAAATAAATAAATAAAATCTTAAAAAAAAAAAAATAATGTCACAAAATATAGTTAGAAAACAGCTTAAAGCCCTGTGTTGAGTCTTCACTGGCCTTGCAGGTCCTATTTGGTACATTTATTGTACAAAAATATGGAATTGCCAAAATGAAAAGCTGGAAGTGATTGGTATTAGAGAAAGATTGTTTGTATTAAAGAATGGTTTTAGCATAGAGGTTAAAAAATTTTTTTAGTTTAATTCAAAGTGTATTTCAATTTCCTAGGTATTTTCAGAAATATACCACTTGTATTGGTTGTTTCATCAATTTAAAAAAAGTTTTATTTAATGCTTGAGTTACGCAAAAGTCATGGTACGGTCCTGTGAATTCACCCAGATATAATTATGTGATTTTCTTGTATCCCATCTGCTTTCCTTTAGCAATCTTGTCCTGATTTTTGTGATCAGTATTCCCTTTCTTTATCTATTTTTTTTTTTTTTTAAGATTTAAAAGAATCCCTGCATATGGGGGGAGAGGCAAAGGGAGAGGAAGAGGATCCCAAGCAGATTCTCTGCTGAGTGCAGAGCCTGATGCAGGGCTCAATCTCACATAAAAATATTTTATTATTTTTTTAAACTCTATGCCCAGTGTGGGGCTCAAACTTACAACCTGAGGATTAAGAGTCGTATGTTTTACCAACTGAGCCAGCCAGGCACCCCGGTATTCCCTTGCTTTAAAAAGATGGATTTATTTTGTATGCATTTATTATTGAAGAAGGGACTAAATTTTTTTAGATTTGTAAAAATAGACATGTGTTTTAAATAGTCCAAGCCTTAACTTTCTGAGGTTAATATGTTTATTGTTGGGAGTAGCTTTGGTTTGTTCATTTGTTTCATTTTCACTGCTGTGAATTGGTTGAATATATTCTTATTTATTGATACTCCTGTAAATGGACATTTTAGTTGCTTTCAATTTTTAGCTGTTACAAAAATGCTACTGTGAACATTATCGTACAGTGTCTATTATTGAACATATGCTATAGTTTATTTAGGCCCCAAAGCAGGGTTTTTGAACCTCTGCACACTTGACAGTTAGGGCTGAATAATTCTTTGTTGTGGGTGCCTTCTTATGCATTGTATGTTAAGCAGTGTCCCTGGTCTATACCCACTAGATGCCACTAGCACTCCTCCAGTTGTGACAAATAAAAATAACTGCAGACATTGCTGGCTTCCCCCAGGGGACAAAAATCACCCCTGGTTGGGAACCATTGTGGCCTTTGACCAATGAACAATTTAAAATTATCTTAAAGGTTTCATACATATGGGGATTTTAAATTTATCTTTTAATTTATAATTTAAAAAATTCCCCTGTTTTGGTAAATATATATCCCACATAAAAGCTCTTACTATTGGGTCCCTCAGTAATTTTCTTTTTTTTTTTTTTTAACTTGGGGCTTAAACTCACCCTGAGATCAAGACCTGATCTGAGGTCAAAGAGTTGGACGCTTAACCCACTGAGCCACCCAGGGGCCCCTTGGGAAAATTTAAAAGTATAAAGGAGTCCTGAGACTAGAAAGTTTGAGAAAACTGTTCTGAGCTTCCAATTCCTCACTTACAGAATAGGATTAATAATACTTATCTTGTTAGGCCTCTTGGCAGGACTAAATGAGTTTTTGTTAATGTTAGTGTTGTTATTGTGTGCTACCTATCCCCTGTAGAAGGGTAACTCACCTTTTTTTTTGACCCAAATGCCATTTATTTTCAAGGCCCATCTCACGCTCACCTCTTCACTCTGCCCTTTCCCACAGTGCCCATCTGTGGTCTTTTCTTTTTCCTAGGAACTCCTAGAGCATTTGTTTGTACCTAGAATTTGACTCTGAAGTACATACTGCCTTGTATTGCCAACTTTGCTAGGATTCCTGAGCCTTCTGGATTTTCAGTTTCTGACAAAGGGGAAGGAATTCCTGGTCGGTTGTCCAGTCTTTATTATTGTTGTCATTTTCCTTCTGATTTGGTCAAATGAGGCAGTTATCCTGGGAGGAGTTCTTTTTACTTTTGGATTCTGTACCCAGAGTTAGATGGAAGCATATTTCAAGCACCCAAGCCTCCCTTTCTCCCTTCCTATTTATTCACTATAGCAAAATCTCATTTATACTTATAATTATCTTTTCAAAACTATATGACCTTGAGTAAGTTTGTTATCTTTTTTAAAAATTTATTTTAGAGAGCACGCGACAGAGTGTGTGAGCGCTTACACACGAGCAGGGGGAGGAGGGGCAGAGGGAGAGGGAGAGAAAGAAGCAGACTCCTTGCTGAGCGTAGAGCCAGAAGTGGGGCTCCATCTCATGAACCTGAGATCATGACCTGAGCTGAAGTCAAGTCAGACACTTAACTGACTGAGCCACACAGGTGCCCCAAGTTTGTTATCTTTTTGATTGATGTATTAAGTGCTAACTGTTTGCTGCCACTGCTATTAAGTAATGCAGAGATTCTTCCTTCTGCTTTGGCTTGGACACCTCTTTAGGGATTCATGGGCAGAATTAGGATGACTTTGTGGTCCCTACTGTTATCTTTTCTGTTGCGGGTGTAGCTCTTTCAGTAGTCCATGCCTGTGTTTTGCATTTTGAGATGGCTCTCTTATTTTATCTTAAGATAAGAAAGTTGTTTTTTCCTCCTTCTTATTGCCTCCGGGTCCTTGAAGTTAAGTAATTTTATCAGGCAAATTCTTTGATTAATCTTTGTATTTAGCTATAGAAACAGACTGTCACTTAAAGGAATGAATGATTTAGGAGGGATAGGTAGTAAGATCTGAAACTCTCCATGATTTGGAGGAAAATGATGGGACTAGTTATCTTACATGTCAAGCTTTGAAGTTAGGGTGATTTGCAATTGGAAGCCATTTTTACTGAGAGAATGGTTCAGTAAGAATGTTACATTTGGAAGATTTATCTATTTAAGTAGAAGTTGGGGATATTGTAGAGTTAAAAGCTTGGAAATCGGAAGGGTATTGATTAAGTAGGGACTTGAACTTAAGTTACTTGATTTTTGTTAATAATTAGTGCCTTCCTCCATCCCTCTACACTTTGTTCCTTCCTCTCTCTCACATAATACATTGGGGCAATAAAGGACTTAGAGATCATGTAGTTTACTGGTTCCCAGACTTCTGGATTTGAAAAACTCAGTTGGACTGACATAGGCCTTTCTTTCCTTTTTTTTTGGTCAACTTTTAATTTTCTAAAATAAAAAGTATCAAAGAAAACTTACTGTCTACTATTACTGTCCAAAAATGTCAACAAAGTAGAAAGGATTCTCTAAGAATAAAAGCTGGACCTTTATGAAAAATCAGAGCACTTTCATTCCTGTTTTCAAAGGACTGGTGGAATCACTGTTTACCAGTGTTTAGGAACACTGAATTTGTTCAGTTTCCTAAGTTTGAGGGTTACTAAGACTTAACATTAACAATGATGTAGTGCTTAGGTGAGGTCACACCTCTAGGTATTGGGGGAGGCACAGTTCAGCTGACTTCTGTGGCTGTGATCTAGTCCATTGGTTCTTAACTATTTTTTTGGGTCATGTGTGATATATTTTTGAGAGTGATAGGAGCTGTAGATCCTTATGTTGGGGGAAAAAAAAAACAATGGACAAGAATAACATGAGGACTGCAAAGAGTACTGAATTACAGATGAGACATGAAAAATAGGCAAATGCTTTTGAATGGACAGTTTTCCAGAAAAGGATAAATTTTATTTATTTATTTATTTATTTATTTATTTATTAAAAAAGATTTTATTTATTTAACAGAGAGAGACACAGTGAGAGAGGAAACACAAGCAGGGGAAGTAGGAGAGGGAGAAGCAGGCTTCCTGCGGAGCAGGGAGCCCGACGCAGGGCTCGATCCCAGGACCCTGGGATCATGACCTGAGCCGAAGGCAGGCACTTAACTGACTGAGCCACCCAGGCGCCCCCAGGAAAGGATAAATTTCAATACAGACCCTAGAAGCAGTAGAAATATTGTGACAGATGGTAACTACACTTGTTGTGGTAAGCATTTCATAATGTATATGTTATTGTTCAATTAATATTTTGTACACCTGAGGCAAATATAATATTGGATGTTGGCTCTACTTCAATAAAAAAACACATTAAAAGACACACAAAAAGAAGTAGTAGAAATATACCATTTAAGAGAATTGATTCTGTAGTTATATGTCTTACCACACACATACACAAAATGCCAGGTTCAGATGGTTTTGTAGGCTAGTTCTACAAAGTATTCAAATAATACTTAGCTCTAACCCTTACAAAGTTTCTCTCTTTCAGGAACACTGCCTGGCTCATTTTTTTTTCAGGCTAGTAAGTCTTAATACTAACATTAGACAAGGACAGTGTGAATAAGGGATAAGGAAAATTATAAGCTAACCTGACTTGTGAAGACAAGATATGAAACCTTAAATATAATATTAGCACAGATAATTTCAGTGTGCCATTCTTATAATACATCATCAGGTTGGGTGCATTCTAGTAATACAGGTTAATTCAACATTAGAATCATATTTAATTGCAATAATAGATAAAAGGAGAAAACCCATTGTAACAGATACAGAAAAAGCATTTGATAAAATTTAACATTTATTTGTAATTTAAAAGCAAAAAACAGGGACGCCTGGGTGGCTCAGTCGGTTGAGCGTCTGCCTTCAGCTCAGGTCATGATCCCAGGGTGCTGGGATTGAGCCCTGCGTTGGGCTCCTTGCTCAGCGGGGAGCCTGCTTCTCCCTCTGCCTGCCGCTCCCCCTGCTTGTGTGCTCTCTCTCTGATAAATAAATAAATAAAATCTTTAAAAAAAAGAAAAAAGCAAAAAACAACAAAAAGCCTCTTTGAGTAAAACTTTTCTAACCTGTTAAAGGGTACCTATACATAGTAAATATTCTGAAGATAAAGGCTAGAAACATTCCCTGTATATTAAGACATTCCACTGTCACTAGTTCTCTGTAGCACTAGGATGTCCGAGACAGGTCAGTAAGATGAGAAAGAGAAATAAAAAGAATAAATATTGTAAAGGACACAACAAAAAAGCACTATTCTCAGATAATTTTCACATGATAGTCTAGATAGAATCATTGATCTGTAGACAAATTATTGGAAATGAGATTATAAGTAGGTAGCTGGATATGAGATTAATTTAAAAATTAATGATATTTTTATATGCCAGCAACAAAAGGAAAAACTCTTAGCTTAAAAAATATTATACCAAAATGGAAAGTGTTCTACTTAAAACAAATACATGTTCTATTTAATGTTCTATTTAAAATAAATACATGTTCTATTTAATGTTCTATTTGAAACAAAATGACTGAATTCTTAAAAAATTAAAGACAAAGGCTCTGGAAATACCCCATGTGAAAGAATACTAAAGAGACATGACAGCTACACATATTTTCTTTTTTTTTCCATGAATTTTCTAATTCTAGACTGAATTCCCTACTAGAGGGAAAAGAAGGGTATCATGTATATTATTCGGTCGCTTGACAAAATTGGAATACAGAAATTGGATGCTAGTATTGTATCTTTTAAACTTATTGGAGTCGAGGGGGCGCCTGGGTGGCTCAGTCAGTTAAGCGTCTGCCTTCGGCTCAGGTCATGATCCCAGGGTCCTGGGATCGAGCCCCACATCGGGCTACCTGCTCAGCAGGATGCCTGCTTCTCCCTCTCCCACTCCCCCTGCTTGTGTTCCCTCTCTCGCTGTGTCTCTCTCTGTCAAATAAATAAATAAAATCTTAAAAAAAAATAATAAACTTATTGGAGTCGAAAACTTCACTGTCTCTATGCAAGAGAAGACCCCTATTCTTAGGAAATGTACATTAAAGTTTTTAGGGGTAAGGGTCCACAATATTACTCCCAGGTGGTTCAGAAAAACAAATTGTGGGTGATATACATATGGAGAGAGAGAACACAAATTGATAAGGCAGCAAATAGGGTAAAAGATTAATAGATGAATCTGGGTAAAGTGTATATAGGCTTTTTTTTTTTTTCTATTCCAGTAATTTTTCTGTAAGTTTGAAGTTCTTTTTTTTTTTTTTTTTTTAAGATTTTATTTATTTATTTGATAGAGCCCGGTGGCAGCAGGGTGCAGAAGGAGAGGGTGAGAGAGAATCTTAAGCGGACTCCATCCTGAGGGCGGAGCCTGACTCTGGGCTTGATCCCATCACACAGAGATCATGACCTGAGCGGAAACCAAGAGTTGGATGCTTAACCGACAGAGCCACCCAGGGATCCCTGAAGTTATTTCTAAAGAAAAGTTAGAAAGGATAACAATATCAACAAATATAAGAATAAACCCAGAAAGCTTTGTGTTTTTCTTTAACTCAGATTACACTCCTTCATTGATTTAATTTTCTCCTAAAGCAGGCTTGGCAGTATGGAAGAAAGAAGGGAAACAGCTATGTTTAGCCACGTGGAGAGACTTTGACAATTTTTGTCTTTTCAGTATTATAAGACACAGAATGGGTCTTTCCCAAGGTATTAAGTAGTTTTTATTTTTGTTAAAGATGTTAATCGTAAAAAAAGATATATACATCTATTATTTTATTTCTACTTAAAACTTATACAATCGTTTGCCTATCTTTTGTTGTAGGGCAGAGGCTTTTTTTTTTTTTTTTTTTAAAGATTTTATTTATTTGACAGAGAGAGACACAGCAAGAGAGGGAACACAAGCAGGGGGAGCGCGAGAGGGAGAAGCAGGCTTCCCGCGGAGCAAGGAGCCTGATGCGGGGCTCGATCCCAGGACCCTGGGATCACGACCTGAGCTGAAGGCAGACGCCCAACGACTGAGCCACCCAGGCGCCCTTTTTTTTTTTTGAGTAAAGATTGGAGTCCTACATTTCCTCTTTGGCATAAACCACACCTACAATACAGCATCTACCACTTTCAGTTTCTGTTTTTTTAAAGTAGAGTGAGAGTTAAACACTTGAAGTAATATGAGCTGGAATCCTAGATTTTACAAATCTAGGTAATGCCCTAATCTTTTATATTGCAGTTCCCACACTTCATTTGACATCCCTCTTCCCTTTCCCCCCACTTCCCTTTTAAAAAAAAAATCATTTCATCTTTACTGGGTCATTCCAAAAGATTCAACTTAAATCTTTGTTGTATTCACATTAAAACATTGTTGTATTCACACTTCATCTATTTAATTATGTCAGATAATTGGCAAAACTGGCATAAACTGGATTGCAAATAAACACTTGATTGCTAAGCTTGCAATTCAACTGGTACTTAGACGTAATAAACATAGTCTACTAGTTCCCACTGTGTTGTGTTTTTTGTAGCAGTGGTGTTTTTCGGAGATAATATATCGTATGCATCCCTTATCTGGTAAATCTGTTAAATAGGTTATTGGGAACTTGTACTATAGTAGGCCAGTAGAGTAAGTAGCCCTGGGTGGCTGGCCTGTTTGTTTAATGGCTCAATTAGTAATTTCTACTCAATATTACAAAATGAATTTGAGTCATTCAAGTTAATTTCATTAAGATACACCAAGGAAATGGTTGTTAGAAAGGATTACTCAAAAGGGAAACAGGTATGAATAAAACCTTCATTTGATTTACATCTGGTATTTGTATACCAGGTTTCTTTTCCATTCATCATTGTTATCAGTTTATATTTGATAATTTTATCAGCCATGATTCAATTACAGATAATGGCCACTGCCCTGGTTAACTTAAGCAGAAAAGGATTTGATACTGGAGCTGTTGAAGGTTGGAGATCAGGCTCTTGGCTGGGTCCCCAGGGACTCATCCCATGGGATGTCTCCCAGAACACCACTGCTGGAGGTGCTGCCAAGGGAACTGCCATTTCTGCTACGAATAGGAAACTGAAGAATCAGAGTCTGGGATCATAGCACTGTGGCTGAAATCTGGGGAGCAGGAAGTTGCTGCTGCATTTGTTTGTTCCATGAACATGCCATCTTAGTTGTCATACAGAGATCAGGAATAGTGCTGGGACTGTTCTTAAGAGCTAAATTACCTGTGCTAGCTCTGTTCCAGCAAGAAAAATGCCTTGTGGTCTCCAATTCTTTCCACACTCTGCCTAGTTCTGAATTCAAGTCTCTTCATTCTTCACTGGAAGAATTTAAATCATATCTGGAATGCCTGTTGCAATGTAGATTTCAGTTCTTCAGACTATCCAGTCTCTTGAAGATGCAGACTCTTCAAGCATTTACTCTGTGACTTGCACTATGCTTGGGATGACTGAGGCTTGATTTTTTTTTTTTCCTTCCCTTTTCCCCTTCAAATCATCTCTCTCTCAGGTTGTGTATTCTCTGTATGGTACTTCTATCTGCTAATGTCCTTCCTTCAGTCATTCTCTGTTTATGCAAAAGGAAGACAATGGCTGCCCCAGCCCTTCATGGCTTCATCATTTCTCCAGTTTTGAGTTCCTGGGGGAGTGACTGAGCTAGTACAGGTCAATTGCAGTATGAAGGATTGACTGCCTGGACTCATTGCTATCAGTGGGAGAAATTCTTGAGGGGAGGGGAGGAAGATGGTTTCCATGGGCTGAGGAGTGGGGGCTTTTTGTGAATGGTCTCATTACAAGGGCTAAGATATAATTGATTCTCATTATTTGTAGTAGTTATGTTCCATAAAGTCACTGAGAATACTGAATTAGTGAATACTGAACCATTGCTCCGAGGGGAAATAGAGGGTTAGATTCCTATGAGGCTTTGATCACACATTTTTCCAACTGATCTATATATCACCTTGTTTTATGTGTATTTCTGTTTTAAAGACACCTTATTTAATATATAATTTGTTGATTCATTAACATTGAACTCATGCCAGCAGCACTATAGCTGATGCCTAAAGTTATGTCACAGAGTATGTTTGTGATAGGGCACATCATAGCTTTCTTGCACTTAGGAACTTGGAGGCTGTTTTAAGCAGCGAAATCACCAATAAGAGCACAAAGATGCCAAACCACTGGCACTAAATAGACTACAAAAGTATATTTTTGCCTTGTTTGACCTCTGCTGAAGGGATGTGCCTGTTGGGTGATTCAAATATTTCAACACTGTGCATGTCTGTGAATGACCATATACATGCCACAATTATTGGTTTGGGGGTTAAAAATAAATTTTAGAATATAGGTGAATTTGCCAATGCTGAATCCAGGAATAATGAGGGATGACTGTATATATGGAGTGAGGGCGAGCAGCGCATTAAAAAATGACACTGTTAGTTGGTAGCGAGTGTTGCCAGGAAAGTCTTCATAATGCAGTCTACATGTGAGATAAACTTTGAAAGATGGGTTTTGCTAGAACTGACTGAGGAAAGGCAAGAGAAATAGTGTAGTAGTTACACTACTGTGCAAGCAGGACCGTGGATGGATTGAATGAACCAGGATGAGTGTTAGAATCTCAGATTAGATTCAAATCTCATCCTTAGCTCTTGCTGTGGGACCCTGTATAAGCATTTTAATCTTCATCATTGGTGAAATAAAGACATTCATGGTCATTTTCATTGGAGCTATTAGGTTTATTTATTTATTTATTTTTGAGCTATTAGGTTTAAATAAGAGGGTGCATGTTAATGTACTTTGTAGATATGTAACTCACAAGATGTGAGCTCAGTAATGTCATACATGTGACACATATACAGTACACTGAAAGAGGGAAATAGCTTGGCACCATTGGGAACTTTGGTTAGAATGAAGCAAAGCTTTCAGGCAGGCCAAAGGGATCTTTGAGGCTGGGGGAGAAGGCAGGAGCTAGATCATGGAGGTAGCTTCCGTTCTGAAATGGTACTGAGCTACTAAGGGATTTAAAATAAGGATGGCATGGGGTGCCTGGGTGGCTTAGTTGGTAAAGTGTCTGCCTTCGGCTCAGGTCATTTTCTCGGGATCCTGGGATTGAGCCCCCCATCCAGCTCCCTGCTTAGTGGGGAGTCTGCTTCTCCCTCTCTCTCTGCTCCTCCCCCCTGCTCATGCTTGCTCTCTCAAATAAATAAATAAAAAATCTTTAAAAAATGAAATAAGGATGGCATGATCAGTTTTGTGTCAAGAGAGTTTGTTCTGGGGACCCCTGGGTGGCTCAGTCGGTTAAGTATCTGCCTTTGGCTCAGGTCATGATCTCTGGGTTCTGGGATCGAATCCCACGTCAGGCTTCCTGTTCAGCAGGGAGTCTGCTACTCCCTCTCCCTCTGCCCCTCCCCTGCCTTGTACGCTTGCTCTTTCTCTCCATCTCAAATAAATAAATAAAAAATCTTAAAAAAAAGAGAAAGTTCTGTGTTTTTGTGGATGTATAGAAGAGAATTGAAGGAGTTGAATTAAAGGTGAGTAAATCAGCAAACACTATTGGAGTAGTTAGGAAAGAAAGGACCAAAGCTTGATTTAGGATAGTAACTTTGGGAATAGAGACCAGAGCATGATTATAAAAGATGTTCAAGTCAAATAGAAAATAATTGGTACCCACACGGATGTGGACAGGCAGGACTGAGGATGGCTCCTGGATTCTGATGTGGGCCTTACAGTGGAGGGCAGGGCTTGTGTAGGGGATGCTCTCCTTTTCTGCTTTCCCCTCTCCCCTTTGCACTGTTAAAGGGTTGGATTCTGCTCTTCTTGTTCTAGAGGCTGTGGTGGTGTTCTGTGCTTCCCTTTTTTGCAGTACCTGGCCTGTGGTATTAGAGCCATCTGTATACTTTTTCCCTCTTGCACTTGTAAGCTCTTTGAGGATTGGTGCTGGTCAGTGCTGGCCAGAAGAAAGCAAGCAGGACCGTGGATGGATTGAATGAACCAGGATTGGGACTGCTGGGTAGAGAAGCAGATTTTGGAGGAAAGATTCCTTTTTATCCCTGTTAACTTTTGGATTCAGTTTTGTCTCTGTTGAATTTGAGGATCATCTCCAAATGGCTCTGCCTAGTAGGTACTTGGATTTACTGGACTTGGATTCAGGGGAGAGAGGTCCTTGTTTTGTATTTCTGATGCATTGGTAAGGATAGTTGGATGAAATTTCCCATGGTGTCTGTGTCTGGTGGAAAGGAAAGACAACCACAGAAATAATCTTGTAGTATACCAGTAGTAAATGGTTTGGCTCTGGCGAGGCACAGAAAGGAGTTCAGGGTGGAGGGAGGAGTTAACCATAATAGAGTGAGTGGAGGATGGTGGATGTGTGTCGTCATCCCCCCTGCCCCCCCCATATGCAGAAGCTGTACTAGGGGAGGGCTTATGCAGTTTTTTTAATTAATTAATTAATTAATTTATTTATTTATTTATTTATTTATTTAAAGATTTTATTAATTTGACAGAGACAGCGAGAGAGGGAACACAAGCAGAGGGAGTGGGAGAGGGAGAAGCAGGCTTCCTGCTGAGCAGGAAGCCCGATGCGGGGCTCGATCCCAGGACCCTGGGATCATGACCTGAGCTGAAGGCAGATGCTTAACGACTGAGCCACCCAGGCACCCCGCTTATGCAGTTTTAAATGCTTCAAAGAGACTGATAAGAGGATTAAAGACAATATATAGCATATATAGAATATAGCTATATATAGATAATATAAAGACCACATAAAGACAATATATAACATATATAGCATATAGCAGTTAGAAAGTCACTGGCAGGGGCCCCTGGGTGGCTCAGTCGTTAAGTGATCCAGGTCCTGGGATCGAGCCCCGCATCGGGCTCCCTGCTCGGCGGGAAGCCTGCTTCTCCCTCTCCCACTCCCCCTGCTTGTGTTCCCTCTCTCACTGTGTCTCTCTCTGTCAAATAAATAAATAAAATCTTCAAAAAAAAAAAAAAAGAAAGTCACTGGCAAACTTTCCCAGAGTGATTTCAACGCACTGGTGGATGGAGATGTCAGATTGCAGTGGGACTGATGATTGAATAGATGAAGTGGACAAAATGAGTGTAGGCTATTCTTTGTTGGGGTTTGCTATGAGGGGTTGGAGAGAGAGGGCTATAGCTGGAGTCTTTCTAGATGGGGGGAGAATGTATACAGAGAACCTTTGAAAATTACATGGGAGGGGCACCTGGGTGGCTTAGTGGGTCTGGCAGCCGAGTCTTGGTTTCAGCTCAGGTCATAATCTTGCAGTAATCAGATTCTCTCTCCCTCTGACTCCTACCCCCACCCCAGCACGCACACATTCTTGTGCTCTCTCTCTCTCTCAAATAAATACATAAAATCTTTAAAAAAATTACATGGGAGAGATTTGAGCATATGTATAAGCAGTGGGGAAGAAGGTAATAGAAGGGATTTAATTTGATTTTTTTTTTTTTTTTAAAGCCAACATCTGTGCGCTAACTATATAGCCTGGCAATGTGCTAGACTCTTACATTTAGCTGCTTACTGATTCCCTGTCACAGTGCTGTAGGGGGAGGAGTGGTATCTCATCATACTGATGGGGAAACAGAGGTCTAGTTTAAGTAACTTTCCAGAGGTCATATAGTCATTATGTGGGGGAGACAGATAGGAGGAATTAGAATCCAGTTCTGGGGGCATCTGGCTGGCTCAGTCTGTAGGGCATGCGACTCTCAATCTGAGGGTCATGAGTTCAAGCCCCACGTTGGGCGTGGTGCCTACTGAAAAAAACAACCCAGTTCCATCTGACCCTAAGGTATGATCTTGCCTCTACCTGGCTGCCTCTTAAGTGGGATAGTCACAATTTGAGAGAAATATACAAGGTGATTTACTTCAACTCCCATTGTAATAGTAATTGTTTTTAAAGATTTATTTATTTTAGAGAGAGGGAGAGAGAGAGAGGTTGAGTGGGAGGAGGGGCAGAGGGAGAGAGAGAAAATCCCCAGCAGACTCCCTGCTGAGCTGGGAGCCTAACTCAGGGCTCTGTCTCATGGCCCTGAGTTCCTGACCTGAGCCGAAATCAAGAGTCAGACGCTTAACCAACAGAGCCACCCAGGTGCCCCAATAGTAATTTTTAAATAAAATGTCATTCTGGGGCGCCTGGGTGGCTCAGTTGGTTAAGCGACTGCCTTGGGCTCAGGTCATGATCCTGGAGTCCCGGGATCGAGTCCCGCATCGGGCTCCCTGCTCGGCAGGGGGTCTGCTTCTCCCTCTGCCCTCTTCCCTCTCGTGGTCTCTGTCTCTCATTCTCTCTCTCTCAAATAAATAAATAAAATCTTTAAAAAAAAAATAAAAAAATAAAATGTCATTCTGTTTGGTTGAGATTACCATTGTGATGTAAATTTAGTTTAAGTGCTGGAAAGCCAAGTAACTATCATAGGCTGTAGCTATCTTTTGTTTAGTGCTTCAGCCTAAGGATTTGAGCATGGACTATCAATAGGGTTGTGGTCATTGTATTGGTAGAGATGAATGGAAACTTTATCCCAAGGGAAAAGGATAGTAGGATTTCTAACAATTAGGTGGTTATTGTATTGCACATGATATGACTGAATATAGAGTCTGTCTCCCCCCAACCTTCACCTCACATTTTCTAATAGTTGCCTATTTAGTGGCATTTGACTGTTGTTAAAGGAACTCTGACATTCTGCCATCGAATTTTGCAAGTTGAAAATAAGGCAGGTAGTTAGAAGAAGTCTGAGTATTGAATCTAAAAGGTTCAATGTTCTAGTTTATGCCTTTTAAATGAGGACATTCTCCGGCACCTGGGTGGCTCAGTTGATTAAGCTGAGTTGACTCTTGGTTTCTGCTCAGGTCATGATCTCAGGGTCCTGAGATGGAGCCCTGTACTGGGAGTCTACTTGAGATTCTCTCCCTCTCCTTCTCCCTCCCCTTCTGCTCCTCCCCCTGCTCACACTTGTGTACTCATGGTCTCTTTAATGAATAAATAAAATCTTTATTTTATTCATTAAAAATAAAAATAATTAATTAAAAATTTTAATTTTAATTAATTAATTAAATTAAATTTAATTAATTAATTAATTAAATTAATTTAATTAATTAATTAAATTAAATTTAATAAAATTAAAATTTTTATTTTAATTAATTAATTAAAAATTGATTGATTTTTAATTAATAAATTAAAAATAAAAAAGATTTTATTTGTTTATCTGAGAGAGACAGAGAGATTGAGAGAACGAGTCGGGGGAGGGGCAGAGGGAGAAGCAGATTCCTCGCAGAGCAGGGAGCCCAACATGGGACTCGATCCCAGAACCTTGGGATCATGACCTGAGCTGAAGGCAGACACTTAATTGCCTGAGCCACCCAGGCACCCTAAATAAAATCTTTAAATGAGGACATTCTCAGGTTTATAACAGAATATAGATCTGTGTATACATACATATAAAACATATTGAAGACTCTTTATTCTAGTTGTTGTATTGCTCTTTTATAATATTCTTTTTTAAATTTAATTAAGCTCTACACCCAACATGGGGCTTGAACTCAGGACCCCAAGATCAAGAGGTGTATGTTCTACTGACTGAGCCAGCAAGGCACCCGTTTTGTTATTGCTCTTTTAATCTTATTTTTTTCTGCTTTGTTACATTATTCTATTGCTTTTCTGTGAAAATTTCTGGTGACCAGTTGTTGATGCGTATAGTTTTTATTCATATGTATGATGTCTTTTTTATTCTGTAACAGTCCCTTGTTCCCAAACCCTACCTCACCCTCCTTCTTTCCTATTGGCGTTTGGAATGAAGACTGTCTCACATTCAGAATTTGGCACATTGCTTTCCTGTGGTGGTATTTACTTTGTTCCTCTGGCCCCTTATTTCCTGACAACTGGTGGTTAGACTTAATGTTTTAATGGCTTGGTTTAGATTCAGATTTACTTTTTTTAGGTAAAAACAATTAATAGGTGATGCTATGTATTTTCCATTGCTTCAAGTCATGACTGCCTATTCCAGTGATAATGAGCCTGACTCCTCCATTATAAAGCTTCCTGTTAACTTGCCACCTCATGATTTAAGCATTCTTGATGAAGTTTCCCTAGATTATTTATTAGGGATTGTAAAAAAAATGGTGATCATATAATTCTGTTATTTTTACTACATTTATTAGTTGGAATTTTTCTGTAAGGAAGAACTTTCTGCTATCAATTCTTTACTTACCCTAAAATAACTTTTGTTCCAGAAAAAGCAAGATAAGGGCTTGTTTCCTTCTCTTTATAAATTTATAGAGTAATGTGTTGATATATTCCAGTGGTGATTGATGTTTTTAAAAGCAATATTATATACTTACAGATTTAATACTTTTTTATTGTATTTACTTCACTATGTACTCATAGTTTCTTATTTTATTTAATTGATTATAGTTCATTACTATCATTTATTTTGATGCTCAATTTCCCCCAGATTTAGCCAATGGAAGCCCTCTCAAGTTGGCTTTTATGTCCTTTAGACATGTCCCCCTTTGTTTTTTGAGTGTTTCCTTACTTTCTGGCACACAGCAAGATGTTCTTGGCTTACCTTGTACTTTTTCTTCCCTTGTCCTGGAATTAGTCCAAGAAGCGCTGGTTCCTTTCAATGGACGGTGGTATTTAGAAACCAAGATTTGAGAGCTCATTGCTGCTGTGGTATTGCAGCTCCCAAGGCTTCTCAGTGGGCAGAGCTAAGGAGGTATCTGTACATATACATGGACATGTACGTGTACACTTTCACATATCTACCCACATACATACATACATACACACTACGAATTTATACCAGTGCTCCCAAATTCCAATCTATTACCGCAGGTCAACTCTAGTTTCCTCCCCGTCCATATTTGTAAATTCCTTTCTCCAACAGGGAGAACTTGGCTCCCATTCTTGGCCAGTATGTATCCAGTCTCCTATTGTTGCTGCTGCTGTGCTTGCAGGATGTTCTCTTCATCCACTCAGGCTCTGATACCCTGCCTGGGGCCACTGTGACTGTTCTCTCCAAAGTTCCCGTGTCCTTTTGACATGACTCTCATTAGTTGTTGTTGTTTTCTTAACTTTTTATTTGGAAAGAAATTCAGACTTACAGAAAGTTTGCCAAAAAGAGAACAAGATATTCCCCATACCCTTCATACAGATTTCCTAAATGTTATAGTTGCTCTATGCTTATTATTTACTTATTCTGTGTGTGTGTGTGTGTGTGTGTTTGCATAATGTTTTCTGAACCATTTGAAAGTAACTTGTAGATGTAATGCTCCTCTAACTGTAAACACATCATTATATGTTTCTAAAAACAAGAACATTCTCTAACCACAGTATAGTTATAAAGATCAGAAAATTAATTTTGACACAGCACTATTATCTGATCTGCAGATCTTATTCAAATTCACCATTTATCCCAATGATATTCTTTGTAGCATAAGAAAAGAGAAAAAAAATTTTTGTTTTTTGGTCCAGGATCCATATTTCATTAGTCTTTTAAAAATCTGGAACTACTTTTTATCTTTTGCCTTTCATGACCTTCACATTTTTGAAGAGTACCAACCTCTTATTTATAAGAGTATCACTTAATTTGGCCTTTCCTGATATTTCCTTATGATTAGATTTAGATTATTTACTTTTGGTAGAATAGCCATATAAGTGATGTATCTTTCTCAGTACATCTTATCAGGAGGCACATGATACCTAATTTTCTTAGTAGTGATGTTAGTTTTGAAGTGTTATGTATCCTCGGGGTGCCCCGGGTGGCTCAGTTGGTTGAGCGTCTGCCTTCGGCTCAGGTCATGATCCCAGAGTCCTGGGATCCAGTCCCACACTGGGCTCCCTGCTCAGTGGGGAGTCTGCTTCTCCCTCTCACTCTGCCATTCTCCCTGCTTGTGCTCGCTTTCTTTGTCAAATAAATAAACAAAATCTTAAAAAAAAAAAATGAAGTGATATGTATCCTCAGTAGTCTTTGATAGCTTGCTTTCTTTCTGGAACAACGTGTTCTAGTCACCTCTTACACATTTCTTGTCCCAGACCTGGAACCAGCCTTTTCATCAAAGATCCCTGGTTCTTTTTATTGAGATATGGGATTTAGAGACCATAATTTTTGTGCAATGTGTAATTTTTGCTACTGTCTTGTCATTGTTTCCATGCCTTTTTAAGTGGACAGTACTAGGAGATAAACATTTTAAGAGAAAAATATCTTGAGTTCATATTGCTCTTTCAAATTCTAGTGAAAGATTAAGTTTTTATGTAATCAAAGGATTTTATATTCGTATCTCTTTATAATGAAAATCTTGATCCCTAATGACATTAGCATTATTACTTATTTGCTGTATCTTATAGTATTCTTGTAATAGTTAAAAAAGACCTAACAGCAATATTACTACTAACAATTTGACAAATAAATGCAATTTATATATATTTTAAAAATTGTTCTATATCCCAGGGTATATCCTGTTAGAATCTATAGCCTAAATACTATGATTCATAGTTACTTAAGCAATTCTTTTCCTTGTTTGCTTATGCCACTGACTTATTATACATCTAGTTTGTTTTTCAGTTTTTAGGCCTGGCTTTTTTTTCTTTTTAATTTTGTAAATCATTTATATGATTTCAGAGTTAAAACTACCAATAGGGCTACACTCACAAAAGTTTTGCTTCCTTACCTGTCTCTTCTTTTCCCTTTAGGTAACCATTTTTATGGGTTTGATCTTGCTTCCTATACAAAAAGTAGAATATTGTAAACTCTGTTCTGCACTTTCCTTTTTTAACTTAACAGTGTAATTTGGAAATCACTGCAGGTCTGTACTTAGAGATCTTTCTCATTCTTTTTATGTTGCCTATACTGTGTTGTTGGAAATAACACATTGATTCAACCAGACTCCTTTGATGGACACTTATGGAAGTGTAAGAGATAGAGGAAGGAAAACCAAGAAATGATATATATATATATAATTAATACCTGAGTCAGTGCATTTGAAATATTGATGCAAAACTGAAGTGGACGTATAAATTAGATGTTATATGCTGCAAGATTTAGTACTGGGAAGAAGTTTGGAGTTTGCAACTAGAATTAATTACACTGTGAGCATTTCATGTAAGGAAAATTGCTTCTCCTGACCCACTGAAGTCTAGACCTGGCTGTAGTCTGACCCAGGAAAGGAATGTCATGCTGGGTGGGGCCAAGAGTGAATACTTGGCAATTTTAATGGTTCCAAAACACTCTTCTGCATACTTAAGTCTGAGGAGATGATAGCCTGAGTGCTCCAGTATCTGGTAATCTTGCCAGATCCTTGGTGAACAAGAGGAGAAGCCTTGCTCAGTTTGCCCAGGAGGATGACTTCTGCCTGTTCCCATCCACTAAGGGTGTAAGAGTGGTGTGATCAGGATTGTGATTTGGTTGGTATAGATTGTTGGAGAGAATTTACATGTTTCCTTGGATCACCTCTCTTTAGGAACCTTCTCCTGGGGCCCATAATATTATCTGTGCGATAAAAGAAACTTTTGCACAGATTCATTTGTTGCCTTGGCTCTTCCATCCCAGAACTGTCTCCCTGAGTCCACCTTCCCATTTTTACTTCTGGTCTCTGTAGGCTGGTGGAGCAAGGTGGACTGTTGATTTGAATGGGACCAAGATGACTAAAGAAGAGCTGCCTGGGTCTCTGGGACAGGATTGAGGCCTGGCTCAGGCAAAAAATGATTAATAGGCTGAGGGCTTTTCTTTGCTGTCATCCTTTTCTATTTTAGAATGGAAAAATCTGAGAAAGATGAGGGAGTCAGATGGAAGGTCAGAGTATTATAGGCTTTAGTATTGGTGAAACTGGGGTTGGAGAATGTGGCAGTCTACCATGGTCCCAACAGTCTGATCCCTGATGCTTTCATTAGTTTGTTAGGGCTGCCATAATGAATTACCACAAACTTGGATGGCTTAAAACAAGAGAAATTTATTCTGTCACAGTTCTAGAGGGTAGAAAGCCAAAATCAAAGTGTCAGCATGGCCATGCTTTCTCTGAAGGATCTGGGGAAGATCTGTGCCTTTGTTTTAGCTTTCTGTATGTTCTGGCATTCCTTGGTGTGTCTTCCGTCTGCCTCCATCTTCACATGGTATTCTTCCCTCTTTTTCTGACTCTTCTCCTTTTATAAGGACACCAGTCATATTGGACTAGGTGTTGAACATGATCTCATCTTAACTTGTTTACATCTGCAAAACCCGTGCTTCCAAATAAGGTCACATTCACCAGTATTGGGGGTTAGGTTTTAATACATCTTTTTGGGGGACACAATTCAACTCATAACAATGCCTGACTGAGCACTGTGTTAGTAGAAGCTTACTTGGCTCACTGTGAGACCAAACTAGGTGAGTTGCAGTGTTGGAATGGAAATGCCAGCCTTCCAGCTACCTCAGGCAATGTCCAAGCCCTCCCTCTGGTGGACTTGGCACTTGGGAACTGAAGTAGAGCAAGGTAGTCATACCTGTTCCGACCAGGCCTTGACTGCTCAGTTTCTTCTAAAATCTCACCGTAGGGAAGGAGTGAATGAGGACTGGGAAGGAAGGATGGCCTCCAGGTTCTAGCGGGTCCACATGAGGAACCATGGGGAAGTGTTCTCTTCTAACACTGGCATAGCTAGTAATCATGCCTTGGTTCATTTTCTTTTTAGCTTAATACATTATCTGCTTAAATGGTGAGTGCTTTATCTCCCAGGGTTGCACTTTGTAGTCGATCCTTAAGTGTCTCTTCAGAGGCAGTTAGCAGTGCAGGCCAGTTCTTTGGCAGGCATTGTCTAAGAACCTAGTACTCCGAAGATGAGAATCATCTGTTTTTACATTTTCCACAGAAATTGCTTAAATAAGAGAACACAATTTGGAAATACAAGTGTACACAGGACAGCTATATAGGATATAGATTTACATTTAGCAGCAAAGCATCAGCTGCAGTTTCTTTTTTATCGCCAAATAAAGATACATGATTAAAATAAGAGCAGATGTTTTTCCTTCATGATAAAGTAAAACTTTTCAGAAAAAAAGCTTGGGAGAGTTATAGAAGTATGAATTAGTGTTACACTTTTCTTCCCTTCCTGAAAAAGATCTTTCGCTCATTAAGAAAAAATTCTTAGGGCGGTTACTATAAATATGGCTATTTGGTTTAGGTGGTCTAAAAAAACATTGAAGGCTAGCTCTGTAGAAGTCAAACAAGAAAGTTGTCATCACAGCTATTGTCACTCACTTTGGGGACTCAGTCTCTAAGAGGTGTAGCATTAGAAAAAATGATTATTGCATCACTTTCAGCTGAAAATCATAGGTATATTTTCCCCAAAGTATAATAGTCTTTCTCTGAGTGGGAAACATTGCAAGAGCATTTCAAACCTACTTTTCTGCTTGAGAGAAATAAAGGTGAAAGAGAAAGAAGGGTGACTGGGAATTTGATTGTAGCAGCATGATTAGGTTTAATAGTCATAAATGGGGATTAGGAGAAACTCAAGGAACAGTAAACTTATAAACTTCCTTTTAAGGGTAAAGAACATAAGGAGGCAACCCAAAAATGAAATGAAAATGGTTATTAATGTCCAAAAATAATAAAAAAGTGAAATTTAACACCAGACTTTTTTTGCCTATCATATTGGCAAAGATTTGGGTGGTGGGATTAACATTAAATTTTTAGAAATTTTAGCATATTTCAAATTTATGATGATCATATATTAACTTTGTAGATTGAAAAGGGTCTGAAACATAAGTTAACTAGGTCTTTAGTATATGTACCTGATTTGTAGGTAGAACTAGGTTTGTGTTATCAGCAAATAGTGACACCAGGAAGAGACAAAGTATGTTTCACAGGCAAGTTAGCAAACTATTTGGTCAAGGGCAGATATTTAATACTGAATGCTACTAATTTGCTGCATATCTTACAATCTCATTGCTTCAGTTTCTTGTCAGAGCCAAGAAACTGAATTGTTCTGTATTTTAGACCAAAAATCTTGACTTGTCTGTTTTTCTCACTTGTATCAGGAAATTTTATTCTGAATATATCTGTAATCTGACCACTTCTCACTGCCCACCTCTGGTCCAAGTCACCATTTTATTTTGCCTGGATTGGTATAAATTGCTTCTATGCTTCCAACCTTGTCTTTGTTTGATACAACAGCCAGAATGATGAGCCTGCTCACTGCTCTGCTTAAAATCCTCCAGAAGAGTTACCTTAGAAAACACTGTCATCTTCTTGAATGGAAACACATGTTAGAGTATCAAGAATGGGAATGTACAAGAAGGGGAAGAGCCCCAGATTACTTCCCCAAAACTCCTTTTCTCCCTGTCTCCCCTCTCTCCACTCTCTCTTGCTTTATGACTTCCAGTCACACTCACATCCTTGCTATTCCTTGAAGAGCCCAAGAGGCCCCTTGCTGTTGCCTTAGTCCAAAATGCTTTTCTTCCAGTTATCTGCATGATTTATTCCCTCCTTCAGGCGTCTGAAATGTCTTCCCTCACCTACCCTGTATAAAATAGCTATTCCTTGGTTTCTTCTTCAGAGTGCTTATGACTTATTTATTGTTTGCTTCACTCCACTCCTGTTAGGGTTTCTCTTCATTCCCTCCTGAATGCTTACTCAGCAATTAGGCATTCAGTAACTGTCAAGTGACTGGCTGGATTTTGAGTTTCTTTTCTAGTGTCTTTTTCCTCTGCTGGAGAGCTATGCATGCCACCCTTGTTCTTCGGGCAGGGGAAAAGTAAGGCTGCCTTCCAGGCACCAGATGTTTCTACAGAGGAAATCTGGGAGCTTCTTCCCCTTTCTCACTGCTCAGATTTTTGTATTCTATTATTCTTTACCTGTCAAGCAAGTGAGACTGTTTTCTAAGTAACTTTTCTTTTTTTTTTTTTTTTCTAAGTAACTTTTCTGTGTGTGAGATCAGTGCATTCCTTTTCCTGCATTTGGTATCATTTTGTGTAAATACTTTAACATTTTGGCATTTATTTCTTCATTCAGTTAGCAAATAGTTATTATAGCAGATGTTATGAACCAGGCTGGATCCCAGACTGGAGGTTAGGTCCTAAAGAGACAGCCTGCTTTTCCTGTGAGTTTATTTATTTATTTATTTTTAAGGATTTTATTTATTTATTTGAGAGAGAGAGAGAGAGGCAGACAGAGAGGGAGAAGCAGGCTCCTGATGTGGGGCTCAATCCCAGAACCCCAGAACCATGACCTGAGCTGAAGGCAGATGCTTAACTGGCTGAGCCACCCAGGTTCCCCTCCCTTGAGGAGTTTAGAGTTCAGTGTATGGTCAGAAGTGCCAACCACTGGGATAGGCAACTACTATGAGGAATGCAGAGAGGGAAGTCAAAACACACAGGCTGGTTCACCTAGGCCTACTTGAGAAGGATTGAGAATCTTAACAGTGGCCAAGAGTTTGCCAAGTGAAGAGACAGGTAAAGGCTGCCCTAATGGGAGGGAATGACTTAGGCAGAGGCACAGAGGGCTCTACTTGTTTAGAGAAGCACAGAGTGTTGTTGGAGCTTAAAGTATAATGCAGGCTGTGGTGATAGACAAGACGATGATAGTTATGCAAAGGTTTCATCTAGGTGCTTCTAAAGGATTATGTGTGTCTTGTATAGAGGTTAGACTTTCATCCTGCAGCCCAGGATTTGGGCCTGCGCATCTGTATATGTGTGAGGGGAAGTGGGTGGGGAGGTGGCCTGGAAGGTTTTTTCTTTTGCAAGCCTCCTCCCTGAGGCAGAGAGAATATAGAATAACACCCAGTGCTTATCACATCTCGTGCCCTCCTTAATGCCCATCACCCAGTTACCCCACTGGGTGTGATACGCAACTGATGAATCACTGAACATTACATCTGAAACTAATGATGTAATATATGTCAGCTAATTGAATTTAAATAAAAGAAAGAATATGGAATATTTTCTGTCATGTATTAACATATCTATATTCATGCAGATTAATTTCTCCTTTATATTTAAGTTCCTAGTGGATGGCAGGGTTAATTTGATTCTCCTCACATGTACTTGTGAGATAGATGCTTATTTAAACCTTTAATGAATGATGATAACATCTTTATTGGTAGTCCTGATGTTTTAACTTCTTATCCCATAGCATGTTTTCATCTTCTCCATCTCTTCCCAATTTTTCTTTTTGTCAGGCAAATTAAATTTATTTATTTTTTTTTTAAAAAGCAGAGCTTTGTTCTGAGAGTATTTGTTGTTTGGGTTGTCAGATGCCAGGCACTATTATTGCTTCTGGAAGTGGGTTGGGGGTAGGACTCCTTTCTGGGGCAGGCAGGCCAGTGCTTCTTACTCATCTTTGCATTCTGTGCGTAGTAGGTGTTCAGTACATATTGAGGGAATCATCCTGGTTATTGTTAGCAAGATTAAGTTCATATTTTTATAGCACAGCCTACTGCCTACTTTCCTACTTCAATATCCTGTAATCTTTCCTTTCTAAGCTACAGGCAAACTAAACTCTCTCTATCTTTACAATACTTCCAGATATTTTCACTGCTTGGGATGCTCTTTCTCTTATCTGGCAAACTCCTACCCCTTCTAATAAGTCTTAATTCTGAAATATTTGAGTAATTTAAGTTGAGTTAGTTACCCCTGCCTGTGTACAGTTTTGTATTGAAGTCTGTTCCGCCTCTAGATAGTGAGTTTGGATGGTGAAGGTAAATCTTACCCTTTTTTCTGTCTTCAGTACTTTAGCCTGGTGCTTGGTAGTTTTGCTGAATGTGTAGTTTGTAAATTATTATAGGAAGGCATATTATGACACTTAAAAAGTCTGTGCTGGGGATGTTGAGCACTGTTCATTCACTACTCATCCTAGGTTAGGCCTTTATACAGGTGTGTGCATGAGAGAGTCTGTTTCAGAACTGGTACATAGGAACAATACCTTTTGTAAACTTGCAAAGTTAGAAAATTCATTCTTACTAGGAAGGATTTTGAGGAGGTGAGCAATACAATCAGGTCAGTGATTGAATGCCAGGAATAGGAACTTGGGAGGAGAAATGACTAGAAGCAGGTTCTTTTTCCAGGAGCCTAGGGAGAGATGAGGAAGTCTCCCTAATGTGTTGGTAGAGGGAATGGTAAGTAGCTCAAAGAGAAGAGTTTCTGCTGGGAGTGGGGTGCTTACATGCTATTTGGGAGAAATGACCACACAATAATTCAGTGCTGATGACTGCATCATCTCCTCTGCAGAGACTGCCCCAACCATCATGGAGGTGGCCGAGGTGGAGAGTCCTTTGAACCCCAGCTGTAAGATCATGACCTTCAGACCCTCCATGGAGGAGTTCCGGGAGTTCAATAAATACCTTGCATACATGGAGTCTAAAGGAGCCCATCGAGCAGGTCTTGCAAAGGTGATTATCTTTACATCCTTTAAACCAAAACAATCACTTGGCCTTTCATTTATGCTCTTAGTCTTCATGATATGGGAAATGGTTTATTCCAGAGGAAGATATTTGCAAAATTTGTTTTTGTTAATCCATGCAGAGCATTTGATTTGTTCAAAGAATAATTATCTTATTTTTCTTTTAACTGTTTATGCTAGGTTGTGTTCTAGGGCTTTTTTTTTTTTTTTTTTTTTTTAAACAAAACACGTGTGGCTTCTAGAAACCAAAGCGATCCATTGGATGTATGGGCTTCAGAGAGAGGTGAGAGTATTCATAGCTTTCATCACTTTCTCATAGAGGACAGTTATTAACTGGAAGCTTAACTACTTCCCTCCTGTCCCTCTCTCTCTCCCTCCTCTCTTCCTCTATTGTTTCTTTCTTTCTTTTCCCTTTTACAGCTATAACAGATTTATTGAGATGTAATTCACAACCATACAATTTGGCCACTTGAAGTGTACAGTTCACTGGTACTCATTGGCAGTCATTCTCTGTCCCTGCTATCCCCTCAACTGTAGGTGACCACTAATCTATTTTCTTTCTCTGTAGATTTGCCTATTTTGTTTTCTTTTCAGTTACTTGCTTATCAAATGTGGAGAGTGCCCACTACATACCAGGTACTGCCAGGTGCTGGGGGTTTGTATAGAGGAGATGGGATAGTAAAGAGCACATTTCTGCCCCTGTTGAGTTTATATTCTAGTAGTAGCTTCTTAGGGTGGTGAGATAAGGACATTTAAGCAGAGACCCAAAGGATATAAAGAAACCAACTTTTTCAAGATGTGGGGACAGAAAGAATAGCAAGTCCAGAGGCCTGGAGGCTGACCTGAGCTTCATGTGTCAGAGGAACAGGAAGGTGGAGTTGGGGCTCAGTGAGCAGAGGAAGAAGTTGGTAAGTAAGGTAAGAGCCCTGGAAGGGGCCAGATCATACTGGGCTTGCCTGGCCTTAGTAAGGATTTGGGTTTTATTCTAAGTGTAGCATTGATGGGCTTAAAGCAGAGGAGAGAAGGACATGGTGGCTATTTGTGTGTTTGTTATTTTTGTGACATTATTATTATTTTTTTTAAAGCTATTTGAGAGAGTGTGTGCGTGCGCATGAGTCAGGGGTGGGACTGAGGGGGAGAGAGAATCCTCAAGCAGACTTCCTGCTGAGCAAGGAGCCACAGGCTGGGCTCGATCCCAGGACCCTGAGATCATGACCT
The DNA here is from genome assembly GCF_011800145.1 of Mirounga leonina. Taxonomy (NCBI): domain Eukaryota; kingdom Metazoa; phylum Chordata; class Mammalia; order Carnivora; family Phocidae; genus Mirounga; species Mirounga leonina. The sequence continues at coordinate 14,110,148 of NW_023270757.1, read as the reverse complement.
GAGCTGAAATCAAGAGTCAGTTGCTTAACTGACTAAGCCACCCAGGCACCCCAGTGACATTATTTTGAAAGTGTCACAATGGCCTCCTACATGAAGAATGAATATCGTGGGGAGACAGAGTGGAAACAGGGAGTCCTGTCAGGGATAGTTGTGATATGCTGAGGGTCACAGTAAGGTGCTGAATATTGCACTGCAGGTTTGCACCCATAGATCCAAAGTTAGAACTTTGAAAGAGAGATGATCTATATAATTCATCCTTTGATCACAACCTGAGATGGATTCCTTGTATAATGGAAATATATTTCTTTTTTCTTAAATGTTTTTTAAAAGATTTTATTTATTTATTTTAGAGGTAGAGAGAGAGAGAGCGTGTGAGTGGGGGGAGGAGCAGAGGGAGAGGAACAAGCAGACTCCATGCTGAGTGCAGAGTCTGATGTGGGGCTCTATCCCATGTCCCTGAGATCATGACCTGAGCTGAAATCAAGAGTTGGCCGCTTAACCAACTGAGCCATCCAGGGTCCCTGGAAATATATTTCAATTAAAAATTTACCTCATAAGAGGCTAGGGGGTGAGGGAGGGGAAGAGTTCCCTCAGAAGAATATGTTTTATTCCACTTACTTCATTTTATTATTCTAAATGTTAAGCTTATAATCTGGGTTTCTGTAGATTTGTCAGCATCACCTCAGAAATTCCTGAGCCCTGCCAGAGCCTGCTCCACTGTGGCTGGGTCATGGGTTCTTCTCGGAATTCCCATCTCCAAGGGGAGGTCCAGTAGCATTAAGAGCAGACATCAGAAGAGAGAACTTTCAGAACTGCCGTGGTTGGTTGGTATTCAAGTCCTCCTGCATCTGGATGCTCCTGCTTGTAACCCAAATCGACTGTGCTGGTATCCATCCCCTGAGGTCTGTCATTTTGTTGTGTATGGTTCAAGTCCCTCCTAGAAAAGGTTTAAAATTTGGGGGATATTAAGTTGAGTGAAAGTTTATTAGGAATGGGTGAGAGACAGAAAAGGAAGATAAAGAGGAAACAAAGAGGTAAAGAAAAGGAAACAAAAGTAAAGAGGTTTATAATGAATTTCTCAGATGAGGAATTCTTAGTTTAACCTATTTATTGAGTTAGTTCTTAAAGAACCTACTTTTGGAACCTCAACACTTCAGATTATCTTTGATCTGGAAAAAAACCCATCCTCCCTACTGCCCCCTTTGAGAAAAATCATTCTTGAGTTGAAGAGAGTATCATTTCAGAATTACTTGACACATACAATTCTGATCATAAACTAGCAGTGGGTTAGCAAGGACTTGGGCTTTATTTGAGTGGAGGAAAGTTGGGCGTGACTGGTTGTCCCTTTCTCTGGGCTTTGAATGCAGCCCTTTGTCTTGCTCTTCTCCCTTTTGTTCCTTGCAAACATAGATTTTACTGTGTTCTTCTGAGATTAGGGAGTGTCCTGTGGTAGGGAAGCACATTTGGTAACATGAGAAGGGGAAACAGCACACACCCTCCCAAGGGTACACCTGTGCGGCTGTTGGCATTCTGTAACAGAGTGAAGTTAATGAGAAGCACAATTAGTTTTCTGAGTGTTGAACAAAACACACCTGAGTCTAGACTTTTTTTTTTTTTGAGTGAGATTTATTGACAAAGTTGGAGATACTCATTTATTCCGTCTTGTGATAATTTTCTTTTGCTTCTACTAGGAATACAATGAACTGGTTTTTTGTTTTTTGTGGGTTTTGGGGGCCATTTTTGTTATCTTTTACACCAAGTCACATAAAGTCAGTTTCACCTACTTGCCTTTTTTTCCTGGAATTTACAGCAGGAGCAAATGTGTAAAATTGCACCAAATCAAGTTGTAAAAATCAAAACTGTATTAATGCTGCTAGTTTCCTTTGAGGGCAAGCCCTGGAGATAGAGCTACCCATTAGATTCTTTGTTAATGCACCATTTAACGAATTGGTCTTAATTTATGATTTGGAGAAAATGGTTGAGTAGTTCCAGTAGTAGTGATTTTGGCCTTAGATTACAGTCAGTCTTGGTTTTTCTCTTATCAATATTTTTTAGATTTATACTTTAGATTTAACTTTTATTTACACAGTGAGGGATTTGGCACCTGGACTTTTCTGTCTAAAAGGTGGTTGTCAAGTTGGGAAAGTGAAGAATGACAGTCTCTTTAAATGTAAAACTTACATTGTTTTTGTGGAGAAAGATTATGATGAAACTTTATTACATATGAAGTGGGTGAAATTATTCCACAACAGTAATCTGGACATAGACTATCCTGGGCCATAGGTTATGCACATTACATAGTTTTGTGAATAGCCTGGAAAGTATAGACAGTGATCTATGTCCTCAAGGTGTGAAGAAAGATTTTTAAGATGCACTGCTCTTCCTCTTCCTCCTTCTTCCTCAGTAGGTAGATGGTGATAATAGCAACTTATTTCAAGATAAGTAGTGCAAATACAGATTTCAGTCAGAAATTTTCTTTTGAGTATAGGGTGCAGACTGGGATTGGGGAAATGGTGATATAAAATAAAATGTATGTTTTTATTTTGATATAATAATCTCAAGAAGGTAAACTTTAAGAGGAATGGGTTTCCTTCAGTTAGATTCATTGAATGTAGAAGTTTAACTTTGGAATCTTTTAAAGTCCTGAGTATCTTGTGCTTCCATTTCCTCCCATTTCCTGTGTAAGAAAACCTCATGCGTTGAAATTTAAAATTACAGTCCAAAAATAAGATTTTTGTTATAGACCTGAACTTACAAACTTTTTGAAGTTCTGCCTGAACACTTTTTTGTTTTTTTTAAAGATTTTATTTATTTATTTGACAGAGAGAGAGACAGCGAGAGAGGGAACACAAGCAGGGGGAGTGGGAGGGGGAGAAGCAGGCTTCCCATGGAGCAGGGAGCCCAATGTGGGGCTTGATCTCAAGACCCTGGGATCATGACCTCAGCCGAAGGCAGACGCTTAATGACTGAGCCACCCAGGTGCCCTCTGTCTGAACACTTTATCAAAAGTAAATGAACACATACAAGAAATATTTGTAAAGATAATGTTTAATTTTTGTAAATTTATTGTATTCATTACTTCTCTAAATTTAGAAAAGAGAATTGCTATAAAACTTTTTTTCACAAGACAGGAAAATATTAAACTCGAAATATAATATTAATTTTGATTGTAGATATATTTGTTTCTAAACAAGAGCCTGAATCAATCCATGTTTTATTTTTTTGAATACCTTGCACTTATTTCTTATGAAGAACAAGTTAGTATTTACAGCCCTTTCTCCTTTCAATATGTTATGAAGACAATTTTGTGTGTTTATCCATATGCATTTGTTACGAGTGTCCATATTCTTTTAAAGTATTGAGTATGTGTTTTCAATAGCGTATAATATGATTGTGTCTATTCTCATTTTAAACTAACATACCTTGGAGGAAATAAAATGTGAAATATCTCCATATCACTGATGAAAATTAAATTAACTTTAGACTTGACAGCTCACTTTTGATTTTTTTTTTTTTTTTTTTTGAGTCAGTTCTGTCATTTACCAGCTATGTGCATTGGACAAATCACTCATTCTCCTGACCCTGAGTTTTCTCATCTGATGAAGCTTAACCTAGACCTTTCATAAAAGCTAGTTGCAGGTACACTGTAGGTGTGAATATGAAAGACAGAACCTTGGGACACCTGGGTGGCTCAGATGGTTGAGCATCTGCCTTCGGCTCGGGTCATGATCCCAGGGTCCTGGGATTGAGCCCCACATCGGGCTCTGTGCTCAGCAGGGAGCCTGCTTCTCCCTCTCCCTCTGCCTGCCTGTCTGCCTACTTGTGATCTCTCTCTCTCTGTCAAATAAATAAATAAAATCTTTAAAAAAAAAAAAAGACAGAACCTTAAAACTCTTAGAATATAAAATAGAATGCCTTTATGCCCCAGAGTAGGAAAATATATATATTTTTTAAACCAAAGATCAAAGCAGTCCCATAAAGGCAAAAATGAACAAATTGGATTATGGGTTAAGATTAAGGATTTATGTTTATCAAAAGATACCCTTAAGAATGTTGGAGGGCAAGTTACAGGGTAAGAGAAGATATTTGATACATGCACACATATACATATAGATATTTACAAATATATATACACACATCCAAGAATAACCAGACTATATAAAGAATCCCTATACATTAGTAAGAAAAAGACCAACAGGGTGCCTGGGTGGCTTAGTCGGTTAAGCGTCTGCCTTTGGCTCAGGTCATGATCCCAGGGTCCTGGGGCTGAGTCCTGTGTCGGGCTCCCTACTCCTCAGGGAGTCCGCTTCTCCCTTTGCCCCTCCTCACACTTGTTCTCTCAATCACTCTCTCTCTCAAATAAATAAATAAAATCTTAAAAAAAAAAGAAAAAGACCAACAGTGCAATAGTAGAATGGGTAAGAGACTTGAATAAACACTTTATAAAAGGGGGTATTCAATCGGGCTCCCTGCTCGGCAGGGAGTCTGCTTCTCCCTCTGACCCTCCCCCCTCTCATGCTCTCTGTCTCTCATTCTCTCTCTCTCAAATAAATAAATAAAATCTTTAAAAAAAAAAGGGGGGGTATTCATAGAGTCAGTGAATATGTGACAAAGTTTCTTTAGAAATTAAGAAAATGCAAATAAAATCTACACTTGACTACCATTATACAACCTATAAGAAAGACTAAAATTTAAATGATCGACAATACAAAGTGACGATGAAGATGGGGAGCAACAGGAACTCTGCATACATTGCTGGTGGGACTGTGAAATGGTACAACCACTTTGACAAACATTTAGTAATAACTGTTAAATTTGATCTATACATATCTGATGTCCCAATAATTTCACTGTTAGGAGTGTCTGTAGATATGTGTTTATTTTAGAGAACTGTGTGCTTGGATGCAGCAGAAAATGCACACAATGACATTAATAGTAGTGTTATTTGCAAAAGCCAAAAATCAGAAAAAAAAACAAGTGAGCACTAAATGGTCTCCCATTTATGAATAAATATTTGTATGGAGTACTGAGTAGGAATGAACATCAGTGAACTTCAGCTATATAAACCATCATATTTGAATCTCAAAAAAATATTGAGTGAAACACAAAAGATAAGCCTCAAAGAAGATATGTATATATGGGTAATTATATTTCCATACATTTCAAAAACTGGTGCTAGGGATGCATATCCAGGCATAAAACCATAAACCCCAGCAAGGAAATGCATACCATAAATGCTGTGATAGTGGTTACCTTTTGGGCAAGAGAGAGATGTGTTTAGAGGGCACTTGGAGGTACTCTGATGTTTGCTTTATAATAATTCACAGTTACATATTTGTAATTATGCATTTATTAATGTGTGCTATCTATATTTTGCAATTAATTTTTTAAAGTTTATCTTAAAAAAATTAAAAGTTTCTAAAGGTGAATAAATTCCAGCTATAAATCATGACTTAATTAATAACTTTGTCCCTTCTAATTTTTAATCATATGCATATGTTTTTGGCCTTATTGTTTACTGATCATTTCACTGTTAGTAATTAAGTGTTTAAATACTGTTGGAAAAGAGTAGTGTGCTGAACAACCTCATACAGGAACATAAACATTGATAATGCATATCTCTTTTCAACTTCATGTTCAGTGATACCATGTTGGTAAGCTCAAATTAGCTGTGGTGGGTATAGTTACATCATGGAAATAGGCAAGAGCTACAAATCAAGGTTTTCTCCACTTTCCCAGAAAACTGATTTTTAAACATTTACTAGCACACTACTCCTCTATTTGCCATATTGTGTGAGAGGTATTTAAAGAAAATCATACTGACTAAACAAATATTTGCTTATTTTTTTATCATATTACTATAAGCATTATTTGAACTTCTAGTTATTTTGCTTCTATGTGTCTCAATTTTACTTTTAAAATTGAGAAGTGAGTATTATCAACTAAAAATATGTTAAGAAAAGTACAGTATTTGGTATAAAAGTACAGTATTTGGTATAAAAGTACTGTTTGATATAATGCTCAATAAATTTTGTTTAAAAATCATATCAATAAGGTGAATATTTAGAAGAATACAAGCATTTCCCTTAATCTGAATCTTCACAGTTCTTTTACACATTTGTTAAAGAAATGCTGAGAAATTCTTCACTTGTATTCTGTTGGAATATCAAAGCTAAATGACTACCTGGAATATTTTCTGGATATTTTATTTTATTATTGTATTTTTAGGTGATTCCTCCTCGGGAATGGAAGCCAAGACAGTGCTATGATGACATTGATAATTTGCTTATTCCAGCACCGATTCAGCAGATGGTCACAGGGCAGTCAGGACTGTTCACTCAATACAACATCCAGAAAAAAGCCATGACAGTGAAGGAGTTCAGGCAGCTGGCTAACAGTGGCAAGTGAGTGCATGCAGTTTGCTATTTTTACTGTTTTTGAAGATATACATGAACATGGTAAGAAATCAAGTAGACAGAGGAGCTTTGTGATGAGAGGTAGGAGTCTCCTGCACATCTTCTTTCAGTTTTCATTTAACTGTTTCTGTTTTCTGTTCTTCAGGTGGTTGCTTACATTTAGTTTACTGCTAAGGAAATTATTTCTCATTTTATCATCTTGTTCATATCTATAAATGTTTTTTTCTTTTAGTTGCCATGAGTGTTTTTGATTTTACACATGATTCATATTTGTTAGGCAAATTTTCTTTGTGTGACAGTGTTTAAGTCTTTTTTTTTTTTTTTTTAGCTCTGAGGTAGACTTTTATTTTTTTCTTGGCTGATAGGACTCTTCACACCCATGCTCCTCCCAGCACCTTTTATCCTGCCCACGCAGTGGCAGCGTAGTCCAAAAGGTGCCATGGCCGTAGCGGTTGGGGAGTCACTTCACATTTCAGGCTAGAGGAGTGAAGGGCTTGGGGATACTCCCTACCAACAAACCTTTACCAGCAAGAGACCAAGACATCGCAACCCCCAAGCCTGCATCCTGGCAGGAGGTGGTAATGGCTCTTTCCAGCTCTCCACACCTGAGAGGAACAGGACCAGACAGGGTAAACCACAGACCCCCAGCTCCAGTGATGGTAGCTCCCAACCTTGGCGCCTGCCCAAGGCACAGCCCCAGCTCCCATCACAGGGCAGGAGAGGTGTCTCCTCCTCTGTGGTGCTCGATGTCAGATGGAGCCCTCCACACTGGTCAGGGCAGAGGCAAAGTGGGGAGCAGAAGCAGTGGCAGAAAAGGAGCAGGCACTGAGACTGATGGGTTGTTGGCCAGCAGCATGGGGCCAAAGGCTCTCCTGAAGTCAGGGCAGGCTGTCTGTCCTTGCAGCTCTGGGGCTGGCCACTATGTGGGTGTAGTTGGCTGTAACACAGGTACTTGGGCACTTTTCTTTCTGGATGGTAGCTGATAACTTGTCTTTGGCTGCTCTCCACTCCTTGGCATCAAAATACCAGATAGTGATGGCATGCCTGGTGGTATAGGCTGGTTCCACCTCTTGGGGGTTCTGCTGATTAGACCAGAAAATGAGCAGCCCATCAAAGAGTGGCTCGATGTTGGTTACCAGAGGCCAGCCCTCAGGGGAGATCTGCAGCAGGCCGCCATGCTCCTTGATGTCCCAGTTCTGATTCAGGTAATAGATAGAGGTGATGCAGTGCCCATTGCTGTGGAGATTGTCCATATGCCTTATGTGCCCCAGCTTGTTGCCTGAGTAAGACACCACCATGGCCTTGGTGCACCCACTGTTGACATAGCCACCCAGCACCCAGTGCAGTGGCAGATTACAGCATCCACATGGACCATGAGGAGCCCAGTGCTTCAGCAGCTGGCCTCATGGCCTTCTACTGAGGCTGTGTGGCCCTCTAGATGCTGCGTGGTGGGATAGCCTGCTGGCTCACTAGCTGTCTGTCACGCCTGTGCCCACTCTGCTTCAGGGCCTCTACCCTGGCCAGCACGTGGCCACCCAGTGCCGTCCTCAGGAAGCTGTCCCTGACACGGATGCCATAGTATTGCATGCAGAGCACAGTACGGTCTGGGGCCAGGCACTTGGGTGCAGCAGGTGGCACCTCCTCCTTCAGCCACACCCTAGCCTCACCATTGCCACTGCTGCAGCCCATGCTGCCCTCCCCTTTGGCCTCTGCCTCCTCGTTCTCCTGCCTGTCCCAAGGGCCGCTTGCTTGGGTGCAGAGGCATCCCCACCATCCTCTGTTCATTTCCATTTGGGAACCTCAGGCCTGGCACCCTGGGACATCAGCTCCTAGCACACCTTGGTGATTAGTGCTGCAACATCTTCACTCTGCAGCAGATGCAGCTCAGCACCATCCTGCCCACTGAAGCCCTACCACAGGGCGCTGGCTGTGGTGGAGGTGGCTGTGGCCCTGGGGGTCCCACTCCCTGCGGAGGCCTCACCAGGTGTTCCTGGTCTGTCGTGGGAGGGTAGCAGGGGACAGTGCAGGTAACTCTCTATCCCGATCCTGGCCCAGCCAGGATCCAAGGGCTGTGACACGGGATCTGGCAACTAAGGGAGCCTGACTTAGGGGCTGTGGCTGGCACAGGCTGTCCATGGCAGTAGTGTCTTCATCCCCTGGGTATGGAGGGTACGGCCCAGGCCCATGATGCCACCCTCCTCTGCCTCCTCCATTTGATGCAGCTGGGGCTGGGCAGCTGTGCCTTGCATGGGGCAGGGTGAGGCAGGGCAGGCAGCAGAGGCTCTTCTCGCACCTTGGGTGTGTTCACTGGTCCCCAAGTCCCCTGCTGCCCCTAGGGGCTTAGGAAAGGACCTGTCAGGGTGGTGAGCTTTTTCCTTTGCCCTCCACACCATCAGTTGTGCCAGCCACCAGTGCTGCAAAGCACACCATACCCCTGACGATGTTTAGGTCTCAAATGATACATTATATATTTAGAAGATGAGTAATTTGAACAGGAAACCCTGAACGACTTGAAGGGCCACCATTATTGTATTAGCATTATTGTAATTATACCTATTGCTGTGTAACAAATTACCCCAAACCTTATAGCTTAAATCAACAAGCATTTCATATCTCAGTTTCTGTAGGTTAGGAATTTGGGAGTGGCTTAGCTGGGTGGCTGTGGCTTAGGGCCTCTCATCTTGCAGTCAGGATGTCAGGTGGGGCCGTTATCATCTGAAGGCTTGACTGTGACTGGAAGATCCTTTTCTAAGATTGTTCCTCTTACATGGCTGTTGGCTAGAGTCCTGAGTTCCTTGCCACATGGACTGCTTCTCATATTGTGGCAGCTGGCTTTTTCCAGAGCAAGTGATCCAAGAGAGTAACCAAGATGGAAGCCATGGTATCTCTTCATGATCTGTTTCTTGACTTCTGCCATATTCCATTTGTTACAAGCCAGTTGCAAAGTGCAGCCCATAGTCAGGGGGATGAGAATTAAGCTCTACTTCTTGAAGGGAGAGTATTAAAGAATTTGTGTATATATTTAGAAACTATCACAGTTATTATAAATTACCTTTCTTTTTAAAGATTTATTTACTTATTTTAGAGAGAGAGCGAGTGCAAGTGCATGAGTCGGGGCAGGGGCAGAGGGAGAGGGAGAGAGAGGGGGAGAGAAGCAGACTCCCCACTGAACGCAGAGCCCGACATGGGGCTTGATTCCAGGACCCCAAGTTCATGACCTGGGCCAAAACCAAGAGTCAGATGCTTAACTGACTGAGCCACCCAGGCACCCTTTTAAATTACCTTTTTAAAAAAAGTTTCTGATATGGTAGTTAAGGCCCAAGACCAAAACATTAATTTGAAAAAAAATTAAAACCCCAAATCAACCAACCAATCAGCTGATCAAAAAACTTCACCATCTAAATTCTCTGGGTAGGTGCATGTGAAATTGAGCTCTTTGGATGAATTTAGTTGATATCTTTTTAAAATTTTAAATTTATATTTGACATAGTCAGTACTTGATGGTGCTTAAAGAATCTTAATTCTGTATGTAAAGTTCCAGCTATGGAGCACTGTGTCTATTCCAAAGGAATTGAAAGTTTTATATTTCTTCTTCTTTTTTTTTTTTTTTGACTTTTACAAACTGTTTATTTTCTGGCAAACTTATTTCCATTTTGTTTGCCTTTGTGGAAGAGCAGGTTAAGACCACTCAGTGGTTGTTCTACCCATTCAGTGGCCTGAGCAGTGGGAGATGCAGACCAGTCTTCAGTGGTCGGCTGGGCGCTCCAGTCTTCAGTAGAGGACTGCGGAATAGGCACAAAGGGCCCCTGCTTGCCTTCAGACCAGTCTGCGACTTCAGGTTGAGTAGCAGTGAACTCAGGAGCTGGAGCCATCCATTCATTCTGAAATTCCTCCTGGGTCACAGCCTTTTCAGCAGCGGCCTGCTCTTCCTTTTCAATCTCTTCAGGATCTCTGTAGAAGTAGAGATCAGCATGACCTCCCATGGGTGTTCACAGGAAATGGTGCCACACATGTGCAGAACTTCCCTGGCCAGCACCCACCATATCAGACCCACTGAGTGAGCTCCCTTGTTGTAAGAGATGGCAATGTCCATATAGTGCAGAGAGTCTGTGTTACACAGAGCAATGGTAGGCAGGTTAACATAAGACGCCTCTGTAAGAAGCTGGTGATCAGCCCTGGGATCAGTAACCGCCAGAAGTCTCGGCTCCCAGAAGGCTGCCTGGCTCTGGTTAGTGAAGATTCCAGGAGTGAAGCGGCCGGCAGTAGGAGTAACTCCAGGAGCAGTAGCAAATTTCAGCACAGCTCGCTGGCCACTATTCCTGGACGATGTGACAGTGACATCAGCTTGGTTTTCAATGGCAACAATGGCACAAGCTGCCAGCAGAAGCTTCTCCCACTTTCTCTTCAGATTTATGATGTAGATACCATCACTTTTCTTTTTGTAGATGTACTGTTCCATTTGGAAGTCAAGGTTAGTGCCACCTAAGTGGGTTCCTGCTGCAAGGAATCTGAGGACATCCTCCTCCTTCATTTGCAGGACATCGAGGGCTCCGGACATTAGTTTCCTTTTAAGTTATGAAAGGAACGCAAAACAACGCCGTATGGACCCTTCCCTGGGTAGTGCAGAAAAGGCTCTTTTTTTTTTTTTTTTTTTTTTTTATTATTAACATATAATGTATTATTTGTTTCAGGGGTACAGGTCTGTGATTCATCAGTCTTACACAATACACAGTGCTCCCCACAACACATACCCTCCCCAGTGTCCATCACCGAGCCACCCCATCCCTTCCACCCCCCTCCACTCCAGCAACCCTCAGTTTGTTTCCTGAGAGTCTCTTATGATTTGTCTCCCTCTCTGCTTTTGTCTTGTTTCATTTTTCCCTACCTTTCCCTATGATCCTGTGCCTTGTTTCTCAAATTCCACATATCTATCAGTGAGATCATATGATAATTGTCTTTCTCCGATTGACTTATTTTGCTTATCCTCTAGTTCCAGCCACATCATTGTAAATGGCAGGATTTCATGATGGCTGTGTAATATTCCACTGTATATATATACCACATCTTCCTTATCCATTTAACTGTTGATGGACATCTAGGCTCTTTCCATAGTTTGGCTATTGTGGACACTGCTGCTATAGACATTGGAGTGCACGTGCCCCTTCGGATCACTGCATTTTTATCTTTGGGATAAATACTCAGTAGTGCAATTGCTGGGTCATAGGGTAGCTCTATTTTCAACTTTTTGAGGAACCTCCATACAGTTTTCCAGAGTGGCTGCACCAGCTTGCATTCCCACCAACAGTGTAGGAGGGTTCCCCTTTCTCCACATCCTCGCCAACATCTGTCGTTTCCTGACTTATTAATTTTAGCCATTCTGACTGGTGTGAGGTGGTAACCCATTGTGGTTTGATTTGTATTTCCCTGATGCCAAGCGATGTTGAGCACTTTTTCATGTGTGTGTTGGCCATTTGGATGTCTTCTTTGGAAAAATGTCTGTTCATGTCTTCTGCCCATTTCTTGATTGGATTATTTGTTCCTTGGGTGCTAAGTTTGATAAGTTCTTTATAGATTTTGGATACTAGCCCTTTATCTGATATGTCATTTGCAAATATCTTCTCCCATTCTCTCCAGTCGTCTTTTGGTTTTGTTGACTGTTTCTTTTGCTGTGCAAAAGCTTTTTATCTTGATGAAGTCCCAATAGTTCACTTTTGCCCTTGCTTCCCTCGCCTTTGGCGATGTGTCTAGGAAGAATTTGCTGTGGCTGAGGTCGAAGAGGTTACCGCCTGTGTTCTCCTCTAGGATTTTGATGGATTCCCGTCTCACACTGAGGTCTTTCATCCATTTTGAGTCTATTTTTTTGTATGGTGTAAGGAAATGGTCCAGTTTCATTCTGCTGCATGTGGCTGTTCAGTTTTCCCAACACCATTTGTTGAAGAGACTGTCCTTTTTCCATTGGATATTGTTTCCTGCTTTGTCAAAGATTAGTTGACCATAGAGTTGAAGGTCCATTTCTGAGTTCTCTATTCTGTTCCATTGATCTGTGTGTCTGTTTTGTGCCAGTACCATACTGTCTTGATGATGACAGCTTTGTAAAAAAAAAAAAAAAAAAAAAACTTTGTGAAGTCTGGAATTGTGATGCCACCAGCTTTGCTTTTCTTTTTCAACATTCTTCTGGCTCTTCGGGGTCTTTTCTGGTTCCATATAAATTTTAGGATTATTTGTTCCATTTCTGTGAAAAAAGTTGATGGTATTTTGGTAGGGATTGCATTAAATGTGTAGATTGCTCTAGGTATCATAGACATCTTCACAATATTTGTTCTTTCAATCCATGAGCATGGAATGTTTTTCCATTTCTTTGTGTCTTCCTCAGTTTCTTTCAGGAGTATTCTATAGTTTTCTGAGTACAGATTCTTTGCCTCTTTGGTTAGATTTATTCCTAGGTTCTTATGGTTTTGGGTGCAATTGTAAATGGGATCGACTCCTTAATTTCTCTTTCTTCTGTCTTGTTGGTGGTGTATAGAAATACCACTGATTTCTGTGCATTGATTTTATATCCTGCCACTTGACTGAATTCCTGTATGAGTTCTAGCAGTTTTGGGGTGGAGTCTTTTGGGTTTTCCACATAAAGTATCATATCATCTGCAAAGAGTGAAGATTGCACTTCTTCTTTGCTGATTCGGATGCCTTTTATTTCTTTCTGTTGTCTGATTGCTGTGGCTAGGGCTTCTAATACTATGTTGAACAGCAGTGGTGATAGTGGACATCCCTGCCATGTTCCTGACCTTAGGGGGAAAGCTCTCAGTTTCTCCCCATTGAGAATGATACTCACTGTGGGTTTTTCATAGATGGCTTTTATGATATTGAGGTATGTACCCTCTGTCCCTACACTGTGAAGAGTTTTAGTCAAGAAAGGATGCTGTACTTTGTCAAATGCTTTTTCTGCATCTATTGAGAGGATCATATGGTTCTTGTCCTTTCTTTTATTAATGTATTGTATCATGTTGATTGATTTGTGGGTGTTGAAACAACCTTGCAGCCCAGGAATAAATCCCACTTGGTCATGAATAATCCTTTTAATGTACTGTTAGATCCTATTGGCTAGTGTTTCGGTGGGAATTTTTACATTCATGTTCATCAGGGATATTGGTCTGTAGTTCTCCTTTTTGATGGGGTCTTTGTCTGGTTTTGGGATCAAAGTAATGCTGTCCTCATAGAATGAGTTTGGAAGTTTTCCTTCCATTTCTCTTTTTTGGAACAGTTTCAGAAGAATAGGTATTAATTCTTCTTGAAATGTTTGGTAGAATTCTCCTGGGAAGCCATCTGGCCCTGGGCTCTTGTTTGTTGGGATATTTTTGATTACTGCTTCAATTTCCTTGCTGGTTATGGGCCTGTTCATGCTTTCTATTTCTTCCTAGTTCAGTTTTGGTAGTTTATAAGACTCTAGGAGTACATCCATTTCTTCCAGATTGTCTAATTTGCTGGCATATAGTTGCTTATAATATGTTCTTATAATTGTTTGTATTTCTTTGGTGTTGGTTGTGATCGCTCCTCTTTCATTCATGATTTTATTTATTTGGGTCCTTTCTCTTTTCTTTTTGGTAAGTCTGGCTTATCAATCTTATTAATTCTTTCAAAGAACCAGCTCCTAGTTCCGTTGATCTGTTCTACTGTTCTTTTGGATTCTATTTCATTGATTTCTGCTCTTATCTTTATTATTTCTCTTCTTCTGGGTGTAGGCTTTATTTGTTGTTCTTTGTCCATCTCCTTTAGGTGTAGGGTTAGGTTGTGTATTTGAGATCTTTCTTGTTTCTTGAGAAAGGCTTGTATTGCTATATACTTCCCTCTTAGGACTGCCTTTGCTGCATCCCAAAGATTTTGAACAGTTGTTGCATCCCAAAGTTTTAAAGAAAGAAAAAGTTATATATATACAAAAAGAAGGTTAAATACAAGGAAGAGGTGGCATACAACTGTAAAAATGGAAATTAAAAAAAGATTTTGAAAAAGGAATTGATAAGAAGTTGTTTGAAAAAAGAAAGAAGAAGAAAAAAGAGAGAATGTGATTAGGCGGGTGAATAGAATAGAGCCATACACTAGATTTAGGGCATATTTTGGTTCTTTAGAAGAAACTGCATCCCATAATTTTAAAGAAAGAAAAACTTTTATATATATGTATACATACACACACACACACATGCACAAAAATAAGGTTAAATACAATGAAGGGATAGAATATGACTATAATAATGAAAATTAAAAAGGATTTTAAAAACAGATTTGATATGAAGTTGGTTGAAAGAAGAAAGGAGAAAAATTAAAAAAAAAATAAAGAAAATTAAAAAAATTGCAGTTGAAAGACTAAAGAATCATGGGGAAAAAGCCATGAATTCTATGTGCTGTATTTTCCTAGCACTGGAGTTTTGCAGTTCTCATTGATCCATAAACTTGGTCTTGGCTGGATATTCTTGCTGATCTTCTGGGGGAGGGGCCTGTTGCATTGATTCTCGAATGTCTTTGCCCCAGGTGGAATTGCACTGTCCTTGCCAGGGGCCAGGCTAAGGAATCTGCTTTGGTTTGCTCTCTGTAGCTTTTGTTCCCTGAAGCTTTCTGCACAGCTTTAGAGTATGCGAATGAAAATGGCAGCCTCCCAGTCCCTGGCCCTAGAGGGGCAGAGAGCTTGGGGCCCTACTTCTCAGTGAGTGCTCAGAGAAAAGCAGTCAATCATTCCTGTCTCCATGGTCTCTGTCTGCACTCTGTGCTCACCCAGCCTGTGTCTGAGCATTTATATTTTTGGCACAGGGCCCCATTTGGAGTCTCCAAACCCAGCAGATTCCTGTAGCATGCTCCTGTGCCACTCCTCCCAGGGGAAGAAGGGGAGTCTCCCTGGTTTTGCTGCTTGTCGGGACCCAGGGACCCAACTATGCCGAAGATCACAGTTTATGACAACCCCGAGCTGAGAGCCCACTCCTTGGCTCTCTCTTTGCAGCCGGCTTCCCTGCTCCGATACCTGGGAGCTCTGTCGCACTCAGGCA
The DNA here is from genome assembly GCF_011800145.1 of Mirounga leonina. Classification (NCBI taxonomy): domain Eukaryota; kingdom Metazoa; phylum Chordata; class Mammalia; order Carnivora; family Phocidae; genus Mirounga; species Mirounga leonina. The sequence continues at coordinate 14,094,700 of NW_023270757.1, read as the reverse complement.
CCCCCAGTTTTCCTGTGACCCTGAGGGTCCTGAGACCACTGTCCCAGGAAGGGTTCCACCCCCTGGTTAGCCACCAGAGTGACGTCCATCACTGGAGTGGACTTCTACAAGTTCCAGTTTTGTGCTCCACTGCTCTATCACTTGCCAGTAGCTGGCTGAGGGAGGCTCCCTCCCCGCTGCTGTCTATCTTCCCATTTATCGCCTCAGATTTTCTTCTCTGCACGTCCTACCTTGCAGAAAGTGGTCGCTTTTCTGTTCATAGAATTGCTGCTATTCTTTTCTTTGATCTCTAGTTGAGTTCATAGGTGTTCAGAATGGTTTGATAGCTATCTAGCTGAATTCCTCAGACAGACGAAATTTAGGTCTCCTACTCCTCTGCCATCTTGGACTCACCCCAAAAGTTTTATATTTCATGTGAGTCCCTTGTTTTGAATTTTTTTTTTAAAGATTTTATTTATTTATTTGAGAGAGAGAGAATGAGAGACAGAGAGCACGAGAGGGAAGAGGGTCAGAGGGAGAAGCAGACCCCCTGCTGAGCAGGGAGCCTGATGCGGGACTTGATCCCTGGACTCCAGGATCATGACCTGAGCCGAAGGCAGTCGCTTAACCAACTGAGCCACCCAGGTGCCCGTTTTGAATTTTTTTTTTTTTTTTAAAGATTTTATTTATTCATTTGAGACACAGAGATACGGAGAGAGAGAGAGCATGAGCAGGGGGGAGACAGAGGGAGAGGGAGAAGCAGGTTCCCTGCCGAGCAGAAAGCCCGATGCGGGGCTCGATCCCAGGACCCTGGAATCATGACCTGAGCCGAAGGCAGACGCCTAACCATCTGAGCCACCCAGGCGCCCCTATGCCCATTTTGAATTTTTGATAGGCACTAGTAAAGCCTCATTGTTTTAGATCTCATTTATTGAGAATGTGAAACTTTTATCATAGACTGGACTGGTTTGCATTCAAACACTTTAAGAACTCTTTTAGCCACTTATTAGTGTAATGCTATTGAAACAAGATTGTGGAAGCACATTTACCCAACTTTTTTTTTTCTTTATAAATTTTTGTACTTTTTTTTAAGATTTTATTTTTCGACAGCATACATACATATACATACATATGATGGAATATTACTCAGCCATCAAAAAAGTCTTGTCATTCACAATGATGTGGATGGAGCTAGAGTGTATTATGCTAAGTGAAATAAGTTGGTCAGAGAAAGACAAATACCATATGATTTCACTCTTATATGGAATTTAGGAAACAAAACTGATGAACGTATGGGAAGGGAAAAAAAAAAAAAAGAGGGAAGCAAACCATAAGAGACTCTTTATGATAGAGAACAAACTGAGGGTTGATGGAGGGAGGTGGGTGGGGGATGGGCTAGATGGGTGATGGGTATTAAGGAGGGCATTTGTTATGATGAACTCTGGGTGCTGTATGTAAGTGATGAATCACTGAATTCTACTTCTGAACCCAATATTACTCTATATGTAGACTAACTAGAATTTAAATAGGAATTTGGAGAGAAAAAAATAAAATGAAGATTCCTAGGAAAAAAAATACCTTTGAAAATTCTTTTTATATTTCCTCTGCCAATTCCATGTGGGAAATTTATTTCAAATGTCCGTGAACTGGGTTTCTAAGCCTCAATCCAAGGCTCTTGCTTGTTCACTTACAGCTGTAGTCGGGTCGAGTAGTGTTCATAATAGTTATAGGATGGTCCTGAGATGGAGTTAATTTTCATGGGAAGCAGGAGGCATTCTCCTGTTTTTTTTGCTCATCTGTTTTCCTTCATTCAGTATATGCCCTTGCATAGGTGCACAGTGCATAATGTGCTTGGTGTAAACAGTAGACAGGATAACATGCTCATTTGGTTAATAACACAACTTAGTTCAAAGAAAATCTAGAGACCTCCAACATAGTTCTACTATAAAACTTTATTTTTTTAAAGATTTTATTTATTTATTTATTTATTTATTTATTTATTTATTTATTTATTTGAGAGTGAGCGAGGGAGAAACAGCATGAGAGGGGAGAGGGTCAGAGGGAGAAGCAGGCTTCCCACTGAGCCGGGAGCCCGATGTGGGACTCGATCACAGGACCCTGGGATCATGACCTGAGCCGAAGGCAGTCGCTTAACCAACTGAGCCACCCAGGCGCCCCTATAAAACTTTAAATACTCTCTTGTATCACTTACATTACTGATCTATACTTTATTCTAGGCATGGAGCTATGTGCTTTACATAATTATGTAATGGAGTCCTCACAGTAATTCAACTGTTATTATCCCTGTTTTATAGAGGAATAACTGAGGTCCAGAGAAATTCAGTCTCTTGCCCAGGATTACATAGCTCATACATGGCAAAGCCTGGATTCAAAACTCTAGGCAGGCTGGTCCTGGAGACTCATCTCTTAACAATTGTAATACAGTGAATAAAAGGTTCTGGGAAAAAGGAATGGTTGGATTGCTTTTGAGAAAATTGATACTGGATTTGTGGGACAGCTGGGATTTTTTTTTTTTTAAGATTTTATTTATTTGACAGAGAGAGACACAGTGAGAAAGGGAACACAATCAGGGGGAGTGGGAGAAGGAGAAGCAGGCCTCCCGCTGAGCAGGGAGCCGGTTGCGGGGCTCGATCCCAGGACCCTGGGATCATGACCTGAGCAGAAGGCAGATGCTTAACGACTGAGCCACCCAGGCGCCCTGGGACAGCTGTGACTGACAATCTATTAGGGATGGAATCTGTAGCCAGCTTTCATTAGAATTGGGCACCAACTGAGTGAACTGGTCACTTTTTTTTTTTTTTTTCCAAGTTTAGAATCATTATTCATTCAGTCAACAAATACTATATTCACAGATCTTAGAATTTAACCTCAGTAGCCAATACTGAACCATATGTTTCTTTTTTAGAGTTATAGGTAGTTAAAATTGATCATGATTGAGTAGTATATAGTGATAGATTCTTTGGGTCTCTTATAGTGAAACACAAGTTAGGACTTTAGTATTTAAAAATACAACAAATTTCTCTGTAAGGCATAATAAACAGTATGTCTGTTACCTTTGTCACGAGTATGACCTCTGGTTAGCTTGCCTAGAATTCTTATTACTGTTGGAACCTACTAATTGAAGTGGTGGAATACAGTGGAGTTAATGATGCTTTCATGCCCATCCTTTTTATTTTTGGCTGTCCTGTTGAGATTCTTTTTTTGTTTGTTTTTTAACTCTTTTTATTTATTTATTTTTATTATTTTTTTATTATGTTATGTTAATCACCATACATTACATCATTAGTTTTTGATGTAGTGTTCCATGATTCATTGTTTGCGTGTAACACCCAGTGCTCCATGCAGTACTTGCCCTCTTTAATACCCATCACCAGGCTAACCCATACCCCACCCCCCTCCCCTCTAGAACCCTCAGTTTGTTTCTCAGAGTCCATAGTCTCTCATAGTTCGTCTCCCCCTCCAATTCCCCCCCCTTCATTCTTCCCTTCCTGCTATCTTCTTCTTCTTCTTAACGTATAAGGTATTATTTGTTTCAGAGGTACAGGTCAGTGATTCAACAGTCTTACACAATTCACAGCACTGTTGAGATTCTAATGTTTTGGGTAAATCAGCAAACTATTCTATATTTCAGATACAGTTGTTAATTTGTTTGGTTTTCTTGCTTAATGCTTGGGTAACTAGTTTGGGGTCCCAGTATAGTGGGTATTGATTTTGATTGTTCTACAGTTGTTAAATCTATAATAGAATGTCAGTAGGCTTTATGGGGATTGCTACTGCTGCTAAACACTCTTTTTACTGCTAAAAAACCTGTTTCATTACTTTCTTGTTTCGCTGATTTCTTTTTTCATGTAGAAATACTGTTTTTTGTGTGTGTATTAATATAAAATTATTTGTTCACAATCCAAATAATACAGAGAAGTCTGCTTTTCTGTAATTCCAATGTGAAAGATAACCATTAATATTAATAATATGGTATATATTTCTTTTTGGCCTTTTGAGTACAATTATAGATATTTTTTCTTTTTTCTTTTTTTTTATTCTTATGTTAATCCCCATACATTACATCATTAGTTTTAAATGTAGTGTTCCATGATTCATTTTTTGTGCATAACACCCAGTGCTCCATGCAGAATGTGCCCTCCTCAACACCCACCACCAGGCTAACCCATCCTCCCACCCCCCTCCCCTCTAGAACCCTCAGTTTGTTTTTCAGAGTCCATCATCTCTCATGGTTCATCTACCCCTCCGATTTCCCCCAGTTATAGATTTTTTTTACATAAATATTATCATAGTATATTCACCATTCTATAACCTACTTAGTTCATTGTGGAAAAATATTAATATCAATACATAGAAAGATTACCTTATTTTGTATTCTGTATTTTATTTAACTTAGTCCTTGTAGTTGGACGACATTAGTTTGAGTTTTCAGTTAATACTGGAGCAAACATCCCAGGTCATGTATCATTGTATATGCCTCTGCATTGTTAGAATGAATTTCCAGAGTTGGATTTTAGGGTTGAAGATACACATTTTTTAAAGGTTTTGATATGTGTAAAAAATTATACTCTGGAAAGTTTGTACTACTTTATACTTTCATTCCAGCTGTGTGAGAGAGGTCTCATTCTTTCCTACCATTAATATGTTAAGCATTTGCCAATCTAATGGTTGCAAAGTATCTTATTTTGGTTTTGCTTTCCTTGACTTTTAGTGAAATTATTTTTGGTCAATTTTTCTATAGATGTCTTATCTTTTGCATGTTAAGTCTATAAAATTTACTAGTATAGAATAATTGGTTAAAGATTTTAGAAAATAATTTGAAAGATAAAATAATGAGTTTTTAACTCTTCTCCTTCTATATTTGATACTTTCATGAGAGTATTTTCCTTATTAGTAAAATATATGAAGTTATTATTTAGAGTTATTTAGGAATATTTAGAATATCCAGAGATCCATGGTAAATACATTTGTATATTTGCTTGTTAGATTTGACAACATGAGTTGCTGCATTGTTTTCATTTTGATAAAATTTTGTTTGGAAAGTGATTTAAGTGATATGGGTGGGGAAAATCTTATATCGTCGTATTGGTTTGTACTCTTTTCATTTACCTTTTGCAGATACTGTACTCCAAGATACTTGGATTATGAAGATTTGGAGCGCAAGTACTGGAAGAACTTAACTTTTGTGGCACCTATCTATGGTGCAGACATTAATGGGAGCATATATGATGAGGTATATTTATACTGTAATGGGTTTTGTAAAGGGCAGATTTCCTATTTTTGTTACCGTTTTAGGCACTTGAGAAGTAGTCCTTTGTTATGCTTTGTGTGATCCATAATTCCTCATAGGATAAGGGGAAATCAAGATGTTATCAGTAGGATTTCTGTTGTTGGTATTTTTCAGATTGAAACCAGCAAATGGTACAGATACCTGAAATTGTTCGACAGTAATATATTATGTGGTTATCTGGCTAATATTTAAATTACACTAAAATTTTTTTAAGTAAAACACATTATAAAGATATTTGGGAAACAGGAAATATTATCCATAATACTACCACCTTAAGGCAAAAAACAGTATTTTAATATGCGTTCTTCTAGTAGTTTTCCCCTAGTCATTTAAAAAAGTTATATTTGAACAGACTGTCTCCTGTTTTCCACAAATTGTGAAAGATTTTCTTATTATTTATTTATTTTTTAAAAAAGATTTATTTATTTTAGAGAGAGAGTGTGCACATGCATGTGTGTGGGGAGGGGCAGAGGGAGAGGGAGAGAGAGAATCAATCCCAAGTGGACTCCTTGCTGAGCATGGAGCCTATGGGGTGTGGGGGCTAGATCTCAGGACCTGAGATCATGACCTGAGCCAAAATCAAGAGTCCCACACTCAACCAACTGAGCCACCCAGGCGCACTGATTTTTCTCTTTTTTAAAAAGTACATATTATTACAGTCTTTCCAGTTATTTTTCGTGAGACTATAATATACTAGAAATAATCCAGTCCTTTTTGTCTCCTCCTAATACATGTAAACTCTGTCTTTTGTTGCTATTGCTGTTCTTCCTTTTTGAAACCTTTTATTCCCTCTCTCCTTGTTTTATTTTGGGAAATGTCTTACATACTGAAAGGTTGAAGTAGTGCAGTGAACACTTGGATACTCCACCTAGATTCTCCAGTTGTTAATATTTGCCTCATTTCCTTTGTTTTTTCCATTGCTCTGCCGTTGTCTCTCTTTATCTCTTTTTTTTTAATTTTTTAATTTTTTATTTTTTTAAAGATTTTATTTATTTATTTGAGACAGAGAGAATGAGAGACAGAGAGCATGAGAGGGAGGAGGGTCAGAGGGAGAAGCAGACTCCCTGCCGAGCAGGGAGCCCGATGCGGGACTCGATCCAGGGACTCGATCCAGGGACTCCAGGATCATGACCTGAGCCGAAGGCAGTCACTTAACCAACTGAGCCACCCAGGTGCCCCTCTTTCTCTGTGTTTCTATCTGCTATAACATTTGAAAGTAAGTTGCAGACATTATGACAGTTCTCCTTTAATTATTACGTGTGTTTTAATAACAAGGCAATTAAGGCGCCTGGGTGGCTCAGTCGTTAAGCGTCTGCCTTTGGCTCAGGTCATGATTCCAGGGTCCTGGGATCGAGTCCTACGTCGGGCTCCCTGCTCAGCAGGAAGCCTGTTTCTCCCTCTCCCACTCTCCCTGCTTGTGTTCCTGCTCTTGCTGTGTCTCTGTCAAATAAATAAAATCTTAAAAAACAAAAAAACAAAAACAAAACAAAAACAAAAACAAAAATGCCAAGGCAATTTAACATTAGTATATCATTTAATATATAGATCATATTCATGGGATACTAATTTTGCCAATAATATATATATAAATTTTTTCCCTCATCTGAAGGATCTGGTCAAGGATTTCTCTTTATAATTAGTAAGAGATTTATAGGGTGATGCTTAGAGACTAGATGAATATCCTGTATTCCAGCAGCCTTTCATCTAGTGAATTTACATCCATTGATAATATTTGCCTGAATCTATTATTATAGTATTTTTAAACTTTCTATGTTTTGAAAGCTAGGAAAGTGCATAAAACATAACTTAAAGCTTCATAAATTTTTGCAAGGTGAACACCTGTGTACCATCACTGACCTCAAGTACCCTAGAGTTCCCCTGCACACCTTCTTCACTGATCATGGTCTTCCCTTTTTTCTCCAAAGATAGTCACTATTCTGACTTTATGGCAGTCATATACTTCTTCTCTTTAAATATGTAGTTAATTATACCCTGTTTCTGAATTTTATATAACTAGGAGAATCATTCAGTGTGTATTCTTTTATGCCTGGCTTCTTTCATGCATTATAAACATTTATAAGCTTTTTCTGCACTGTAGCTATTGTTCATTCATTTTCTTTACAGTATGTTATTCTATTGTATAAATGTTCCACAGTGCATTTATTGTTCTGCTGTGGTCATGTTGATTGCTTCTAGTTTTGGCTTTTATGTGCAAAACTTTCATGAATGTTCAGCACGTTTCCCTGGATATGGAAGCATGTGTTTATATTGGATGTACGCCTAGTAGTGGTTATAGGGTATGCGTATGGTTAGCTTTAGAAGAAAACTGTTTTTCAGTTTGTACCTTCTTATAGTAGTGTTTTTGAGTTCCTAGTGCTCCACATCCTACCTAATACTTGGTATTGTCATTCTTTTACATTTAGCCATTTTGTTGGGTGTGTGTAGTAGTAACTTGTGGTTTTAAGTTGCGTTATGATTTTTTTCCTTATGTTCATTAGCTGTTTGGATTTTCCCTTTTATTGAGGTGCCTTTTTAAGCCTTTTGAATATTTTTCTTTTGTGTCTTGCTTTTCTTACTGATTTATAGTTCTTTATGCATTCTGGGTATGAGGTAGTGGCACAATTTAAAATTTTCTAGATGGATTTCTTTTTTTTTTTTTTTTAAAGATTTTATTTATTTATTTGACAGAGAGACAGCGAGAGAGGGAACACAAGCAGGGGGAGTGGGAGAGGGAGAAGCAGGCCTCCTGCCGAGCAGGGAACCTGATGCGGGGCTCGATCCCAGGACCCTGGGATCATGACCTGAGCTGAAGGCAGACGCTTAACCGACTGAGCCACCCAGGTGCCCCCCCCCCTTTTTTTAAAAAGATTTATTTATTTTATTTTATTTATTATTTTTTTTAAAGATTTTATTTATTTATTTGAGAGAGAGAATGAGATAGAGAGAGCATGAGGGGGGAGGTTCAGAGGGAGAAGCAGACTCCCTGCTGACAGCAGGGAGCCCGATGCGGGACTCGATCCAGGGACTCCAGGATCATGACCTGAGCCGAAGGCAGTCGCTTAACCAACTGAGCCACCCAGGCGCCCCAAGATTTATTTATTTTAGAGAGAGAAGAGGGGGGAGGGGCTTAGGGAGAGGGAGAGAGAAACTTAAGCAGACTCTGTGCTGAGCATGGTGCCTGACAAGGGGGCTCCACCTCATGACCCTAAGATCACAACCTGAGCTGAAACCAAGAGTCGGATGCTTAACCGACTGTGCCACCCAGGTACCCCTAGATGGGTTTCTAAATTGAAAGGACCATTTTTTCTTAAGGATTTTATTTATTTATTTTTGCGAGAGAGGGAGGGGGAGAGAGAGAAAGAGAGAGAGAGAGAATGCACACATGAGCAGGGGGGAGAGGCAAAGGGAGAAGCAGACTCCTGACTGAGCAGGGAGCCCCACGCAGGACTCCATCCCAAGACCCCGGGATCATGACCTGAGCTGAAGGCAGACACTTAATCAACTGAGCCACCCAGGTGCCCAAAGGACCATTCTTATTTTTGAATATGGACTAGATATTAGATGATACTGTGGAATTATTGTTCTATTAGATGTAATGATGGCATGGTGGCTATATATGTATGTGTGTGTATATATGTATATATATATACATACACACACATATATATACACACACACATATATATTTATTAAAGATACATATTTAAATATATGCAGGTTAAGTGACATGGGGTTGGGATTTGCTTTTAAAATACTTTAGAAAATAAGATGATTGGATATAGTTGAAAGAAGGTTGGCAAAATATTGGTAATTGAAGCTAGATGATAGATACATGACATTTTAAATATGTATATGTTTGAAATATTAAAGTTAAAAAAAGAGAAAACATTCCCCATTCTCCTTCTGGGTTTTCATTAATATAAGTGAATTCTACGTTGAGAATTTATTATTTATTAAAGTAGTATATACTCATGTAGAAAATTGAAAAAATATAGAAAAATATGAAGAAGAAAATAAAAATTACTCATAAGCTTACCAAACACAAACAACCTCTTTAAGATTTCCTTTGGCTTTTCCTTTTATGTGAGTGTGTATGTGTGTGTATGCACGTGTTTGCATGTTAGTATATGTTTCCCCAAAGAACCAAGGAGATTTTAACAGTTTTTCTAATATTGCTCTTTAGAGGATTCTTTAGTGTATTCTAGTTCCCACCATGTTTGGATTGCCAAATTATGTCTTGTATTAGATTGTTGCTATATATATATATTTAAAGATTTTATTTATTGAGAGAGCGAGAGCGCACGAGCAGTGGGGGGAGGGGCAGAGGGAGAGGGAGAAGCAGGCTCCCTACTCAGACTCAAGGCTCGATCCCAGAATCCTGAGATCATGACCTGAGATGAAGGCAGATGCTTAACTGACTGAGCCACCCAGGTGCCCCAGATTATTGCTGTATTTTTTTGGTATTTCAATTCTAGTGTATTCTTACTGATTTATTCTTTAGTGATAACAAATCTATTTTTTTTAAAGATTTATTTATTTGAGAGAGAGAGACAGAGGGAGAGAGAGAGAGAGTTCCAAGCTGAGCATAGAGTCCAATGCAGGGTTTGATCTCAGGACCCTGAGATCATTACCTGAATGCAAACTAAGAGTCAGACGCTTAACTGACTACGCCACCCAGGTGCCCAATAACAAATCTGTTTTTAAGTTTAACATGTTATGGTTACTTATATTTGGGAAAATGAGTGCCATTAACAGTTAGGCTTCCTTACAGAACATGGCACCTTGTCTTAAACCACTTCTGTGGGATTTCCATTGGAATGGGTAAGGCAGAGTAAATGCTGTTGGCATTTTATACATGGGACCTAAGGAGATATTTCCAAAGTTCCTAGGCTAGTTGAGGGGCTGCCAGGTGCTCTTCTTATCTTCCATACCAGTTTTAAGCAAGCAGTTGTGTATAGTTAGTCTCATAGTTGTAGAAATGTGTGAAACTAGGTTGTTGTCAACCACAAATTTCCCCTGAACTAATGGTTTATTTTGTGCCGTCTCTCTGGTTTCTTCTGCGTGGTATACTGGCAAGTTTTTAGACTTCCAAGAGGAAGATTGAGCTGAGGACTCATCTAGATTCTGGGCTGAGAGGTTGCGTGTCTTAGTGCTCTAAAATAAAATAAAACTCAGTTTAAGGTATTTTTTTCTAACCACTCTTTGGGATCGTTGACCTCTTTGTTCCTTTTTGCATATATAATTTAGAGTTAGAAGCAGCATATTTGGGACAGTTTCCAGAACAATTAACATAAAGATGCCCTGAACTAGCTTTCCCTATTTGATAGTAAAATACAATAATTGTTGATGGCACAGAAGAGGCTGATGGACTTTGGTTTGCTGTGCTTATCAATGTATTGCTTGTATTTGAAAACCAGTTACACATTGGCATTGCTTTAAGGGAACATTGACTTTAGAATTCAGATTTGAGTAACTTTAGTTATGAAAATCCAAATGAACAAAATGCACTGGTTTGTAAACATGCAGTTTTAAAGCATCATCATTTCCATGTTCTGAAGTCAGGAATCTGTCATTTTGGTAGGACCTACAAGGCATAGTATTTTATGGAATTTGTGTGGCTCTGCAGGAACATTTCGTAGCTCCAGAGTTGAGCTGACATTTTCAAAGCTTTTTTAGCATAAAGAGAGACAAGAGAGATGTTGTAAACTGCTACTGGTAAACAAACCAGTCACACTCATGACACCTTAATTCAAACAATTGAAAAACAACTTGTTTTTGCCCTCTTGAGGTAGATGGAGAGTAACAAGAGAGAGAGTGCATTAAAGAAAGTGATGAAGAGTGAGTGTACTAATAACCCACGACTGTCAGTAACATTTGAAATCATCACAATGAATGTGCATTGAAAAAGCCCATGTATTGTTTTGCTCTTTACTGTTGTGTCCTTGAATTGTTTAACTGTTTGGCTCAATATTTATTTTTTATTTATTTATTTATTTTTTAAAAGATTTTATTTATTTATTTGACAGAGAGAGACACAGCGAGAGAGGGAACACAAGCAGGGGGCACGGGAGAGGGAGAAGCAGGCTTCCCGCTGAGCAGGGAGCCTGATGCGGGGCCCAGTCCCAGGACCCTGGGATCATGACCTGGGCTGAAGGCAGACGCCTAACGACTGAGCCACCCGGGTGCCCCTGGCTCAATATTTAAATTGTATTGGGAACTGGTTTGGTATGGTTTATGGCATTATTTTGGAAGGAATTATAGTCATCAAATTGTAGTTCACTTTTCCCCCTACTTTCTAGTTATGGCCATTTCCTTTTTAGTAGAATGATCGAAAAACCATAGCATTTTTTTTTTTTTTTTGGTGAGGCTGGGAGTTCTTGGAGAGGGTGTGGGGAGGTAAGCGAAACAATTTGTGCAGGGTGCAGAGATGAATAAGGATCCTCGTTCTCAAGTAATTCATAGGCTTAGAGGGGCAGTAAAGTGTAATGAGCTTGGCAATAAAGGCAAGTGTAGGGTTCTAGGGAGCTGGGAGGAGAGACACTTAGAGCAGACTTGGCACTGAAGGAACACTTGCTGGAGGAGAGAGAACATTTGAACTGGACCTAGATGAGTAAGTTCAAGTCAGGTAAAGGAGGCAGAAAGGAGGATGGGGCAGGAGCTGGACAGATTTGAGGGTAAGACCACACGTAATAGTCTCTGTATTTTTACTGAATTCTGAGGCTTTTTTCTCAACACTGGCTTGAGGAGGGTGAGGCTGGCCTGGAATAATGGGATCTAAGGGGAAGAGATCTGCCCCAGGCTGCAGACAGGGCTGTGGATATGGACTCAGACCTGTGGTGCTATAGTGGCCCCTCCTGCTCAGATGTTTGTCTTGCAGCACCAGGCAAATCTTTTCAGTGGCACAGGGGGCGCCATTTTAGTGATGATCAGGCTTGGACAAAACACAGGAATTAGGGGTGAGGGTGTTCATGAAGGACTAGTTGAGGACAGTCAGCCCTAATAGTAAAGGGAGAAGGGCTAGCAGATCTAGGGCATGAGTCTTGGCACCTCTTTCATTCTGCCGCTTCTTTCAGAGCTTGATTTCCTTAGGGTATACGAAAGAGTATCAGTCTGTACCATGGGCAGTAGCCTGTGGCAGTAGTAACAGCACATGATTTAAGCAAGTTACTGTTTTTTCAGTTGCAATACCAAGACTATCAAAGGCATATGGTGACACAACCCAGCCTTTGGGTGTATGATGCAGAGCAGAGTTAGGCAGTCGGATTCTGTCTGTTGTTTGTCTTTATAAAGTTTTATTGGAGCATAGCCTAGTTCATTCATTTATATTATGGCTTTTTTTTTTTTTCACTACAGTGGCAGAATTAAGTAGTTGTGACAGAGATTGTATGGCCCACAAAAGCTAAAATATTTACTGTCTGGCCCTTTGCAGAAAAAGTTTGCCAATCCCTAATACAGAGGCATAATTATGTACTTGGGGAAGGATGCTTAAAACGTTTTTGAGATAAATGGGGTATAAATAAAATTCTGAATGTTCTCAGGAGAATGAGATTCATATATATTGACTACACTGATACCTTGAGACAATGAAATTGAGGTGTTTAATTATGTCAGGAATTTTCTGTAATTTAAGATGTTCCTGAACTTAGACATAGAGCAACTTGTGTTCTTGGGTGGCCCTAGATGACTCCTTGGTAACAGTAACATAAGCTTAAGAGTCCTAAGATCTGGGGGCACTTGGGTGGCTCAGTTGGTTAAGCGACTGCCTTTGGCTCAGGTCATGATCCTAGAGTCCTAGAATTGAATCCCACATCGGGCTCCCCACTCAGTGGGGAGTCTGCTTCTCCTTCTGACCCTCTCCCCTCTCATGCTCTCTCTCACTCTCACTCTCTCAAATAAATAAATAAAATCTTTAAAAAAAAAAAAAGTCATAAGATCTGAATTTTTGTTGTTAGGCTTCACTAAGGGCTCGTCCATTTTATATATATATATGTATGTATGTATGTGTATATATATATATGTATGTATATATATTTAAGCATTTAATTAATTAATTTAAAGATTTTATTTATTTATTTGTGAGAGAGAGAGCACGAGCGGAGGGGTAGAGGGAGAGGGAGAAGCAGACTCCCCGCTGAGCAAGGAACTCGAAGTGGGACTTGATCCCAGGACTCTGAGATCATGACCTGAGTTGAAGGTAGACACTTAACCAACTGAGCCACCCAGGCACCCTGGGCTCATCCATTATAAAGAAAGTTTTAACTAGCCTTTGCTAACTATACATTTACAAATTAGCTTTCTGTTAAAAGAAGCATGAGAGTTTCTTCAGGAAACAAAGATATAAAGATTGAAGAGGAACAGGGAGAAAATGTCCTGTAACTGTGTGGGATGCTCCAATTTGGCTAACGGACATGAAAGTCAACAGGTATCTGTAGGAAAGACAGAAGCTAGGACATTTCTGAGATAGCCAGTAGCCAAGTGTATTTCCACAGATCTTTGAAGACAACATGCATCTCTTTGTTCTGTGTGTGAGAGTAAAGCACAGGCATCGACATTATTTTAGAGTGAGACAGTCAGTCTTGTGTTCTGTGTGCTATTTAGGGCTGCATTTCTAGCAACACCTGTCATATAGTATAATGTGTTAATGATGATAATGGTTCATTGAATCGAGGTTTAAAACGAAGTTCCATATGCTTTGTTTAAGCTGGCTATTGTCTTCCTAATTTGTAACACTAGAAGGATCCCCAAGAATATTGTCTGTCTTCAAGAGAGTCCTCTTTGCAAAGTTTTCCCTTTGTTGAATGGTGACAGACAGCTCTGCCCCTAAGCCTCACCCACCTCCTCCATCGCCCAGGCTGTCTGGTTCATGCCTTATGTGCTTCCTTCCCTCAGTATGCCCCATCACTTCCAACTCTTTCTGATGTGTGGGCTTCTCTAAGTTTCTTATGCTCACTTATTTTTTTGTAAGTCATTTCTACATTCTCAGAAAATATTTTCATTAATAATGATGGGATGATGATAGCATTGATGCTCAGTACATTTAATATGGGCACAAGGCATGATTGGCATAATCCTTTAGGGAGAACATTTGAGATAAAACTGAACTGTTATCCACACTCCTTACCTAGATTTGTGTACAACCAAAATGATTCTGTTGGTGGACATTCAGAGTCATTATATAGAGTTTTTGATGTGGATAGTGAATTTGGGGTAAAAAATATATATATAATTATAGCAAATTTAGAAAATGAATATAGAAAATTAAGGATACCTGTATTTATGTGACTATTTCTTCCTCAGTAGACTCTTAGTCCAGTGATGGCAGGTGTTATTTCTCACAGACTCTTCAGTCCCAGCTCCTATCATAGTGTCTGCTGCAGAGAATGTACTGAAATAATTGTAGAATTGGTGAGTGTATGACTTTTAAAAAATAGTCTGAGGACAAATCATGGAGTTTCTCGTATGTTTTTGGTTATTGCTCTGTACATCTTGAACTGTTTGAGATTATTTTAGTAGGGAAGTGATAGGATCAGAATCATGTTTTAGGAACTGTGATCAGATAATGGTCTATAAGATGAACTAGTCACAGCAAGAGGCTTGGAAAGTGCTCTGAAGAGGAAGAGGGACAAGTTAGAGTTATCTTCCCCAGTATGTGTTTTTCTGAACACTAATACCCTGAGGCAGTGGTTCTCAAACTTTTTGGTCTCAGGTCCCCTTTATACTTCTAATAATTTATTGTGGACCTCAAAGAGCTTTTCTTTTGTAGGTTATATCTATCCTTGTTTACTTTATTAGAAATTAAAACTGAAACTGAGAATATTTGAAAGTATTTAAGAATAATCCATTATATAATAACATACATATTTTTATTAAAAAATGACTATACTTTCCAACACAAAACGTTTGGTGAAAGGGGTGGCATTATTTTACATTTTCCAAATCCCTAATGTCTAGCTTAATAGAAGACCTCTGAATTCATATACTTGTGTCTGCATTTAGTCTGTGGTGATGTCATGTAGCCTCTGGAAAACTCGACTCTACTGTCATGAAATGAGAATGAGAATGAAAAGCAAATGATGTGTTGGTATAATTATGAAGACAGTTTTGATGCCACAGACCCGAATGGGATCTGGGTGTTTGCCAGTGGTCCCCAGACAACACTTGAAAACTGTTACCTTAAGATATTTAGCAAAAGATTCCTTTTCTACATGTATCATATGATCTCACTGATATTAGGAATTCTTAATTGCAGGAAACAAACTGAGGGTTGCTGGAGTGGGGGGTGGGGTGGGAGGGATGGGGTGACTGGGTGATAGACACTGGGGAGGGTATGTGCTCTGGTAAGCACTGTGAATTGTGCAAGACTGTTGAATCTCAGATCTGTACCTCTGAAACAAATAATGCAATATATGTTAAGAAAAAAAAAAAGAAGAAGAAGAAGAAGGTAGCAGGAGGGGAAGAATGAAGCGGGGAAATCAGAGGGGTAGACGAACCATGAGAGACGATGGACTCTGAAAAACAAACAGGGTTCTAGAGGGGAGGGGGGTGGGAGGATGGGTTAGCCTGGTGGTGGGTATTGAGGAGGGCACATTCTGCATGGAGCACTGGGTGTTATGCACAAACAATGAATCATGGAACACTTCATCTAGAACTAATGATGTAATGTATGGGGATTAACATAAGAATAAAAAAAAAGATTCCTTTTCTGATCTCAGTTTACATAGATGATGCAGGGATCTTAAGATAAAATAACAGTGTTCCATTCTTGTTACTGACCTTCAGGTAACTGCGTTCCTGATATACACTTCAAAGACTGAATCACATTAGGAGACAGTGGTTCTCATCATGGAAGCCATGGAGTTCTTTGGGGAACATCATGCCACATATTCTGTCATATAACTCAGGCAAAATTTTACAAGCAGAAAATTCACACTTAGGATGTGAATTCAAGTCCTTAAGTCTCAAAATATATAAAATATTTTAAAGAAATTATATTTCTGAGATTATCCCTCAATGTTAATTTGCTAGTCATCCAGGTATTAATATACAATTGATAGAAAATTAAAAGCATTTTGAAAAACTGTGGTAAGCCTTAAGACAAAAATACAGTGTCTTATACTGTATATTTCTCCTTGAGAGCTGGAGAATTTTTTTTCCCTGCTATTTATGTACTGGGTAGATGGATGTGTATTTGGGGTCCTATTTCCAATATTTTTTTGCCAGTTTTCTTTAGTGTCTGTGAGTATAAATACATAAATGTTTAAGGTAAAAGTAACTTTTTGTTGATATAAATGTTAAGGATAAAAAATTTGGAAAGCATTGTATAAGAGAAAAAAATTGAAATCACTAATAAATCCTGGCATTCAAAGACATTAGCTGTCAAAAACATTTAGTGTATTTCTTTCCAATGTTTGTTCTCTACTTAATGCCTGAGAACTGTGTTTTTTTGTTTGTTTGTTTGTTTTTTTGTTTGCTTGTTTGTTTTTTACAGATATGGTATCATAGTGAACATACTTGGTTTTTTTTTTTCTTCTCCCATTTTAACGCATTGTGAACGCTTTCCCACTTTGATAGATGTTCTTCAACAGGGTGATTTAACATTTATTTTATCTGTCTTATTTTTATTGGTAGGATGGTTTTCTCAGGGGAGGGGGGGAACATAAATCTAAGGTGAAGAGGGATGCAGGCAGGCTGTGGAGGCAGGGAGGGTAAGACAACTCCTGTTCTTGCAGAGATCATTGTTGGGTAGGCCACAGTCCATAGTGGGGTGGCCAGATTATTGTCAACCCAAGAGAGTGGCACTTTGCCGCAGACACTGGCTGCCTTATTTCCTGCCTTTCCTGCACAGCCTCTTGAAATAGAAGGCCATTATTAAACAGTACAGAATATTTGCTCTATTTACTTACATAATCAATGCCTGCTATCCCTAGCTGTGACTTTCAAGAAAGCCCTGTCTTTGCCTTGGAGTCTTCATCTGTAAAGGGAAGTGATTGAATTAACTGCTCTCTGAGGTTCCTCCCAGATTAAAAATGTTTGTTTCATGATGAGCAACATTTCTTGAAGAAGGTGAACTGGATTCTTTGATAGTGCAGTTTTACGAGTTCCAGATTTCTTTGGTATTATAATTTTATCAACAGCCTCTCTATAAGAAAGCTTTTGGCTAAAGCATGGGAATCTTTTCATACTAAGATTTTAGTTTTAGCTGCATCTTTAGCCTTATAAATGATATATTTTTTTCTTCTCACAATGGGGAAGCTTAAATACCTTTACCCACCAGATGGTGCACTTGGACAACAAATTTATCTAAGGCTGAGGGTTTCCAAATGAAGTTAAACAGTTTAAACTGAGTCACTAACAAAGTTCCTTTCCATTTTGTATTTGTATCATGTCAGTATATCATTTCTCTTGAAATAAGAAATAATTTGAAGCCAGAACACTGTGTGTGTAATTTTCACATCCAAGGTAAAATGTCATCATTCCAGACATGTTTTGGTGCAAAGAAAGAGATTGGCTTATAGGATTTTGACTTTCAGATTTTCAGTTAATCAAAATTCCTTATCTGCCAGCATATTATGGCTGATCTTCAGTGAATGATCCCATATTATGCCATCCAGACAGGGGAGGTGATGGTACTTCGAATTCACTAGTCATATTTCATCTAGAATGTTCCATCAGTTCTGGAAGCTGTGTTTTTAGAGGGCTGTTGCTAGAGCAGCATGCCAGGATTATACAGGAACTGACAGTGGAAAACATGTAAAGCTCAGATGTAGGGTGACCTCAGAGTACACGGCCACCGCCCTCAAGTGTATTCCATGTGAGAGGGTTAGGGGGATCACTGTGAGAACATCAATTTTGTCTCTGGAAGAACTTTCTGAAGAACACAATTGCCCAAAACAGGCTAGGCTGCCACTTGAGATAAGCAGTTACTGACCTCAGCATGTTCATGGAAAAAACCATCTGATCTTATGTTGGAAATGATTTTGGGCTGGATAGGATTTGGATAGAATTAGTCATTTTTCTTTAAGTCTTCTCTTTATGTATCAATGGTTAAACTTCACAATTAAAGTATACTTACATGTTCAATACAGTGCTAAATTGATAAATCAGAAATATGTGTAGAGTCCCATGCTGCGAGTGGTTTGTGGAAGTATGAGAAATGTCAGGATAGCAAGTCTTTGCCAGTGCAAGGTGCCTCCTAGTTAGCTGGAGAGTCATGAAAGGTTTGCCCAAGGGATAAATAACACATATAGTGCAAACTAGGTCCTCCATAGCTGGCATGAATACTATGCACCTTAAGAGTATAAAGAGGTTAAGCTTCCTGGGGACTGACATACGGTGAGAATTAAAGGTATAGTGGCCATCAGACATATGAGCCATGATGAGGGGTGAGGATACTAAGTGTTCTGTGGGTACTAGATGATCAGTAGGCCCAGAGGGGCAGATATCTGTTGGGAAAGTATTAGGGAAGCAGCAATAGGAATTACTGAAGGGGCAAGAACATGAAGGCCAAAGGTGAAAAACCAGAGTTTTATTGCTGAATTTGACTGGTGATCATAGAATCATTGATGATTTCACCTGGAAGGAGTCTTGGAAATCATCTGATATAGCTAACGCATTTTTAGATGAAGAACCTCAGATTAAAATAGGATTTATCCAAGATGACACTTACTTAGTGGTGGAGCTGGGAGGCCCCTTTTCCTGTTCTCTTCCTACTATTCTACACTGTCACCAGGAAGGACGATTAGAACTTTGAACTGAGTTGTGTACTCTGGACCTCTTTCTCTCTTGGGTTAATATCTTCCAGGGTCTTCACTGGATGTTTAGTATCTTCAGAAGCAAGCTCCTGTTGCCATTGCAGCCCTGGCCTTGCCTGCAGGTTTATAATAGTACTTCTATAAGGCATGTCCATTTGAAGCTCCATTCCCACCTTGGCCCCACTCTTTCCCATTTTTTAAAAAATGAAGATGAATATAATCTAGATTTCGTCTTTATTACGGCTTTTAAAGACATGGAAGCAGGTATTTTTTTTTTTTAAAGAGGAATTTTATAAATAGAATAGAAAGATTCACGTAATTCTACTATGAAAAAGGAACTATTGATCCATACCTTCGGCTTCTAGAATCTGTTTTAGAAATGATCAGAAATATGGGTCAATGTTTATCAAAATTATTTTCCAGTGTTTTTTAAAATTATAGCAAAGAATGTAAAACAATGTATGTGTTACAAAGGAAAATAATGATACAAACTGTTGTAGACATGAAGTAATACATATAATAGAATAGAGGTTAGGAAAAGGTTTATAATTTAGTGGTGAGTGAATAAACCGAGGTAACTGTGTATAGATATACCCCAAGATAGATGCAGCAAAGCTGGTCCCAAGAGGGAAGTATATGGCAGCATAGGCCTTCTCAAGAAGCAAGTAAAATCTCAAATACACAACCTAACCTTACATCTAAAGGAGCTGGAAAAAGGAACAGCAAATAAAGCCTAAAGCCCACAGGAGAAGAGAAATTAAATAAAGATTAGAGCAGAAATCAATGATATCGAAATAAAAAAACCTAGTAGAACAGATCAACAGAATTAGGAGCTGGTTCTTATCAAAAAGAAAAGAGAAAAGGGCGCCTGGGTGGCTCAGTTGTTTAGCGTCAGCCTTCGGCTCAGATCATGATCCCAGGGTCCTAATGAGTAAAAATCTTAAAAAAAAAAAGGAAAAGAAAAGAGAAAGGACCCAAATAAATAAAATCATGAATGAAAGAGGAGCGATCACAACCAACACCGAAGAAATACAAACAATTATAAGAGAATATTATGAGCAATTATATGCCAACAATTTAGGCAATCTGGAAGAAATGGATAAATTCCTAGAGACATATAAACTACCAAAACTGAAACAGGAAGAAATTGAAAAGCTGAACAGACCCATAGCCAGCAAGGAAATTGAATCAGTAATCAAAAATATCCCAACAAACAAGAGTCCAGGGCTAGATGGTTTCCTAGGGAAATTCTACCAAATATTTAAAGAAGAATTAATGCCTATTCTTCTGAAATTGTTCCAAAAAACAGAAATGGAAGGAAAACTTCCAAACTCATTCTATGAGGCCAGCATTACCTTGATCCCAAAACCAGACAAAGACCTCACTAAAAAGGAGAATTACAGACCAATATCCCTGATGAACATGGATTCAGGAATTCTGACCAAGATACTAGCTAATAGGATCCAACAGTACACTAAAAGGATTATTCACCATGACCAAGTCAGATTTATTCCTGGCTGCAGGGGTGGCTCAACATCCACAAATCAGTCAGTGTGATATACCACATTAATAAAAGAAAGGACAAGAACCATATGATCCTCTCAATAGATGCAGATAAAGCATTTGACAAAATACAGCAGTCTTTCTTGATAAAAACCCTCCACCATGTAGGGATGGAGGGAACATACCTCCACATCATAAAAGCCGCATACAAAAGACCCACAGTGAATACCATCCTCAATGGGGAAAACCTGAGAACTTTTCCCCTAAGGTCGGGAATATGACAGGGATGTCCACTCACACTACTGTTATTCAATATAGTACTGAAAGTCCTAGCCACAGCAATCAGACAACAAAAAGAAATAAAAGGCATTCAGATTGGTGAAAAAGAAGTCAAACTTTCTCTTTGCAGACGACATGATACTCTATCTAGAAAACCCAAAAGACTCCATCCAAAAATTGCTGGAACTGATACAGGAATTCAGCAAAGTTGCAGAATATAAAATCAATGCACAGAAGCCAGTTGAATTTCTATATATCAGCAATGAAGCAGCAGAAAGAGAAATGAAGGAGTCAATCCCATTTACAATTGCACCAAAAACCATTAGATATCTAGAAATTAACCTAACCAAAGAGGTAAAAGATCTGTATTCTGCAAACTATAGAACACTTATGAAAGAAATTGAGGAAAACACAAAGAAATGGAAATACATTCTATGCTCATGAATTGGAAGAACAAATATTGTCAAAATGTCTGTGCTACCCAAAGCAATCTACACATTCAATGCAATCCCTATAAAATACCATCAACATTTTTCACAGAGCTAGAACAAACCTAAAATGTGTATGGAACCAGAAAAGACCCCAAACAACCAAAATAGTGTTGAAAAAGAAAAGCAGGGGTGCCTGGGTGGCTCAGTCGGTTAAGTGTCTGCCTTCGGCTTAGGTCATGATCCGAGGGTCCTGGGATCAAGGCCCACGTCAGGCTCCCTGCTCCGTGGGGACTCTATTTCTCCTTTTCCCTCTGCCCACTTGTATGCTTGCGCATGTGTGCTCTCTCTCTCTGTGTCAAATAAATAAAATCTTAAAAAAAAGAAAAAAGTAAAGCTGGAGGCATCACAATTCCAGCCTTCAAGCTGTATTACAAAACTGTAATCATCAAGACAGTATGATACTGGCACAAAAACTGACAGATAGTTCAGTGGAACAGAATAGAGAACCCAGAAATGGACTCTCAACTCTGTGGTCAACTGATCTTCGACAAAGCAGGAAAGAATATCCAATGGACAAATATCCAAAAAGACAATTTCCTCAGCAAATGGCATTGGGAAAATTGGACAGCCACATGCAGAAGAATGAAACTGGACCATTTCCTTACACCACACACAAAAATAGACTCCAAATGGTTGAAAGACCTCAATGTAAGACAGGAGTCCATCAAAATCCTAAAGGAGAACACAGGCAGCAACCTCTTTGACCTTGGCTGCAGCAACTTCTTGCTTCTTGTCTCCAGAGGCAAGAGAAACAAAAGCAAAAATGAACTATTGGGACTTCATCAGGATAAAAAGATTTTTGCACAGCAAAGGAAGCAATTACAAAACTAAAAGGCAACCTACTGAATGGGAGAAGATATTCGCAAATGATATATCAGATAAAGGGCTAGTATCCACAATCTATAAATAACTTACCAAACTCAACATTCAAAAACCAAAAAAATCCAGTCAAGAAATGGGCAGAAGACATGAACAGACATTTCTCCAAAGACCTACAAATGGCTAACAGATACATGAAAAAATGTTCACCATCACTTGGCATCAGGGAAATACAAATCTAAACCACAATGAGATACCACCTCACACCAGTCAGAATGGCTAAAATGAACAGCTCAGGAAACAACAGATGTTGGCGAGGATGTGAAGAAGGGGGAACCCTCTTACACTGTTGGTGGGAATGCAAGCTGCTGCAGCCACTCTCAAAAACAGTGTAGAAGCTCCTCAAAATAGAACTACCCCATGACCCAGCAATTGCAGTTCTAAGTATTTATCCAAAGGATACAAACATAGTGATTCAAAGGGGACACATGCATCCTAATATTTATAGCAGCAGTGTCCACAATAGCAAAACTATGGAAAGAGCCTAGATGCCATTGACAGATGAATGGATAAAGAAGATGTGGTGTGTACACACACACACACACACACACACACACACTGGAATATTACTCAGCTATTAAAATGAATGAAATCTTGCCATTTGCAATGACATGGATGGAAGTAGAGGGTATTATGCTAAGTAAAATAAGTCAGACAAAGACACATACCATATGATTTCACTCATGTGGAATTTAAGAAACAAAACAGATGATCACTGCTTTGTAATATAGCTTGAAATCAGGCAACATGATGCCGCCAACTTTGTTTTTCTTTTTCAACATTTCCTTGGTGAATCGGGGGTCTTAAAATGAAGTTAAAAAAAAAAAGAAAGAAACAAAACAGGTGAACATAGCAGAAGGGAGGGAAAAATAAGATGAAAATGGAGGCAAACCATAGGAGACTCATAACTATAGGAAACATAGGAAACAAACTGAGGGTTGCTGGAGGGGAGATGGGTGGGGAGGATTGGGTAATTGGGTGATAGGCATTAAGGAGGGCACTTGATGTAATGAGCACTGGGTGTTATATGCAACTGAGGAATCAGTAAATTCTACGCCTGAAACTAACAATATATGATATGTTAACTAAATTGAATTTAAATAAAAATTAAAAAAAAAATCTATCCCCCAGATCTTGAAATGCCCACATTGGGTTTCCAGTAGTGTGTAGAATTCCCATGATAAATCATTCACTTGACCATGGACAGAGAGCAGCTAGTCTGGCTGAAACGGGTAGGTTGAGGAGCTGATCCCACATACCAGCCTCCTAGAATGGGTTCCTCAAAGTGAGTCACCACGTGTCAGTGGGCTTTTGGGGTCACTGGAACAGAATTAGAGCCACTAAAATCAGGAGTCTGATTCTAATTATGTTCTAATTTAAAATGTTTCTTTTCAGAGAAAGATATAACTAAGATTATATAATGGTTTTCTTTTATTTGCAGATTTATAAGTTTTGTCTCCAAATGTTCTACGGTGAGAAAATGTAGCTTAGGGGCGCCTGGGTGGCTCAGTCATTAAGTGTCTGCCTTTGGCTCAGGTCATGATCCCAGGGTCCCGGGATTGAGCCCCGCATCAGGCTCCCTGCTCAGCAGGAGGCCTGCTTCTCCCTCTTCCACTCCCACTGCTTGTGTTCCCTCTCTCACTGTGTCACTCTCTGTCAAATAAATAAAATCTTAAAAAAAAAAGAAAATATAGTTTAATATTCAGGAAAATTATTGTTCTCCCATTTTCACTGACAGACTATTGTTGAGCCTGTGTGTAGAATTTTACACTGTGAAAAATGAAAGATGAGATCATTGGAAATACCTTAGATTGTTTTTATTTTATGAATAATTAAAGGGAAACTTGAGTTCCAGCTATCTGCCAAGTGTTACGAGAGTATGTTAAAGCAAAGTGAGAAATTACAGCGAGAGAGAAATGAAGCAAGGTGGAAAAAACAAACAATTGGAATATGCAGAAGAAAAAGTAGAATTCTATAGAAGAACTGGGAGAGACATAAATTCTTTATCTAAATTGGGATTCTACTGGAATTAGTAGTAAGTAGTAAATAAGGTGAAAATAGATACTAAGTACTTAGACATTTTCTGTCATAAAAGTTTATTATAAGATGCAAAGATTTTGAAATACTACACCTAAAATGCAAAGTATTTGAAATAATACACCTTAAAAAGTTGAATAAGACAAGGGCTTGCTTAATCTAGAAAGTATGAATACATTAGTAAATATTATTGTTTTTAATTTACCATATGAAAAATAACTTGTCAGGGTCTGAGTATGGGATTTTACTGTTTTATTAAATGTAGAGATATTTGAACCTCTTTAAAGGAGGACAAGGCCTCATATGGTTCAGGTTCCCTTTAGGATTTTCTGCAATGGCCATGCATAGATGTGTAAAATAAATTTGAGAACTCTGTTTATTATTTCTGTGATTTTTTTTAATAGAATGCAGATCTTTAAGTGAATCTATTATTCTGCTCTTGGCCTAAGCCAGTATTTGTAAATCATCTTCTTGATAGGTAGGCCTTTAAAAGAATAAAAAGGAAAAAGCATAATCACCAAATTACTAACTTTCCTTTCCAGTTATTGGGGATACAGGGAAGTTTTTTGCTCCTTGATTATATAAAGCTAGGCAGTTTAGAGTTGACTTTCTGGGTCATTGTTTGGCCATGCGGCTTCAGACTAGTTGAGCCAGCGTGGGTTAAAGTTTTCATTCTTGCTCTTGAATGCAGCTCAGTGATTATGAGGTGTTGGGCAAGTTATCTGATCTCTCTTTGCTGCAGTTTTCCTCATCTATAAAATGGCACTGATAATAGATGCTTTTAGTATCTGCCTCATAGGATAAAAATGACATGACAAATGAAACATCTCATGGCCTGCTCCACAGTATATAATGAATAAATGTTAGCTGCTGTTGGTGGCAATATTACAGCAAAACAAGACAAAGATCCTGAGTCTGTAAGGAGATAGTAGTGATTCCAAGAGGATTGGGAGGAATTCCGTTCTGTTCTGCAGTTGTCCTTTATGTATAAAAGTCCAGCCCAGCAATTTATACTAATCTATAATCATCTGTCAAAGACTGTCAGAACCATGAAGGGTGTTTGTTTAGGGGTTACTGCTTTAAAAAATATCCCTTTTGTTTTTAAGATATAGACCACCATCTTGTCACTGCCCAGACAGAATTGGTGCTATGGAGTGTGAATCAGGAGATACCTACTTTATCGTGATTTTTTTCTTTATCGTATTTTTGGAATGTAATATCTGATTATGTATGTGCAATGTATTTAAGTTTTAAAGCACAATGATACACTGAATATCTCAAACCCACTATGCAGTTCAGCAGCTAGAATGTTAACATACTGCCCATGGACTATTCTTTCTACAGCCCTTCCTTGCTACCCTACCCCACCACCCAGGGGTGGCCTGAATTTTGTGTTTGATTTTTTGCCTTTTAAAAACATAGTTTTCTCAGAGATGCATATATTTTTAAATAATGTATTTAGTTTGGCCTATTTTGACCTTAATAATACATAATATCACTTTATACAGACTTTTGAGACTTTGATTTTTTTTCACCCAACAATAGGCTTCCCAGGTTTACTCATATTACTGTGTGAACTAGTGTCCAATCATTTTCAGTGCTATATAATATTCCATTTGGTGAATATATGTTTTATTTTTTATTATCTTGCCAAGGGACATTTTCTTTCTGTTTCTTTTTTTAGTAATAAATATTTCTTTTTTCTTTTTTTTTTTTTTAAAGACTTTATTTATTTATTTGACAGAGAGACAGCGAGAGAGGGAACACAAGCAGGAGGAGAGGGAGAGGGAGAAGCAGGCTTCCTGCCGAGCAGGGAGCCTGACGCGGGACTCGATCCTGGGACTCCAGGATCATGATCTGAGCCGAAGGCAGACGCTTAACGGCTGAGCCACCCAGGCGCCCCTCTTTTTTTTTTTTTTTTTTTAAGATTTTATTTATTTATTTGACAGAGAGACACAGCGAGAGAAGGAACACCAGCAGGGGGAGAGGGAGAGGGAGAAGCAGGCTCCCCGCAGAGCAGGGAGCCCGATGTGGGACTCGATCCCGGGACTCCAGGATCATGACCTGAGCCGAAGGCAGTCGCTTAACCGACTGAGCCACCCAGGCGCCCTAGTAATAAATATTTCTGAGTGAAATAGTGGAAGGGGACTAAGAATACACTTACCTTGATGAGCACTGAGCAACGTATGGAATTATTGAATTACTATATTGTACACCTGAAACTAATGTAACACTGTTTACCATACTGTAATTAAAATAAAAAATATAAATAAATATTGCTGCTATGAACATATTCCTGTGCATGGTTCCTGGTGCACATGTACAAAGGTTTCCCTAGAAACCTAGGAATGGAAGTGCCTGCTCATAGAGTATTCAACTTTATCACATACTGTTGACTTGTTTTTCAAAGAGTTTATACCAATTTATGTTCCTGCAGCAGCGTATAATCATTTTTTTTAAGACAGCTTTGGTGGGGTATAATTTTTTTTTTTAATTTTATTATGTTAATCACCATACATTACATCATTAGTTTTTGATGTAGTGTTCCATGATTCATTGTTTGCATATAACACCCAGTGCTCCATGCAGAACGTACCCTCTTTAATACCCATCACCAGGCTAACCCATCCCCCCACCCCCCTCCCCTCTAGAACCCTCAGTTTGTTTCTCAGAGTCCATAGTCTCTCATGGTTCGTCTCCCCCTCTGATTTCCCCCCCTTCATTTTACCCTTCCTACTATCTTCTTTTTTTTAACATATAAGGAATTATTTGTTTCAGAGGTACAGGTCTATGATTCAACAATCTTACACAATTCACAGCACTCACCATAGCACATACCCTCCCCAACGTCTTATCACCCAGCCACCCCATCCCTCCCACCCCCCACCACTCCAGCAACCCTGTTTCTTTCCTGAGAGTAAGAATTCCTCATATCAGTGAGGTCATGTGATACATGTCTTTCTCTGATTGACTTAATTCGCTCAGCATAATACCCTCCAGTCCCATCCACGTTGTTGCAAATGGCAAGATTTCATTCCTTTTGATGGCTGCATAATATTCCATTGTATATATATACCACATCTTCTTTATCCAGTCATCTGTCGATGGACATCTTGGCTCTTTCCACAGTTTGGCTATTGTGGACATTGCTGCTATAAACATCGGGGTGCATGTACCCCTTCAGATCCTTACATTTGTATCTTTGGGGTAAATACCCAGTAGTGCAGTTGCTGGGTTGTATGGTAGCTCTATTTTCAACTTTTTGAGGAACCTCCATACTGTTTTCCAGAGTGGCTGCACCAGCTTGCATTCCCACCAACAGTGTAGGAGGGTTCCCCTTTCTCCACATCCCCACCAACATCTGTCGTTTCCTGACTTGTTAATTTTAGCCATTCTGATTGGTGTGAGGTGGTATCTCATTGAGGTTTTGATTTGGATTTCCCTGATGCCGAGCAATGTTGAGCACTTTTGGTGGGGTATAATTTATATACCACAAAATTTGCCTATTTTAAGTGTATAATTCAATAATTTTTGTGTAACCATCACTTTGATTCCAGTCTTAGAACATTTCTGTCACCTCCAAAAGGATCCTAATCCTGACATATATTCTCTTGAGCACTTAATATTTATTTTTCATCACTTTTAAATGTGAACTCTTTAATGTCTGCTACCTTTTTGCAGAAGTGGCCACAGATGTATTTTGTTTGATCCACATGGTTTTAAAAGTTAGTTAATATCACATTAAAATTTGGATTTGGGGCTTCCCTTAAAAGATTAGAAGATCTGGCAGTATTTCTAGTGACAGCAATAGACAGGAGCTGAGTAATGTCTGTCCTTGTTAGACAGGATAGTAGATGTCTCCAGATGGATAGGGTCTCCCCATTTGGGAGGGGAGTAGGGTCTCCGGATGGTCTCCCCGACTCCCCCTTTGACTTACACTTGGCTGCTTCACTCACTGATGTTACAGCTGGGCTCTTTGGGTACCTGGATTTGTAACTCCTGCTTTGTCGCCCAGCTCTTCACTTTCTGCTGTGCTCTTTGGAACATGCTGCTGACAATTCTCTTTGCGGTGAGGTGGGCCCTGAACCCCAGGGAATACCACTCAAACAAGTGGTCCTGAAACCCCGTCCCATGTTTTTGAAAGAAAAATTTAGTTAGAAAGGAAGTTTTGAAAAATATTTTCCTATGTGTTTTGTAATCTTATCTTTACAGTTGTCCTATGAGGTAGGCAGGTCTGGATTTAAGTTTTCTTGGGAAGCCTTAGGACCCCACTTCTGCTGGCAAGGATATAATTTTTGAAAGTAGTTCCAGTTAGAGACTGGACCTTTACTATAGCTGTTTCAAAGTGGTCACAGTCTTGTCAGGGCCCAGTTGGCAGACTTGAACTCTGGTCACTGCTCTGCCACAAATGACCATTGATCCTGGAACTCTGGTAAGTGCTGGAGCCAGTATTTGATCAGAGAGCTTTTGATTCCTGTACAGCATGCTGCTTTTCTGAGATTGTGTCATTCTTTGAGAAAGAAATTCTTCATTCCATTTTGCTATTTGCTGGGTGAGGGCAGAAAAAGAGTGTGTGTATTAACCTTGATTTTCATAAGTTTACTAATTTGTCTTTTGTCTTAGAATAACCTTCATGTAGGCTTTGGTGGATGTGCCTTCATTTTTTTCTCAAAGATTTTATTTGTTTGAGGGGTGCCTGGGTGGCTCAGTCAGTTAAGCATCTGCCTTTGGCTCAGGTTATCCTGCATTGGACTCCCTGATCAGCAGGGAGCCTGCTTCTTCCTCTGTCCTTCCCTCCATTTGTGCTCCCTCTTTCTCTCTCAAAAATAAATAAAAATTAAAGGAAAAGATTTTATTTATTTGAGAGAGGAAGAGAGACACCACAAGTGAGGGTGGGGGGGGCGGGGGCGGACAGAGGGAGAAGGAGAAGCAGACTCCTTGTTCAGCAGAGAGTTGGTTGCAGGACTTGATCTCAGGACCCTGAGATTATGAACTGAGCTGAAGGCAGATGCTTAACTGACTGAGCCACCCAGGTGCCCTGCGCCTTCATTTCTATGTACTTTTTTTTTTTTTAAGCCCATTCACTGGTCGTCAGTATATTTGGTAGTTTTAAAAGTCTGATTATGTCTTCTATCTTTTCTTCCTAGTTTTAATCTCTTAGTCTATCTTCATTTAGAAATACCTTTTTGGGAAGATTTTAATTGCATTAAATTTACACTATCTCTATGTGTTTTTAATTTAATGTAATTTAATTTTTTAAAAGATTTTATTTATTTATTTGACAGAGAGAGACACAGCGAGAGAGGAACACAAGCAGGGGGAGTGGTAGAGGGAGAAGCAGGCTTCCTGCCAAGCAGAGAACCCGATGTGGGGCTCTATCCCAGGGCCCTGCGATCATGACCTGAGCTGAAGGCAGACGTTTAATGACTGAGCCACCCAGGTGGCCCTTTCTATGTGTTTTTAGATGGCACAATCAAATTACATATATGTATTATGACAGTAGATGTGACCATATTCCACCCCACCCCACCACATACCCTGGGTTCTGAAATGCCATCACAGCTGTGGCTCAAATTATTTTCTCTCTTTCTACTGAGTTATTTAGGCTGAGGCATTTAAGGAGAAGTTTACTATAATCCTTCCCCGAATGTGCTGTCCCACACAGCATGATTTTATGGAATGTGAATATATTATATAAACAAGATTCCATGGTTAAGTAATATTTGGTAAATTTGGAGTTAAGCAGAGTTAAACAGACTTTCTTATAAAGGGCCTCTCACATCCTTTGGAGTACCTATCAGCTCTGTGACTCTAAGAGGAGGAGAAAAAGAAGCCAAAGTTTGACCATAGCCTCTGATAGGACTAATGCCCCACTGGAAATATTTTGGGAAAAATTGGTTTACTATGAGTTTTGCATTATTTCTCTGTGTTAGGTGGGAGTGGCTCATTATTGGTGAGGTTTTTAACATGACATGTTATTGCTATGTCATCCTTCAATCTTCCAGTGACTGAGTGCAGTCACTGTAGGGTGAGTCACAGATGTGCACAGTACTGAGGAGAGGGTGCTTATTGCTGGCTATAGCCTATTTCAGGGACACAGGCCCAGAGTGCAAGGGACAGGAACTCAAACTTGGTACTCTCTCTCTGTGGAGTTGTATAAATGCATTGTTCCTGTTCTGATGTTACTCCCTCTGTGAAATCCAAAGCCTGGTCTTCAAACAGCTCCTGGCTCTGGTTATGGTAATGAAGATTTAAGAGTTCTTTCAAACTGCCATCTGATTCCTGATAGGTGGAAGATACAGAAATTGAAAGGAAGAATCCTTCAAAACTTTTCAGTTATGCATATGTGCACAAATCATGGGCCAATTGTGAATTATTTCAGAAAACCTGACAGATACAAGGTAAATAGACAAATGGAGCAGGACAGGCCCAGAATGCCAAATAGGTGATTGGAGTGAAGGGAGTGGGACCTGGCAGGTAATGTTTGCCCAGTGAAAGTCAGGTGAATTATAAATATTGCTCAAGCATCTGCTGAAAGATGTGTGGGAGAGCTTTATTTGAGGGGATGGAATCTGGGAAGAGGCATTTGTCTATGAGCTTGGACTGGTGTGCAGACTTTCTGCTAAGATTCAATGGCTGTAAGCTTTGAATAGTTTGACAAATTCTGATCTGTCATGTGGGGCTTATTTGTAGCTAGGGTCTTTTTGGAGACTGCTTTTACACTAAATGAGTTCTATTACCACCCCCACAAAAGTAAAGCAGGCTTGCATTTTAAGCTTTGCCAGTGTTTGTGTAGGATGGTTGTACCTGTGGGTGGGAAGAATGTGGAAACTTTATGGGTTTGCCTGTCTTAAATTTTAGCTCCTTGGATCTTTGTTGAGGAGGCTGAGAGAAGAGGATGATACATTTTATTTTAAGATGATCAGAACTGGAAGCACTGAGTTTAGGTTCAGGAATCAGATTTAGGTTTATCTTTGCCACCTACTACTAGCTAGTAGTATTAGTTTTTCCATTTGCTCATTTGTGTATAATGTTACCTATTTTACAGGATTGTTTTGAATAGGTATAATATGAATGTATGTGTAGCGTAATGGTATGTAGGGTACGGTATAACATTGTCGAAATGACAGACTAGGTGTACTCCTTGTCTAAATCTGTGAGGGCGACCTGGAATCTTCAGTGTTTGAGCAGAGCCTGTCCTTGGTAGCAGTTAGGGAGTTCAGTCAATAGTAGAGAACACAAATTGGAGAAGGAATTTTGAAACAGTAAGATTTATTTTTAGTCTCTGTTATGCCAGTTACTCTTTTTTTTTAGGGCCAAACAATTTTTTTTTTATTCTTATGTTAATCCCCATACATTACATCATTAGTTTTAGATGAAGTGTTCCATGATTCATTATTTGTGCACAACACCCAGTGCTCCATGCAGAATGTGCCCTCCTCAATACCCACCACCAGGCTAACCCATCCCTCCCACCCCACCCCCCACTCCAGCAACCCTCAGTTTGTTTCCTGCGATTAAGAATTCCTCATATCAGTGAGATCATGTGATACATGTCTTTCTCTGTTTGACTTATTTCACTCAACATAATACCCTCCAGTTCCATCCACGTCATTGCAAATGGCAAGATCTCATTCCTTTTGATGGCTGCATAATATTCCATTGTATATATATACCACATCTTCTTTATCCAGTCATCTGTCGATGGACATCTTGGCTCTTTCCACAGTTTGGCTATTGTGGACATTGCTGCTATAAACATCGGGGTGCACGTACCCCTTCGGATCCCTACTTTTGTATCTTTGGGGTAAATACCCAGTAGTGCAATTGCTGGATCATATGGTAGCTCTATTTTCAACTTTTTGAGGAATCTCCATACAGTTTTCCAGAGTGGCTGCACCAGCTTGCATTCCCACCAACAGTGTAGGAGGGTTCCCCTTTCTCCGCATCCCCGCCAACATCTGTCGTTTCCTGACTTGTTAATTTTAGCCATTCTGACTGGTGTGAGGTGGTATCTCATTGAGGTTTTGATTTGGATTTCCCTGATGCTGAGCGATATTGAGCACTTTTTCATGTGTCTGTTGGCCATTTGGATGTCTTCTTTGGAAAAATGTCTGTTCATGTCTTCTGTCCATTTCTTGATTGGATTCTTTGTTCTTTGGGTGTTGAGTTTGATGAGTTCTTTATAGATTTTGGATACTAGCCCTTTATCTGATATGTCATTTGCAAATATCTTCTCCCATTCTGTCGGTTGTCTTTTGGTTTTGTTGACTGTTTCCTTTGCTTTGCAAAAGCTTTTTATCTTGATGAAGTCCCAATAGTTCATTTTTGCCCTTGCTTCCCTTGCCTTTGGCGATGTTTCTAGGAAGAAGTTGCTTCGGCTGAGGTCAAAGAGGTTGCTGCCTGTGTTCTCCTTTAGGATTTGGATGGACTCCTGTCTCACATTGAGGTCTTTCAACCATTTGGAGTCTATTTTTGTGTGTGGTGTAAGGAAATGGTCCAGTTTCATTCTTCTGCATGTGGCTATCCAATTTTCCCAACACAATTTGTTGAAGAGACTGTCTTTGTTCCATTGGACATTCTTTCCTGCTTTGTCGAAGATTAGTTGACCATAGAGTTGAGGGTCCATTTCTGGGCTCTCTATTCTGTTCCATTGATCTATGTGTCTGTTTTTGTGCCAGTACCAGGCCGTCTTGATGATGACAGCTTTGTAATAGAGCTGGAAGTCCGGAATTGTGATGCCACCGGCTTTGCTTTTCTTTTTCAATATTCCTCTGGCTATGCGGGGTCTTTTCTGGTTCCATACAAATTTTAGGATTATTTGTTCCATTTCTTTGAAAAAAGTGGATGGTATTTTGATGGGGATTGCATTGAATGTGTAGATTGCTCTAGGTAGCATTGACATCTTCACAATATTTGTTCTTCCAATCCATGAGCATGGAACGTTTTTCCATTTCTTTGTGTCTTCCTCAATTTCTTTCATGAGTATTTTATAGTTTTCTGAGTACAGATCCTTTGTCTCTTTGGTTAGATTTATTCCTAAGTATCTTATGGTTTTGGGTGCAATTGTAAATGGGATGGACTCCTTAATTTCTCTTTCTTCTGTCTTGTTGTTGGTGTATAGGAAAGCCACTGACTTCTGTGCACTGATTTTATATCCTGCCACTTTACTGAATTCCTGTAGGAGTTCTAGCAGTTTTGGGGTGGAATCTTTTGGGTTTTCCACATAAAGTATCATATCATCTGCAAAGAGTGAGAGTTTGACTTCTTCTTTGCCAATTTGGATGCCTTTGATTTCTTTTTGTTGTCTGATTGCTGTGGCTAGGACTTCCAATACTATGTTGAATAGCAGTGGTGATAGTGGACATCCCTGCCGCGTTCCTGACCTTAGGGGGAAAGCTCTCAGTTTTTCCCCATTGAGAATAATATTTGCTGTAGGTTTTTCATAGATGGCTTTTATGATATTGAGGTATGGACCCTCTATCCCTATACTCTGAAGAGTTTTGATCAAGAAAGGATGCTGTACTTTGTCAAAAGCTTTTTCTGCATCTATTGAGAGGATCATATGATTCTTGTTCTTTCTTTTGTTAATGTATTGTATCACATTGATTGATTTGCGGATGTTGAACCAACCTTGCAGCCCAGGGATAAATCCCACTTGGTCATGGTGAATAATCCTTTTAATGTACTGTTGGATCCTATTGGCTAGTATTTTGGTGAGAATTTTTGCATCCATGTTCATCAGGGATATTGGTCTGTAATTCTCCTTTTTGATGGGGTCTTTGTCTGGTTTGGGGATCAAGGTAATGCTGGCCTCATAAAATGAGTTTGGAAGTTTTCCTTCCGTTTCTATTTTTTGGAACAGTTTCAGAAGAATAGGTATTGATTCTTCTTGAAATGTTTGGTAGAATTCCCCTGGGAAGCCATCTGGCCCTGGGCTTTTGTTTTTTGGGAGATTTTTCAAGACTGCTTCAATTTCCTTAGTGGTTATAGGTCTGTTCAGGTTTTCTATTTCATCCTGGTTCAGTTTTGGTAGTTGATACATCTCTAGGAATGCATCCATCTCTTCCAGGTTATCTAATTTGCTGGCATAGAGTTGCTCATAATATGTTCTTATAATTGTTTGTATTTCTTTGGTGTTGGTTGTGATCTCTCCTCTTTCATTCATGATTTTGTTGATTTGGGTCCTTTCTCTTCTCTTTTTGATAAGTCTGGCCAGGGGTTTATCAATCTTGTTAATTCTTTCAAAGAACCAGCTCCTAGTTTCGTTGATCTGTTCTACTGTTCTTTTGGTTTCTATTTCATTGATTTCTGCTCTCATCTTTATGATTTCTCTTCTCCTGCTGGGTTTAGGCTTTATTTGCTGTTCTTTCTCCAGCTCCTTTAGGTGTAGGGTTAGGTTGTGTACTTGAGACCTTTCTTGTTTCTTGAGAAAGGCTTGTATTGCTATATACTTTCCTCTTAGGACTGCCTTTGCTGCATCCCAAAGATTTTGAACAGTTGTGTTTTCATTTTCATTGGTTTCCATGTATTTTTTTAATTCTTCTTTAATTTCCTGGTTGACCCATTCATTCTTCAGTAGGATGCTCCTTAGCCTCCATGTACTTGAGCTCTTTCCGACTTTCCTCTTGTGATTGAGTTCTAGTTTCAAAGCATTGTGGTCTGAAAATAGGCAGGGAATAATCCCAATCTTTTGGTATCGGTTGAGACCTGATTTATGACCTAGGATGTGATCGATTCTGGAGAATGTTCCATGGGCACTAGAGAAGAATGTGTATTCCGTTGCTTTGGGGTGGAATGTTCTGAATATGTCTGTGAAGTCCATTTGGTCCAGTGTGTCATTTAAAGTCTTTATTTCCTTGTTGATCTTTTGCTTAGACGATCTGTCCATTTCAGTGAGGGGGATGTTAAAGTCCCTCACTATTATTGTATTGTTGTCAATGTGTTTCTTTGCTTTTGTTATTAATTGCCTTATATAATTGGCTGCTCCCATGTTAGGGGCATAGATATTTACAATTGTTAGATCTTCTTGTTGGATAGATCCTTTAAGTAGGATATAGTGTCCTTCCTCATCTCTTATTACAGTCTTTGGTTTAAAATCTAATTTGTCTGATATAAGGATTGCCACCCCAGCTTTCTTTTGGTGTCCATTAGCATGGTAAATGGTTTTCCACCCCCTCACTTTCAATCTGGGGGTGTCTTTGGTTCTAAAATGAGTCTCTTGCAGACAGCATATCGATGGGTCTTGTTTTTTAATCCAGTCTGTTAGCCTGTGTCTTTTGATTGGGGCGTTTAGCCCATTTACATTCAGGGTAACTATTGAAAGATGGGAATTTAGTGTCATTGTATTGCCTGTAAGGTGACTGTTACCATATATTGTCTGTGTTCCTTTCTGGTCTATGTTGCTTTTAGGGTCTCTCTTTGCTTAGAGGACCCCTTTCAAGATTTTCTGTAGGGCTGGTTTTGTGTTTGCAAATTCCTTTAGTTTTTGTTTGTCCTGGAAGCTTTTTATCTCTCCTTCAATTTTCAATGACAGCCTAGCTGGATAGAGTGTTCTTGGCTGCATATTTTTCTCATTTAGTGCTCTGAATATATCCTGCCAGTCCTTTCTGGCCTGCCAGGTCTCTGTGGATAGGTCTGTTGCCAATCTAATGTTTCTACCCTTGTAGGTTACATATCTCTTCTCCCGAGCTGCTTTCAGGATTTTGTCTTTGTCTATGAGACTCGTAAGTTTTACTATTAGATGTCGGGGAGTTGACCCATTTTTATTGATTTTGAGAGGGGTTCTCTGTGCTTCCTGGATTTTCATGCCTGTTTCTTTCCCCGAATTAGGGAAGTTCTCTGCTATAATTTGCTCCATTATACCTTCTGGCCCTCTCTCTCTTTCTTCTTCTTTTGGGATCCCAATTATTCTAATGTTGTTTCGTCTTATGGTATCGCTTATCTCTCGAATTCTGCCCTCGTGATCCAGTAGTTGTTTATCTCTCTTTTTCTCAGCTTCTTTATTTTCCATCATTTCATCTTCTATATTACTGATTCTCTCTTCTGCCTCATTTATTCTAGCAGTTAGCGCCCCCATATTTGATTGCACCTCATTAATAGCCTTTTTGATTTCTACTTGGTTGGATTTTAGCTCTTTTACTTCTCCAGAAAGGGTTTCTCTAATAACTTCCATGCTTTTTTCAAGCCCAGCTAGTATCTTTAAAGTGATGATTCTGAACTCTAGATCTGACATCGTACTAATGTCTGTATTGAGTAGGTCCCTGGCAGTCGGTACTACCTCTTTTTCTTTTTGTTGAGGTGATTTTTTCCGTCTTGTCATTTTGTGCAGAGGAGAATAGATTAATGAGAGAACAAAATGCTAGCAGAATAACCACGTCCCCAGAAAATATACTCTAAACAAATCAGAAAAGACCTGAAGCAGTGGGATAAGAAAGGGAAAGAGAGAAAAAAGAAAAAGAAAAAAAAAAAAAAGATAAAGATAAAAACAAAAACAAACAAAACAAAACAACAACAACAAAAGGAAAACCAGAATGTGATCAAATATGATCTATATGGTATATAGATCAGTGCCACACACTAGATTTGGGGTGTATTTTGGTCTTTTAGAAGAAAGTGCCTCCCAAAATTTTAAAGAAAGAAAAACTTACATATGTACAAAAATAAGGGTTGATATGATGAAGGGATGGAATATGACTGTAAAGATGGAAATTATAAAAAATGTTATAAAAGGAATTGATAAGAAGTTGTTTGAAAAAAGAAAGAAGAGGATTTAAAAAAAGAAAAAAGAAAAAGAGAAAAAAAAAGGGAGAGGATGTGATCAGGCAGGGGAATAGAAAGCACCAGATCCTAGAGATTTAGGGTATATTTTAATCTGTTAGAAGAAACTATCTCAAAATTTTAAAGAGAGAACAACTTATATATATAAGCCAAAAATATGGGTAACTACTATGAAGGGATAGAATATGACTCTAAAAATGAAAAATAAAAATGTTTTTTTTTTTTAAAAAGGGATTGATAAGATGTTGGTTGAAAAAGGGAAAAAGAAAAATTCAAAAAGAAATAATAAGACAAAAAGACAGTTAAAAAAATTAACTTTAAAAGACTAAAGAATCATGGTAAGAAAGCTGTGGATTCTATGTGCAGTAATCCCCTCGCGCTGGAGTTCTGCCGTTCTTATTGATCGGTAAACTTGGTCTTGGCTGGCTGTTCTCGCTGATCTTCTGGGGAGGGGCCTGTTGCCGTGGTTTCCAAATGTCTCTGCCGGAGGCGGAATTGCCCCGCCCTTGCCCCCTCCCGGCTAAGTAATCTGCTCGGGTTTGCTCTCCGGGGCTTTTGTTCCCTGTGAGGTTTCCGTACAGCTTTGGAGGCGGAGAGTGAAAATGGCGGCCTCCCAATCTCCGCTCCGGAGGAGCCGAGAACTCGGGGCCCCGCTCCTCAGTGCGCCCCCAGAGAAAAGCAGTCAGTCACTCCCGTCTCCCCGCTCTCCGGCTGCACTCCGTGCTCACCCGGCCTGCGACCGCGCGCCTCTCTCTCTGGCACCCGACCCCGGGTGGAGTCTCCAAACCCGGCAGATCCCTGCGGTGCCCTCCCGCACGGCTCCTCCCCGGGGAGGAAGGTGAGTCTCCCCGGATCTGCCGCTTGTTGGGTCCCTGCTGGAGGAGCAGGGGCCCGACTGGGCCGTGGATCACGGTTTATGGCCACCCCGAGCTGAGAGCCCGCGCCTG
Source organism: Mirounga leonina (assembly GCF_011800145.1). NCBI lineage: Eukaryota > Metazoa > Chordata > Mammalia > Carnivora > Phocidae > Mirounga > Mirounga leonina. Next base: position 14,056,743 of record NW_023270757.1, on the reverse strand, counting down.
GGCTCTGACTCTGCAGCCGGCTTCCCTGCTCTGATACCTGGGAGCTCTGCCGCACTCAGGCACCCCCGGTCTTCCTGTGACCCCGAGGGTCCTGAGACCACACTGTCCCGGAGGGTTCCACCCCCCCGCTTAGCCACTAGAGTGACATCCCTCAGCGGAGCAGACTTTTAAAAGTTCTGATTTTGTGCTCCGTGGTTCTATCACTTGCCAGAAGCGGCTGATGGAGGCCCCTCCCCTGCCGTCTATCCTCCCGAATATCGCCTCAGATTCACTTCTCCGCACGTCCTACCTTCCAGAAAGTGGTCGCTTTTCTGATGAGAGGGTTGTTGCTCTTCTTTTCTTCAATCTCCTGTTGGGTTTGTAGGTGTTCAGAATGGTTTGATCCCTATCCAGCTGAATTCCTGAGAGGAGACGAAATCCAGGTCTCCTACTCCTCCGCCATCTTGCTCCGCCCACTATGCCAGTTACTCTTAATATAACCTCTTTAGTTGAAATATATGACTTTTTATTTGACTAAAAGAAACTAAGTTTCAGCATCATGGTGGCTGTGGCTCTGCCCAGAAGAAAGTACTGTAAATATATTACTCGCTCACTAATGGAAAGAACCAGTAGTGAATTTCACAGGACTTTATTATCACTTATCTCGTTGTTTGGGGAGGCTTTCCAGTAAGATTTATTAGAGAATACTGGAGATGTTTATTTCATAGATTCTAAGAAATAGTAGGCATTATTTTCCAAAGATTTTGTATCTGTTAGTCTATTCAGTACTCTGAAGCAACTCTAGGAAGATGCTGTAGCTCTCATGTTTTCATGAAGAAAGCCTGGAAGCTCAGAAAGTCTCTGATTTTTGCCCTGGTCAGTGGCAGAGCTGGGGCTATAATCTGGGTCTTCTCTCAATACTCTTTCTTCTCTACCTTCTTCCTCTTAGAGCTGCAGGTCAAGAGATGTCAAGGGATTCAGCCTCAGTTATTTCTGAAAGGTAATGTCAGTCAGGAATAAAGATAAGAATTCTCTAAATGTAGGAATTTCAGGGGGATAGTTTGTTCTTAAATTCTTAAGCTCATTCAGTTTAAAATGATTCCTATAATATGGTGCTCATTTATTACTTTAGATTCATCACCTCAGTAATGACTTTCAAATAGAACTCTATTATTAGAGTGATTGGACCGAGGTCTGATTGGACTAGAGTTAAGAGACTGCATCACTATAAGTAGAGTGAGATAAAACATTTTATAGGATTTGATTTAATTTTTTATGAGGTCTCATAAGTTGGAACCTAGGATCTTCTCTAAAAAGATACTTTGACCAATTTCCAAATTGCAAACTTCCCACTGTGGGGTTTAGGTTATAGATAGAGTGGCTGCTCAGGGGAGTTTGGGAATGAAATTATTTCCTCTGGGACTTTTAATTATGTTACCTGAGGCAGAGCTTCAGTAACTGCTGCATCAATAATTTTCCTAATCCAAAGCTTGAGGAAGTGAGATTTGTACACTGATTAGAGAATCGTCTAGAGACCAAAATGAAAACAGAACAACCCTGGAAGTTTTTAGTGTATAAGGGAAATACTAGATGTGATTGTCTGTGTGGTCATAGGCATAGTCATTGGAGAAGGCCTTATCGGTATAGAGGAACACATTTAATGGCCTTCTTTAATAGCATCACGAGGAGATTGAAATGGATTTAAAGGCATTGCAGTTTCCTCATGATTGCATAGAATGGGCCCGATCTCTAATGTTTATGTTTCATTTTGAGAAAGGCATGTAGGAAAAATACACAGTTTGTAAAGATCTTAAGCAGTTGTGAGTTATAATTGAATAATTGGTAGTTCTAATAAAACCAGAATCTTTTCCTATCACCATGGCTCTAATATCAGTGATTCCCTCCTTTTCTCTCTATCATCATCATTATTGCTATAAAACTAGATTTTCCCAGCAATTTTATTGAAGTTTGGATAAATATTTTTATCAATTATTCTGTGTTTAAAACTTCTCATCAACATAAGACATTAATATTTAGTTGAAGGAACAGTAAAAGCACAATGATCTGTGGTTTAGAAGAGTGTTAAGAGTTTTCCCCATAATTAGAGGTGGGATTTTTAGGAAATGGTGTATCACATGCTAAAATTGAAATGGATAGGGATGAGAGTGGGAGCACAGAAGATATATTTTGCCATTGGTGTCTTGAGATAATGTCCAACCTTGAACATGACTTCTAAACTAATGTACAAATAAGTAAACTAAAAAGCAAAAAGCTACCTACCCCCCTCAAATAGAAGGTGTGTGTGCCAAAAATGGAAAGCACACTTCAAATCATATTCTTTGAATCAATGATTTTTTGCTAACAACCACTGAGGGGTGGGGCTTTAACTTACACTTCCATTTGGAATCAGGAAGTTTTTTGCTATACTTTCATACTAATGTTCATACAGAACTACATTATGCCAGTAGTAATCTTGGATAATTAATAATTGATATATCACCTGAATGATGATTGCTTTATTTTTCATTTCTCAGTGAATTAAAATACACAGTGTGATAATTTTGGCACATGACAGTTTGATTAGTAAATGTTATTTTTATTAGTTTATTAATGTTTGATTTTTTTTTCTCTCTCTCCTGGTTCCAGGGTGTGGATGAATGGAACATAGCTCGCCTAAATACAGTCTTGGATGTGGTTGAGGAAGAGTGCGGTATTTCTATAGAGGGTGTAAATACCCCTTATCTCTATTTTGGCATGTGGAAAACCACATTCGCATGGCACACCGAGGACATGGACCTCTACAGCATTAATTATCTCCACTTTGGAGAGCCCAAGTCTTGGCAAGTTACATGTTTAATATTCATTTGCTTAGGAGTTCTGAAATTTGGGCAGTATGAACCTACTGAAGAGGATTTTCTTCCCTTATCTGGTGAATTCAGATTTATATGAATTGAAAGTTTTTGAGTATAATAATTGATTGTCTTCTATTCTGCGCATGGTTTTGCTGAAAACCATAAAGTTAGTGGTGACTGGTATATCTAATGTGGCTTGCAGACCATTTTGTGGGGCATGGATTGATAGGTATTGTAGTCTTGAGGAATTTGTTAGGCATTTTTACTTTTCGGAGCATTTGTTGGAAGGTATGCTGGAAATAGTTAAGAGTGAAAGTTGACTTCATTGATGTTGAGTATTAGGTAATAATAATGATCTTCTGGTCCAGCCTCTTCTAAATAAATGACAAGAGTAGGAGAGGAGGGATGAATCAGGAGGCCTGTTACTGCTCTCTGGGTGATGAGCATGGGGAAAAGAATGTTATTGTTAATATGTGTTCTTAACTTGCAGTTTCCTGTGTTTGTGAGCCTCTTTCCTCATCTTTCTGAGCAATGACTTGACAATGTGCTGCTTTGTAAAATACATCATGTAGTACATTCTTATGTACTTGTTAGTACACATATGTAGTTGTTAGTTTGTCAGTCACCCTGAGATCCTTTGTGGTTAGCCAGTTTCATGTTTTGAATTTGTTTTTGTGGGTTTTAGTCTTAGGGAAATTTAAGTATCAATCCTATTTTCTATAATACACGTACATGCAGGAAAACAGACAGAAGCATATGAAGCATGACCTTGACCTTGACCATGACCTTGACCTTGACCAATCCAGGAAAGATGATGTTTCAGATGGATGTGAACATGATAGGATGCTCTTCAGGTGCTTGTTTCAGCCCTGTAGCTTTCTTGCCTCCAAGTTAAAGATAATGGCCTCTTTCTAAGTTCCCCTGCTGATTAGGTGTTGAGATACAGTAATTTGGGGATAATCTCCACCTCCATTTTGCCATTATTGCTTGCCCTTGAAGTTTTATCACGTGTTGAGATGTGAAATTGTAAATTTTCTCCAAAAACTCAGATATAGCAAAAGTTCCTAATGATCAAAAATGACATTTAGTTGGAAGGCAAGGTTTAGGTGGAAGAGCAAAGTTCTTACGGCATATAAGAAAAATTCAGGTAGTTCTGATTTTTTATGGAGTTTTGTGATCTAAAAAAGTTAGGGGGAAGCTGTTCAACTTATTTTAAAGGTGTTTTACTTGCACATTTCATTTGATAAATTCTTAGTATTCTGCTCTCTAAATGGAATAAATAAAAATTAAACATTTTTAGTAGGTGGTCTAGGACCCAGAAAGGCTTTTGTGACAGAATGGTATGATGGGACTATTCATTACATAGGTGTTTACTGAGGGCCAGTTTTGAGCACATGCTTTAGGCCCCGTGGGTCTCTGTTTGTCATACTTCTTCAGCACCACTGTAACATCTGTTGGAAAGAATGTCATCCTTTAGTACTTTTGGGACTTAACTTTGAGAGACTTAGAGAAATATTTTAAGCAATCTATAGGCACCTGGGCAGTTTCTCAGCTGCATAATTACCTCCATGCTCTTTCTGACATTCACTTTCAGTGTGAACAAAATTAAATGAAATGGGTAAATTCAACATGTTGGTAAAATCTAGTGTATAATAGGCAACTATATACTATATTTTTCTTAAGAAATCTGAAAAGTTAGTAACAAAACTTTTCTGGAGGTGTTTTAGAAGTCAGCTAATGAGAATGCCCAGGACAATAATTTGAGATTATAGTATTAGAGGAGTTTATTTTATCCCCCCCACCCATGATCCCCCCTATTAGAGGAGTTTAGATGATTATCTCTGCTTTCTTATCAAGAAAGATGATCCTCCCCCGCCCCGTACTTCCATAAGAGAATTATGTTATCTTCTAAAGATCACTTAGGGGAGAGTATTCTGGTCAGGGAGAAGACTGATTCTGAGTCTTGTGTCTTTGTGAAAGAGTACTGCTGTTCATGAGTGAGCATAATTATGCCCATTTTCAAAGAATTTTTCTGCTAGCATCTATATTTTCTGTAGTTAATTACTCTATTAGTTATTATAGATATACAGACTTCATTATATGCATTAATGGTAGATTTATAATATCACTATTATCTTTAACCTTGACCATTATTTAGAATGATAAAATAATAAAACCCAGCAGTGAGTTATGACCACTAATCTACATTCCACTTTCTAAGGTAACTACTATAGGAAAAGAATGATATAAATGACTCTAAGGATATTTCCCAGTAGATTTATGAAAGATTATATTAGTTCAGCATAAATAATTTTGAGGTAAATTCTATTATCATTAAAATTCATTTTAGTACTCATCATAGTATATTTTAAGTGAGCTTTGAAAGGTGCAAGAAGCAATACAAATTTATGTAAATACCAGGAGGTAGGCAGTGTCTGTTGGCAGAGCTTAGATTCAAGGAACCAGCAATCTGCGCTCTAGTCCTTATTCTGCTACTAACGTCTGTGGCTTTGGACAAAAAAATGTACTCCTTTGTTTGTTTGCTTAGAAAGATTTATTTATTTAGAGAGGTGGTTGGGGGAGGGGAGCAGAGGAAGAGGAAGAGGGAGATAATCTCCAGCCGACTCCACGCTGAGCAAGGAGCCCAACTCAGGGCTTGCTCTATCTAGAAAATGAGAAGATGAAGAGGTGACATAAGGTTCTCTGTGAATGCATGTACGTGCCCTGGTTTCCTTTTCTGCTGTCTTCTCCTTGTTGAGTTGTATGTGGGATAGTTGCCTTTACTTTTCTCCAGGGGTGCCCTCACCTGTGCTTGACATCTCTGACCCTAGCAATGTGTCTTTTTCTTCTAGCCTTATAGGCTGGTGTTGAACTTTGACTTCTTCTTCTTCAATTCTACTCTTAGGCATCAAGTTTTGGATATGATTATTGCAAAACTGCCTAGGATTTCCTCCTTAATTCCACGTCTATGGTGCTCTCTGCTGTTCTCTGCCTGTGTATCCCTTATTTTTTGCCTGAAGGCTTTCTGGACCATCTGCTCCCCCTACCTTAGACACCTGTTTTTGCACCTTTCAGGTGCTTCTGGCTACCTCCTCACCCTTTCCTGTGTCTTCCTTGAAGTTGGGGTCTGTGTCTCTTTGCCTTTGAATCATCAGCACTAAACACAGGGCCTGGCTAGAGGACTCAGGCTCTGTACATAATTCTTGTTTGAATCAGGAGAGTGTTGTTTTGGAACAATCTGTTTAAGGGCAGACAAGGAAATATATAGAACATTATATAAAGATTTTTGTCTAAAGTGTAGCTATTAAGAACACTCATTTTCCTGGGATTTCTGAGTAGCTGCAGATGCACAGCTCCAGGTAGAAGCCTTGAGACACACTTTCCTGGGCGCTAAGGGTGGCAGATTTTGCTGAGTAAGTGTTCATGAACACAGGGTTGTACTGAAGAGACTTTAGAGGAGGTAATGATTTATTTAAACGTTTCTGGCATAAAGGTTTAGCGGAGAAAGAATGCTTTAAATAAGCACATAGAAAACTGCTTTAGCAGTCAGTGGTAAAGTATTTATTTTCTTGGAATGAACATTGACTTTGGAGCCAGAAGACCTGTTTTAAAATCTCAGTCTGTCACTTACCAGCTGTATGCCTTAGGGCAAATAATTGTACTTCTTTCATCATGAGTTTCTTTAACTGCTGAATGGAGGTGTGATTTATTCTCTGTCTCCTTATAGGATTGCTAGGAGGGTCCAGGGATATACTTTGTATAAAAGTGCTTTGTAAACTGTAAAGTACTATACAAATATTTTCAATTACTATTATTTTAATAACCTTATGAAAATACATCATTTTTTGGTCATAGTAATGACTAAGCTTGAACTTGGCATGATGTATCTGTATATAATAGAGTAGGGATTTCAAGGATAAATAAAATAAAATTCTCCCTTTCAAATATCATATGTGATAGTGGTTAATTGCTGGGGGATATAGAATTTAGATGGTGCCTTGAATCCTTCTTCCTGAGACTGTGTCCAGACACAGTGAATAAGAGACTTCAGATTTACTCTCTAGAGAAGGAGAAAGGTAAGATTTGAGAGGACATGTCTTAAGCTATGAAAAGGTCTAAAATCAGGCAAGAAGTTTCTCCTGGATGTTTTTGGAAAAGTTAAGAATGGGCTGTAGTATTTTGGACTTGGTTAAATTTTATTCAACTGTGAGATTTTGTAAAAGTACCATATAGCATTAAGAAGTGTCAGATTATTCAGGATAGATAGTTTAAATTTAGTTTGATGCTTTTTCATTAGATCATTTGTTCAGTGTTGTGTGGTATTTAAGAGCATGGGTTTTTTTGTACCTGAGTCTTGTGTTTTGAGTTCTGGCATTACTTTTTACTGAGCATGTGACCTGGGCAATTATTATATAACCTTCATGCCTCAATTTCCTCTCCTAAAACACTCAGATGGTTCTAAGGTACTTGTGTGGATGAAATAAAATACAGTGTACAAAGCATGTGCCACAGCTCCTGATACATCATAAGTGCTCAATCAATAATATTCCATATATTTCAGTTAACAAATATATATTGCATGGGGCGCCTGGGTGGCTCAGTTGGTTAAGCGACTGCCTTCGGCTCAGGTCATGATCCTGGAGTCCCGGGATCGAGTCCCGCATCGGGCTCCCTGCTCGACAGGGAGTCTGCTTCTCCCTCTCCCACTCCCCGTTTGTGTTCCCTCTCTTGCTGTGTCTTTCTCTGTCAAATAAATAAATAAAATCTTTAAAAATATATATATATATATATTGCATGTCTTATATATAAGACTTCATAGATCTTGTATTAATGATTCTTGGTTCTAAATGACAGAAACCCAGTTTAAGCAAAAGGACATCTGCTAGTGTATATGGTTGGGATAAGCTAGAAGCATGGCTCAATCCAGAGATCAGATGCTCCTATTGGGTATTTGTCTCAGCCTTTCTCTGCAAGTTTCCCTCTCTCCACTCACTCCCCTCCATCTCACCCCTTGCTCTTTTTCCTCTTCCTTTCTTCCTGGGTAGAGGAGAAGCTGTTTACTAATAAATAAGTATTCAATTATTGTTGACTTTTAGAATTCAAGTCTCTTTAAAAGAACAAACAAGTTGGAGTCAAATTGACCCATGCATGTTTAATATATATCTTCATCAAAGTGTGAGCTCCTAGAGCTGGGGACCCTGTTAGTCTAGTTCACTAGCACATCTCCCATGCCTGGCACAGTATCGGGCATGATTGCAGCACACAGTAGGTTCTCAATATTTGTTAAATAAACAGTCTTACTGAGGAATTTCTTAGGTTAGAATATTGCTTTAGGAATTAGATAGCTTGATAATATTTAATGATATATTGAATTAGCAACCCATGGTACCAACTCCTACTTGTCTATGTAGTAAGTTTAGACTCATTAATATATTCTAATTGCAGATATTAAGACTAATTAGATAATGATGAAAGCTGTATCCTTTTGATGGTTTATATAGAAAAAATACTCTTGGAATTAAGTAGTTTGTTTCTGGTTTAAATACTATTCCTAGAGAAAATTACCCTCTAAATAGGAAAAATAGATTTGTATAAATACTTTAACCAAGTATTAGTGAAATTAACTGCATAAGTTATTCTGATTATTTTTAGGCATATGTATGTATAGTTTTTAAGATATTATTACAAAAGGTTTAAGAAATTGGAAAGATAGTTAAAAAGTAGGTATTCATTTTCTAGTCAGCTATTGGTTACATTTGTAGGAAGAAGAGAGTACAGTGATAAGCAGGAACAAAAATTTTTATTGATAGAGTGGATCATAGTTTACTTAGACCTGAGCCTGACTTGGGAATAAACACCACTGTACTGTCATGCATCCCCATGCTTGCAGTCCACTGAGTCTCATAGACCCCTGCTCAGCAGAGTTCCCTAAAAGAAGCATCAGTGAGGTCTAGTGTTTGCGATTTTCAAAGCAAATCTCACCTTTTGCCTGAAGTGATGTGATGTAATGCCTTTTTACTAACTGACTGGTAAGCGTGGGTTCTCATACAGGAACTCTAAACTTATATTTAGTACTCTTGATACCCCTGGAAAGCATAGCAGGAGCTTGTAAATTCCTCCAGGATACCTCTTATTTGTTGCTATTCGTTCACTAAAGCAACCACCATCATTTAATAAGAACCAGAGAACTCTCTTCAAATGAAAAGAAATTGCTGAATCAAATCCATAACTCTTAGGGAAAAATCAGAAGGTTAATGCAAATTTATTTACTTTGTAGTTCATGGAATACAAACATTAGTGCTGTTAGTTTAGCAAATTACCATGGCAAATGTCATAATTTACCAGTTACTTTGCCTAGCTTATCTTTTTCCCCAGTTCCTTCCCTCCTTTTCAGACTTTTAATCTTACTGTTTAGATAGCATTTTATAGAAAATACATATTAATATTTTTTTGCAAAAATTATTCTTTGATTTGAGCATATAGAAATATGGCCTTGTGTATGTGTGTGTGATTGCACATGTACAGGTAGGCTTGCAAATAGATTTATGTCTTACTTCTAAGATCTCAAATGTATTCATTCTTTGTAAGCTTACTTTTCAAGGAATAGGGCTTGACTAGGGTGGTGAAGTATGTTTTGTTTGTTTCTCGTGACTCTGTTCCATTTAGTGAAGTCCTTTTTTTGTTTTTAAGATTTATTTATTTATTTGAGAGAGAGAGAGAGAGAGCGAGAGCAAGCACATGCATGCTGTGGGGAGGGGCAGAAGGAGAGAGAATCTCAGGCAGACTCCCCCTGAATGTGGGGCCTGATGTGGGGCTCAATCCCAGGACCCTGAGATCATGACCTGAGCTGAAATCAAGAGTCAGACGCTTAACTGACTGAGTCACCCAGGTGCCCCTTAGTGAAGTCCTTTTACATGTGTCAGGAACCATGCTAATCACTTCAAGAAAGCACGGAAGTTTCCAGACTTTCTGTAAATGAAAATTTTCTTTAGAAGGTCAGTATATAAAACTGAAAATAAAGGAGGAACTGACCTGGCTAAAATGTGTTTGGTGGGACACTGTCCCTCAGTAACTCCTTTCCTGAAGCACTTTCATCAAGAAACACTGGACCCAAGATGGGGGGGGGGTGCAGGAGCAGGCATGGAAAACAGTTTGAAAATCAGTCATTTGATCCTCTAGTCCTAGAAAAATCACTTTACTGCTTACTGTGTTATCATTTGAGTATTTTGGAGAGATCAGTATTAAGGAGTAAAGATTTCTTTTATGTTGCCTATAGTTGATATCAACTAATAATTCATAGTATCTTTTTCCTTTCAGGGGAAAAGACCCATTAGTAGTGTGTAAGACACCCTTAGAACTTAGAAAATATTCAGTGGATTAAGTAACACAAAATATATTCTTTCTTGAAAATTAAGTTTTGTGCAGTTATTGATTTACTAAGTTTTATAATGACTTCAGACAAAAAGTAACTTGATTTTTATGATTGCTCAGGACATCAATTTATATGTATATGGATACTGAACTGTATTTTGAATCCCAGATGAAAAAGAGCTGCTTATATATATATATTTTAAAAGATATTATTTACTTATTTGACAGACAGAGAGAGAGCACAAGTAAGCAGAGAGGCAGGCAGAGAGAGAGGGAGAAGCAGGCTCTCTGCTGAGCAGGGAGCCTGATGTAGGACTTGATTGCAGGACCCTGGGATCATGACCTGAGCCGAAGGCAGCCGCTTAACCAACTGAGCCACCCAGGTGCTCCAGAGCTGCTTATATTTTTAATGCTCACTTATTCACTGGAACTTTCTTGTTAGGATTTTTTTTTTTTTTTTTTTTTTTGCTATAGTTTCCTGACTTATGACTGTCTGCAGATGTGGCTGGTAGAGTTTCTCTTTTTCATTTAATTGTTCTTTAGGAAATAAGCTATAAGATGGCATAAGGGTGGGGCTGAGCTTTGGCTGAATTCCTTTGCTCAGGGGCTTTTTGTCTAGTCTTATAAGGCCTCAGCTCAAATACCTTGTTCTCTAGGCCATGCTTTTAGATGCCTAGCTTTAAGTGACACCTCCTTACAGACATATTCATTGTAGCTCAGGAAGCCCACTCTGAAACTCAGATTTGTGTGCCAGGGTGTCTTAGACAACACCTGTGAGGGGGATGGAAGGCAGGGCTGGGCAGTTGGGGGAAATTAAACTGCATTAGAGCCATGGGCAGATCCCACAGGCAGTTGCAGCTGTCAAGTGCCTCCAGAATTGCTCCAAGTTGAGGCAAGAGGATCAGGCTTTTATATTCACATATGTATCATTCATTGTATATGGGCCACCACTGCCATGATCTTCAGGGAGGGAACATGATTTTGGGTGAGTGTGAGGTAGGGTGAGAAGCCTTCCTTTGGAGAATGCAGTGAGGACCTCATCAGGAAGGGGGAGCCTGGCACCTACCACAGTATCCCTTACAGTCCTACGTTCTGTTTCTCGCATCCATCTGTTTTTAAGAACTGAAAATGAAGTAAGCAATCTTGTATTTTCCACAGTTAACTAATGAGACTTTGTAATTTAAAATATGAATGCTTAAACTATAATAAATGCCCAATATTAAAACTTGTTAACATCATCAGTAATGTGAAAATGTAACGTAATCACACATATAAAATCCACAGTTGTTCAGCCTTCTTTTTGACACAACTAGGAAAATGCCTTGTAAAAAGTATATTGTAAATTAACCACTTCAGAAATAATGAGTTTTGTTTATTTTTGTATATTTGAGTTACTTTTTGATTCATGAAGTTTTTTGTAACAAGAACCAATGGGAAACTTTGGTAGTAGTTTAATGGCCTTATTTTTTATATCTGCATTTTTTAAAAAATGCTATTGTCTTTTGCTTGGTGCACACTGTAATTTCAGTTTTTCCAGTTGTGAGTTTTAGAAGTGGATAAAGGCAGGAAGGGTAGCTGGGAGATATATTCCGTGGGTATTGGAGCTTTGTTCTGTTAGCAGCAGGCAAGAGACTTTTTCCTCCAAAAGTTGGATTTCCCCCCAGTGATTGCAGTGATAATTGTATATGGCCTTGGGGAGAGGGGTCCTTATTAGCCCCTTTCACTTCCTTCCAGCTGGCATCTTTGTGGTGATTGGTGAGGAAACAGGAATGGAATATGGGGCTGGAAAGCACATCTTGGGCTTTAGAGTTATATTGGTCTGGGGTTGGGTGCCACCTTTATTATCCTTCTTGCTCAAGTAAATTAATCCTTCTAAGCCTTGGTTTCCTCATCAGTAGAATGGAGGTGGTAGTAGTAGAATTTGGATTACAGGGTCTTAGCTCAAGGTCTGGTATGTTGTAAGTGCTCAATTAATAGTGGCAATGATGAACTGTTATAGTATTTATTGGTCAGTTAATCTTTTCATTGAGCTTTCAACCCCTTAGTAACTATAGAGAACAAGTCAGGTAAAAGTGGGGAGGGTCAATTTAGACTCGTTGTCTGTCAGAAAACTCTCCTTGGGGATGTGAGCTTGATTCTTTTTGGGAGATGACTGTAAGAGCAAACAGCAAGAAGAAATGTAAACACAAGAGGAGGAAGGGGCTATTTCACATACAGTCTCAGTTAAAGGAAGGGAGTAAAGAGCAGCCCCTTTTTTAGGACTGATCTGCTTGAGCATGGCGTGGACCTGGAAGAGGTTCTGCCCTGTGTGCTCTGGGCTTGGTAAGACTGCCCTGGATGTTACAGGGTAGGTTGAAGCTGGGCCAGCAGGAGGTGCCAGCAGACCTGTTAGTGAGACTGACAGAGGAACTCAGGAAGCTACTTATGTCAGACAGCCCAGTGACAGAGGTATGGGTGGAGGGGGTGGGGGAAGCTGAGAACATTATTTCTAAGCACATTAGTGACAGCCCCAGGGTTCCCCCCTGCTCCCACCAAGTTAGAGAGACTTTCAGGGAGTGATCTGAAGAGTAGGAGAAGTGCTGATAAATGAGCTTCTAATGGACTTATGGACTGAGCATATCTTGAAAAGAGAAATACAGTGGACCGCTTCATAAAGAAAACCTGAATCAGAGAAATGGATCTACTACATTTTGAAAAATACAGCTTTGCTAACTGATAGAAAGGTCAGCCTGGTATTATTCATTCAAGATAGTGTTTGTATTACACCCATCAGGATAACCTCACTTTAGGTCTCTTCTTCTTTTTTTTTTTTTTTAAAGATTTTTATTTATTTATTCATGAGAGACCGAGAGAGAGAGAGGCAGAGGGAGAAGCAGGCTCCCAAGGAGCAGAGAGCCCGATGTGGGACTCAATCCCAGGACCCTGGGATCATGACCTGAGCTGAAGGCAGACGCTTAACCATCTGAGCCACCCAGGCACCCCAGGTCTCTTCTTTGAGTAAACCACCCAAAGATGTGCTTAGAGGGATTCTTATGTTTTCCTTGGTCTTCATATTAGATCTTTTTTATTTTTTTTTAATTCATAAAAGACTCTGGTTTTAAATAAAACATTACCCTGTAAATATCTAATTAGTGTATTCATAGTTCATTAGTGATTCATAGTTTCTTTTTTTTAAAAATTTTTTTAAAAGATTTTATTTATTTACTTGACAGAGACAGAGACAGCGAGAGCAGGAACACAAGCAGGGGGAGTGGGAGAGGGAGAAGCAGGCCTCCCGCTGAGCCGGGAGCCCGATGTGGGACTTGATCCCAGGACCCTGGGATCATGACCTGAGCCGAAGGCAGTCGCTTAACCAACTGAGCCACCCAGGTGCCCAGTGATTCATAGTTTCTTAACATTAGCAGAATTTTTGGCAGTATTCATTATATCTGAAACAAAAACACTGTCTTAAAGGTTAAATGAACAATTAATAATTTCAACAAACCAGTATGTACTTGAGAATATACAGTGGTAGGCATCTTATTTGGTGGATTTCAAAGAATACAAAGAAGGGCAAGACACATTCATATCCTCAAAGAATTAAGTATTAGCTGCATAACCAAGCAATTGTAGTACATAGTAGAGTGTCTGGCTATGAACTGGGTACTCACTATACAAGGTATGTTAAAAAGGATAATTCATGTGAAAATTTCTGGCTTGTGGTAGGCATTCTCTCCCTCATAGAACTCAGTGGCTATCCATTGAATTGATTTATGCACACTGAACAGCAGGTAGATTTGGAAAGTAGTAGATGATAAATACTACGTGAAAAATATAACAGAATGGCACTGGGAGAAAGAAAAAAGGGTGAGATTGCTGAGATTTATAATGGTCAGTGAAAGCTTCAAGGAGGAGGTGGAATTTGGGCTTGGAGGGCTGGGATTTGAAGTGGAATGGAGGGGGCTGTTTGAAGTGAAGCGTGAGGTCAAAGCCCATGTGAGTGACAGAATAATTCATAGTCTAGCCTACTGAAAGCAGACTGTTGATATTTAAGGCTAGGGCTAGATTGTGTGTGTGTGTGTGGGCGGGGGGGGGGTTGTCTTTGAAAGCTAGGCAGTAAGGAATTAAGGTTCTTATGGTATGATAGTGTTTTGAACACTCTAGCTGCCCAGAGAGATATAGTCAGGGTTCAGTTATGGTAGTAGTTCTAGTTGGGGGCAAAACAAGGTTGAAATTAATGTGATGCTACCAGGAGATGGATATAAGGTTTTGTGTGTAGAGTGGATAGAACTTGTGACTGGCAATGGGGGCAGAGGGATTGAGAAATAAGGAAGAGTTGACTGACAGTTCCAGTTTGGAAGGCTAAGGGAAAATGGAGTTATGAACTGAAATAGGAATGCTGGGAGAGAGAACCATTTTAAAGGGGGAAGTCATGAATTTGATCTTGTGTATTTGAGACTTCTGAAGTGATGGGATACTTTCATGGAAACATCTAGGAGCTTTTCTGGGCCATGGAACTAGGACTTCTCTCACTGAGGTCACTCATCATCTGTAGTAAGCCCCTATGCATATGGGCCCTCCAGCCTGCCTCTATTTAGTCACAAGTTCCTCTTGTTACATAGATTTTAAACAGGGAAGAAAAGTGACACAATCTGATTGGGCTACATGGACTAGAGAGGGCAAGGCTGGAGGCAGGGTGACTATTGAAGAGATGCAGCAGTACTGTGTGTGATAGAGAATAGTGGCTTGGATTAAGTGGTGGCAGTGGGGATAGAGAAATAAAGGCATGAGATTCATGAGACCTCTCTTGAACAGGTACACGGTAGAAGACATAAAACTTGGGGGTTGGTTAAATAGTGGGAGTACAACCACAGACAACTCCCACATTTCTGGACAGTTGGTTGGATGAAGAACTGGAGGAGAAGCAGGTCTGCCAGGAAGATGTTGGAAGATTAAGCTTTGGACAAATTGTGTTTGATGGCTGCCAAATGGATTTGTTGAATAGCTGGTTTGTCGTAGAGTTTCAGAGCTCAAGAGAGATGCTTGGAATGGAGATGTAGTTCAGCACCACAAGGAAGATTTTGAAGCTTTGAGTGAAGGTGGTTCCCTCAGGGAGAAATGTGAAAGCATTCCACAGGAGGCCTGGAGAATGTCATTGTGAGGTTTGGCAAGAGCACAAGGTAGAAAATCGCTGGAAATGAGTTGGATCATGAAACCCAAGGGAAGTGAGTATTTCAAGGATCTGGTGAAAAATTTTAGAGAGGACCAAATAGGTAAGGACTCAAAAATGGGGCAACCTTTGTCCAAGCAGTTATATCAAGAATGATAAAAATAGGATTCAGCATGGAACACTTTATCTAAAATTAATGATGTAATGTATGGGGATTAACATAAGAATAAAAAAAAAGAATGCAAAAAAAAAAAGATTTTATTTTGCTCAGCATAATACCCTCCAGTTCCATCCACATCGTTTAAAATGGCGACATTGAGGAGGGTATGTGCTATGGTGAGCGCTGTGAATTGTGTAAGACTGTTGAATCACAGACCTGTACCTCTGAAACAAATAATACATTATATGTTTAAAAAAAAAAAGTAGAAGGTAGCAGGAAGGGAAAAATGAAGGGGGGGGAGTCAGAGGGGGAGACGAACCATGAGAGACTATGGACTCTGAGAAACGGGCTGAGGGTTCTAGAGGGGAGAGGGGTGGGGGGATGGGTTAGCCTGGTGATGGGTGTTAAGGGGGGGCACGTACTGAATGGAGCACTGGGTGTTGTACGCAAACGGTGAATCATGGAACACTGCATCAAAAACTAATGATGTAATGTATGGTGATTAACATAACATAATTAAAAAAAAAATAAAAAGATTTTATTTTATTTAAAAAAAAATAGGAATCAGGTTGCAATGGATTCCAGGATGAATGGGAGTGAAAAATGTGGGAGTATTTTTCTTTTTCCCATATCCTTCCTCCCCTCCACACCTTTTATTCTGGAGGATCAGGAACATGATTCATCACTTGAGAGTGACAGAAGTCAGTAAACACTGATCATCTGCTTAGCTGGTGCTTTGTCTAGGGAAAAGACACTGGCCCTTGCCACTAAAGAGCTTGAGAGGAGAGCAGGGAGGCAAAAAGGTAAAAAAAATTAAATTCTGAGTGCCATGGTGGAGGCCTGTATTCCATGTGAGTGAGACAGCAAAAGAGGGAGGGGGAAGCTCTCCCTGGGGGTGACTCAGGCTGAGCTTGGAAAAAGGAATGTGTGTTTTTGTTGACAAAATCGAGGGCATGCAAAGCCAAGAAATGGGGGATGGAAAATAGTGGAGGTGTGAAATAGCAAGGGCCCTGGAAAGAACTTCAAATGATTTGTTAAAGCCAAAGAGCAGGTTTGATTGGGACATCAGAAAAATTGCCAAGATTGCAACAGGCCTGTGTGCCCTTCAGAGCAGTTTGGCTTCTGTCCTTCAGGTTATAGTCAGCCATTGAAGGTCCAGGGCTTTGTCATGGTCAGCTGTATTTGTAGAGATGACTTTAGCACACCTTAGAGGGTAGTTTGGAAGAGAGTGGGGAGCACACCTGTAATGGTCATTGTACACCTTAGTGGCTTAAAGGGTGAGTTGCATCAAGGGGACACACTTAGTGCCTTATGGTCATGTATCCAATTTAAAGAATTTTTGTTATTTGTGTAATGTATGGAGAAAATCTTTCTGATGATTAGCCTCTAGAGAAGTTTCATAAGTATCCTTTTAGAAGATGACTTTACTGTAAGTGTTGGCTGTGTGATTTTGTCATAGAGTTGTGTAGACTAACTGAAAGACTATGTCAAAGATATTCTTTATCCTTATATTATGTTTATACTTATGTTTATATTTACATTTATATATATGTTTATATTTTCTTTGAATAGATGATTGAACCTCAGATTAATGAGCTTTAACTTTGATGCCAATTTTCAGAAAAGTGAATCTGGATGTATATCTCCATCTGTGTCCAACCATTTGTGGGCAAGCATATATACATCACATGTGTGCAAGCATGTGTGTGTGTACATGCACATGTGTGTGTGGATGTGTGTTAAGGGGGACATGACCCTCTTGTCTGGGGCATATATAAGTTTTTCTTCTCCTTTTCTGGGTGTATTTGGTGATGTAAACTAGGATTAAAAACTGGTAAGAAGTGGCCAGTGTATAAATAAATTGGATGATTGTCATTTAGTTATGCTAAAATTTTATCTTCCCAATTCAGTTGGAATAATTTCATTAACAGTGCCTTAAGGAACAGGATATATGGTTGAATTTTCTTTTAGAAAATTGCCTAGTTATATCGGATCCAATTAAATTTTGCGTATGTTATCAGTGGCATTAAATGCAACCAAGTGTGGTGTTAAGTAAAATGAGAAAAATTATTTTAGTAAAAAGGAACTTGTACTTAATATATACTGAGCTAGTAAACATAGCAAATGTAGGTTTTAACAATAGCATCATTTTTACTTAAAACATGAAATGATCACTTTATTTTTAATATTCTTAAATTTCCTCATTGAACTGCCTATAATATTTATTATTTATGTAATAAATTGGGAGGGTTTTTGTTTTTGTTTTTTTGTTTTTTTGTTTTTTTTAGAGAAAGAGTGAGTGAGCAGGAGGGGTGGGGCAGAGGGAGAGGGAGAGAAAGAATCTTAAGTGGACTCCATGCAGAGCTACCCAGGTGCCCTGTGAAATTACTATTTTAAAATTTGTTAGTAAGTTCACAGTAGATAAGTTCAAGTTTTTCACTTTGGAAAATACCAGGAACTAGAAATGAGTATTTCTGTTCAAAGGTGAAAATTTTTTTTCTATAATCAATATTTTAAAAGTCATAAAATCATAAAATCAATAAACACTGCCCTCTTATCACTGGTAATTTTTTATTTAAAATCTATTTGAGGGGCACCTGGGTGGCTCAGTCAGTTAAGCTTCTGACTCTTGATTTCAGCTTAGGTCATGATCTCAGGGTCCTGGGATCTAGCTCTGTGTCAGGCTCTGTGCTCAGTGGGGTTCTCCCTCTCCCTCTGCCCCTCCCTCTGCTTATGCTCTTTCTCTCTCTCTAAAATAAATAAATAAATCTTAAAAAATATAAAATCTATTTGAAAAGTATAATGTTCTTAGAAAGGTTTGGTGGAAATATGAATATTGCTATAAGAATTTTGTGTTCTATCCTGCTTGTCAATAAAAACATTTTAAAAGGTTAAAAAAAAAGCACAACTACCTAGGTTTTCTTAAAAACAAAGGCCAAACTAACAACAAAACATAAGACATACAACCAACAATAGCCCTGGATTTCTGGGGTGCTGTGAGTGTTGGAAAAGAGATTCTAGTCTCCCTGCTGTGGCTAGCTGCCTCCCATGTCCAAGTAGTTTACTGGCCTTGAGCCTTTGTTCCTTAATCTGTAAAATGTGATTGGGATGGAGAGCTTGGGCACTGAAATAGGTTGTTTACAGTTTATTTTTCTTCTGTCTAGTGTCCAAGCGATATGATTCTGTGATTGGTTTTCTAATCTCTGTTGATTTCATTTAATTGGAATTGGCATTTTTTTTTAACATGACATTATCTTAGGATACTAGCTGAGCAGTTATAAACCTAAAATTTTTATTTATGTTTAATATTTTAGGTATGCAATACCCCCGGAACATGGAAAACGACTTGAAAGACTAGCTCAAGGTAAACTTGCTTTCTGTGTTTCTCATCTGGATAGATTCTTTGGCCCCCTGGGCTTGGGATTGCTATTATGGAAGTATTGAGGTGACTGTCCCCAGATAACCAGATAAGCATGAGAGTGTACTCCTTTTTAGACTGCAAATTTAAACATACCTTACTGGAACTTGAATTTTTATTTTTTGTGGCTTTGTCTATCTTCATAAGGGCCCGAATGAAGAACTCTATTAATGGTTTCATTCTGTACCCACTTGTATCTGCAGAAAATGCCTTCCTCTTTTCTTTTTTTTTTTTCCTAAAGATTTTATTTATTTATTTGACAGAGAGAGAGAGTGAGCACAAGCAGGGGGACTGGCAGAGGGAGAGGGAGAAGCAGGCTCCCCACTGAGCAGGAAGCCCAATGCGACGTGGGGCTTAATCCCAGGACCCTGGGATCATGACCTGAGCTGAAGGCAGACGCTTAACCAACTGAGCCTCCCAGGCGTCCCTCTTTTCTGTCTTTAAGACACAGAAGAAAACCTTGCCATATCTGTTTATACAAGGGAGGAGAATCTGATTTACCCCCTGCCAACTTCATCTGTTTTGCTAGCCACCCTTACCAAGGAAGAAGTAGCCTGGTCTGACTTATTTCTAGGGAAGGTGAAGTCGAATTTGAGTGTCAACTAGTGTAAGACATTCTGCTTTTATCCAGGATCAAATCCTCAGTGACCATTGTCCTTTTAGTCAGGTGCTGATCTGTTTTATTGGTGTGTTAGGTTTGTCTTTTAGTAGGAAAAGATTTTTGTTCCTGTCTTACATATGCTTTCATTTAATAATGAAATGGGGACACTGAAAAACCCCTTTCATTGACTTGGCAGTTCTGAACAGAAATTGTTAATGATATCTAAAAGTTACTTCCCCCCAAATTATAGAAGAGTATTAGAAGGAACAGTTACAGTATCACATTTGTCAGGAGCATTATTATAATTTTGGCAGGCTAATAACTATAAAGCCTTAGTGTTTTTATAATGTAATACATTGTAGTAATAATAGCAATGTAATTGTAATCCTAAACTTTGTTAGGGACTATTTTCATGAATATTAGGGTGGATGAACCCTGGTTCTGAAGAATAGATTAGAGCGCAGCTGAGAAAATGATTACCATAATCCTTAAATACACAGGCAGTGAACTTTGTGCTAAATCTGTATGCTGAACTATATTCTTCTCTATAATAAATATTCCACCATTTTCTATTTGCCTCACCACCAGAGACCTGGAACCAATGTAAACTTTACAGTATAGAGTCACACACTAAAGTTTCTGCTATAAATTGTCTGCAAAAGCTTTGACATAAACTGTCAGAAAATGACATTCTAGGAAAATGGGTGCCATTTGTTTAATCAATAAGAGGATAATAAACTTGAAGGATGTACAAGAACTTTGAATCAATTGCACGTTTATTCAAAACTGTTTTGCAGGATTATTTTGAGAAATGACACAGGGAAAAGACCCTAAGAGACAGTAGAGGATTCCCATCCTGACTGAGCAGATGCCAACCAAATTAATTAAATTCTGCTAAATAATTAAAATGATAAAATAATACAGTAAATGTGATGGAACATTTTTGGATGTCTAGGTCAAGGCAGCACTTGACACAGAAAATGAAAAGCAGCCTAGGATAGTTTCCATTATCTTGTCTGCACATCATAATTATTACACTTGCCTTTTATGCATGAATGCTTTCATCTTTGGTTTCTATTGAAATCTTGATTGACTGTGGCACCTACAAATATTTTATCTCAAAGACATTAAGTCTGCATCTAATAAAGCCAGAGTTTGATTTTGCCCTTCAGCTGCTTTTTCATTTATGTAGGGTTTTTTTTCAATATTGTGTAGACCTAAGTGTAATAAAAATAAAACCTCAAGTGAATTGTTGCAATTTTTATACTTGTTATGTTTGCCTATAATGCCATTACATTCTTTCTAATTTTTGGTTTGATACAATTGAATGGAAAGTATAAGGGAGAATAGAGGTATAATATTAAATCATGAATGACAGTTTTGAACATTTTCACTTTTTAGAATGTCTAAATCTTATCTATTTTAGAAATAAGACAATATCTTTGCTGTTCTATTGAGTTAAGCAAAGTATGGATTAAAGTAAATTGGGAATGACTGAAATTTTTTGCAAAGGACTGTATTCCATTAGTCTTTTATTGTGGATAAAATGCCAGCCAATATTAAAATAATTGAAAATGATTTACTGTGGTCAAAATTTTGGTTACTGGGAAAAAATATATGAGTTAGGGCTTTGTGCAGCTGAGTTCGGAAGTGTGAATGATCAGTACGAATCTTGTTTCAGATGGCAGTAAGGGAAGTAAATTCTTATACTTAGCAGGTATTTTATTTTATTTTATTTTATTTTTTGAAAAAATAATGGTGTTTTATTTTTTATTTTATTTTATTTTTTTTATTCTTATGTTAATCCCCATACATTACATCATTAGTTTTAGATGAAGTGTTCCATGATTCATTGTTTGTGCATAACACCCAGTGCTCCATGCAGAATGTGCCCCCCTCAATACCCACCACCAGGCTAACCCATCCTCCCACCCCCGTCCCCTCTAGAACCCTGTTTGTTTTTCAGAGTCCATCATCTCTCATGGTTCGTCTACCCCTCCGATTTCCCCCGCTTCATTCTTCCCCTCCCGCTACCTTCTTCTTCTTTTTTTTTTTCTTAACATATATTGCATTATTTGTTTCAGAGGTACAGATCTGAGATTCAACAGTCTTGCACAATTCACAGCGCATACCAGAACACATACCCTCCCCAGTGACTATCACCCAGTCACCCCATCCCTCCCACCCCACCCCCCACTCCAGCAACCCTCAGTTTGTTTCCTACAATTAAGAATTCCTCATATCAGTGAGGTCATATGATACATGTCTTTCTCTGTTTGACTTATTTCACTCAACATGATACCCTCCAATTCCATCCACGTCGTTGCAAATGGCAAGATCTCATTCCTTTTGATGGCTGCATAATATTCCATTGTATATATATATACCACATCTTCTTTTTTTTTTTTTTTTAAAGGTTTTATTTATTTATTTGACAGAGAGAGCGAGAGAGCACAAGCAGGGAGAACAGTAGAGGGAGAGGGAGAAGCAGGCTTCCCGCCAAGCAGGGAGCCCGATGTGGGGCTCGATCCCAGGACCCTGAGATCATGACCTGAGCTGAAGGCAGACGCTTAACCATCTGAGCCACCCAGGCGCCCCTATACCACATCTTCTTTATCCATTCATCTGTCGATGGACATCTTGGCTCTTTCCACAGTTTGGCTATTGTGGACATTGTTACTTAGCAGGTATTTTAGTTGTGACTTATTTTAAAACAACATTCAGGAAGAAGGAACAGAAGAGTCATTATTATGAAGGATTAATTTAGTTTTTTTAAAAATAGTTTTGCGGTGTGTGTGTTTTAATGACTAGTAGTCTTGAGTTTAAACCTGTGGAACGAGAGCCTTACCCTTATTTGCAGGGATCCCTGTTCCAGGAGGTGGACAAGTAAGTATCTGTGGGTGGGATGCAGGCAGTCTGTGGACTTTCTGAAATTATACTCAAAATTGGTCATATATATGTGTTTCTGGGAAGCCATCTTCAGATCCCTTCAGAGGGTTTGACCTAATTGAGATTGTGAACCTGCTGTCAAGAGACTAGAAGAGCAGCAATAAATAACAAGTCATTTTAATTTTTTTTAAAGATTTTATTTATTTATTAGAGAGAGAGAATGAGAGAGAGAGAGCATGAGAGGGGGGAGGATCAGAGGGAGAAGCAGACTCCCCGCTGAGCAGGGAGCCTGATGCGGGACTCGATCCCAGGACTCCCGGATCATGACCTGAGCCTAAGGCAGTTGCTTAACCAACTGAGCCACCCAGGCGCCCAAGTCATTTTAATTTTATGAACAGATTCTAAATTGACCCGTTCTCATACCTCTGTCTTGGAATTAGGAAAATACGCTTTTATCTGCTGTCTCCTCTCCAAATGATAAATACCTTATTCCCTTAAGCATTCATTTAGCTGATCATCTGAAAATATTATATTAAAATGCCTGGTTGTGAAAGGCTAATAAATAAAAATACCCCTGATTATAAATAATCAATTTTAAGGAGTCCCCTAAGCCATAAAAAATGAAGAAGTTCAGTAATATATTCTCTGCCTTTATGCCTAACTCATGCCTTAGGTGTGGAGAACAATGTGTGGTGTGTCAGGGTCTTTCTATCAGCTGAGTTGTATTAAGAATGGTTCAGCAGTCCCTAAGCTTACTTTTCTCATAATTTGATGTCAGATATCGCTGTGTTTAAATATATCTGAATATTTTATGTCTGGTTGTCTTCTAGGATTTTAGACATTGGTCAGTAATACATAGCATATCCAAGCTAATGTAATTCTAATGTGTGAAAGACAATTCTGAGAAGTGACAGCAGAGAATGGGAAGGAAGAATTCAGGAAGGGAATATTGGCTGGCAGGGAGGAATTACTATGGAGGGAAATTAAGAGTACTTTGATTTTTTGGGTGGAAGCTAAGCCAGGAAAATTCTGGATACCTTGACTATGACCTGTTTGAGCCCAAAGTATTTGGCCTAGGGAGTCCTTGATCTATGCCTGTGTGGTCCATGTGTCATATCAAGAGGAGAGAAGTGGGATCTGAAACAAAGTGGTCTTAGGAATGCAATGAAAAACCATATGTAGTGACCCATATACTTGTTAAATTAGGTGGAAATTTTAACTCTAAATGTTCTACCAGCCATCTTGAAATGGAAAAAAACTTGACCATTACACACTAACATAACATAAAAAATAAGTAAATAAACAAACAAATAAATAAAAAACAAATCTGTAACATGTTTAAAAAAAAAAAGACCACAATCAGTGTGAATTTCTTTCTTACTTTCTTTCTTTTCTTTTCTTTTTTTTTTTAAAGATTTTATTTATTTATTTGACAGAGAGAGCGAGAGAGCACAAGTAGGGGGAACAGCAGAGGGAGAGGGAGAAGCAGGCTCCCCGCCAAGCAGGGAGCCTGATGCGGGGCTCGATCCCAGGATCCTGAGATCATGACCTGAGCCCAAGGCAGATGCTTAACCATCTGAGCCACCCAGGCGCCCCTCAGTGTGAATTTCTGGTGCTCCTCTGGAGTGCTCCATGGAGCTCTGTCTCTCCTAGTACTGATGTTGATGGATCATGGGACACTTAGAGCAGAGTGAAGCCTGTTTTGATAGATTATGGGAACTTAGAGCTGAGTGAAGCTTGTGATAATTTTGTACCCCTTCCTGAGAAACTAATTGCACCATGAATGGAAGGATGTACAGAGGGTCAACTATAACTTAAACCTCTAAAGTTGATGTCTTAAGTAGGGATGTGGATAAAAATAACCAGGTTTCTCCCCACATACTGTAGCTCATTGGTTCTTTTCATTAAGTTTCTTAAGAAATTTCATGTGTAAATTCAATATATCTATCTAAAAGCATTTCCCACAGAAGCAATCCTTCCACATCCTTTTTCTTGTTCTTTTCTTACCATTTGTTTGAATGGTTGCTATATATTTTCAAGCCTATCAGTTATATGAATATCACAAAAAACATTGTAAAAGCTGTATCAAAACATTCTTGGGTAAATTTCAATTATATTTAAATGAAATTGTCTTAAAATCTATTGCTAATGTGAACATATATTCTACATGTCTGATTTCTTCATCTTTCCTCCTTTCTTCCCTTCTTCCCTAAGTGACTAATAACTAATTGAAGCTTCTCCAAAGTAGTTTTCACAGATCCATTGAAAAAATTACTAAACTTTGATTTGTAACCTTTTTCCAAGGCTGAAACTTTGGTGATTTAATAGCAACAGCATGTGTTTGTGTTTGTCATGTGAGATTAGGATTTAAACGGAATTCCTTAGTGGGGTACCTGAGTGGCTCAGTCAGTTAAGTGTCTGACTCTTGGTCTCAGCTTAGGTGTTGATCTCAGGGTTGTGAGTTCAAGCCCTGGGTGGGGCTCCACACTGGGCATGGAGCCTACTTAAAAAAAAATAAAAGGAATTCCTTAGTAACAGCTAATATATTAGAAAATGTAAACCAACTGACAGTTTGGAGAAATTTTTATCCGAAGGAAAGAACACATATTTTTAAGAGTATATCTCCTCTATTTCTAAAACAATTCAAAGGGACGCCTGGGTGGCTCAGTTGGTTAAGCGGCTGCCTTTGGCCCAGGTCATGATCCCAGCGTCCTGGGATCGAGTCCCACATCGGGCTCCTTGCTCAGCAGGGAACCTGCTTCTCCCTCTCTCTCCCTCTGCTTGTGCTCTCTCTAAAACAATTCAAAAACATTTAATGATTATTTTGGAAGGCCAGATTAATTGAAGTTTAATATACTTACAGTAAAAGCCACCCCCTTTAAATATTCAGTTCAGTAAGTTTTGACATATGTACAGTGGTAGAACTACCATCATCATCAAAATATAGAACATTTCCAATTCCTTGAAAAGGTTTTCTTGTGCCATTTCTCAGTTAATCCCTCCCCACAGCTGTTGGCAACCACTAAATCTGATTTCTGTCCCTAGAGTATCATAAAAATAGAATTTTACAGGATGTAGACTTTTGTGTCTCCTTTCACTTAGAATAGTGCTTTTCACATATGATCACTTTTCCACTGGATACAGGACATGCACCTATATTCAGTGGATGCACCTCGTTCTTGAGAGTGCTTATGGGTTTCTACACTTCCCATGCTGCACAACTCCTAGCAGTACTTTGTAGTCTTAGCAAGGGTAAGGGTACTTTCAGGGCTTTGGGGCTCCTTCGGGATCTCTGGAGTACATGCTTTTTATTATGCTAGCTTTTCACCCTCTTTCATATTGTTTGGATTGGAATAATGGTTCCAAAGACCATCGTTCTTGCTTACCACTGTATAATATCTTACAAAACAAACAAAAATATTGTCTTTAGTTTGTTAAAGAATTGGCAGCTAGCAGTGTCCTTTCTTTGTAGATAGTATAAATGAGGTACAGACTCTCAAAATCAAGTTATATTTCTAGATGAAATTATATAATGTGTGGGCCCTGCCACAAAATAGTACAGAATGGAGAAAATGAGTGGGAATATAGAAGAAACAAGATTGACCGTGAGCTGATGATTGTTGGAGGTGGGTGATGTGTATGTACATGGAGGGTCATTATACTCTTCTACTTTATGTTTGACATTCTCGGTAATAAAAAATTACATAGTTCTCATCATGATCAAAAATAAATAAATAAAAATCAAGTTATGTAAGCAGTTTATTATAAGTTTTTATTATTGCTCTTCCTTTCTCTTGGATTCTTCTGGAAATATATAATTAAATTATTTTGCTCCTTGGATCCTATGCAGGATTGCAGTTTGTTCTAATTTGGAATATTTATTTAAAACAGATTATGTATTCTTACTATTAAACAGTTTAGTAGAAACATAGATTGTTTTTCCAAACTATTCTTTCAGTGTTCTACCTCCAAATCAGATGCCATTTCATTGGGAGTTCATTGATTTATCTGTCACAGAAATCCTAATGTGTTACTTGTGGGGAGGAGGTGGTATGGACGGAATAAGTTGTTTTTTTTTTTTTTTTAAAGATTTTATTTATTTGTTAGAGAGAGAGAGAGCATACAAGCAGGGGGAACAGCAGGCAGAGGGAGAAGCAGACTCCCTGCTGAGCAAGGAGCCAGATGCAGGACTCGATCCCAGGACCCTGGGAGCATGACCTGAGCCAAAGGCAGACGCTTAACTGACTGAGCCAACCAGGCGTCCCTGGAGGGAATAAGTTGTAAAGTGGTGTCCTTACCAGTATCCATTGCTTGGAGAGTAAAAGAAGTGATTACCTATCTTCTCAGTCTGGTCTTTCTAGTTTTACAGAGTTTTTACATTGGAGCCCAATTGTGAGTGGTCATTTGGAATCCAGGCTTGAGTTTTGATATTTAATTTTAAAACAAAAGAGAGAACCAGATAGAAGAATCAACAGGTGACTATGAGGTTAAAAATAAACCTATATAGTTTAACTCAAGTTGTTCTAAGAGTTCTACCTTGACTGTTGGAACTCCTTTTTGAGGGGGAAATTTGTTACTTGTAACCAGAACTGTTAGGTTTAGTAAGAAGACCTAAAGGGATAAAGCAGTTTTTAAGGCTTAGTAACCATTGACCTTTGATGACAGCACCCCAGTTATTTCTTTAGGTCTCTTGGGATTGTGATTCCCCCTTCTCAGCTAGCAGGCTGCAGAGAGAGTGGAAAAGGAAGATTCATTGAATTAGCATGAGGACTGGAGTCAATTTGGTGGAAATGAATAAAACGGATAAAAAGAATGGTTACTTTTACTGAAATTTACTTTGTGTCAAGTGTACCAACAAGTTTTTTTTTTTTTAATTGAGGTAAAAGTCACATAACATAAACTATTAAACCATTTTGAAGTGTACAATTCAGTGGCATTTAGTATGGTCTTATTGTGCAATCATCACCTCTATCAAGTTCCAAGAGAATTTCATCACCCTAAATGGAAACCTTGTATTATTAATCAGTCCCTCTCTTTTCTCTCCCACTTCTCCCTTATCCCTGATAACCACTAGTGTGCTTTCTGTCTAGGTATTTACCTTTCCAGGATATTTCAGTATACATAAAATCATGCAATATGTGACCTTTTGTGTCTGGCTTCTTTTACTTATCATCTTTTCCATTTTATAGTATGTATCAG
Organism: Mirounga leonina; assembly: GCF_011800145.1. Lineage (NCBI taxonomy): Eukaryota > Metazoa > Chordata > Mammalia > Carnivora > Phocidae > Mirounga > Mirounga leonina. The sequence continues at coordinate 14,029,125 of NW_023270757.1, read as the reverse complement.
TATTTCATTCTTTTTTATGGCTGAGTAATATTTCTGTGTGGATTTATCACATTTTATCAGTTGATGGACATTTAGGTTGCTTCCACCTTTTGACTATGGCTAAGTTTTTTGAGCATTATCTTGTTGATTCCCATAATGATCCAGTGAGGACAGCCACTATGGAAAAGAGTATGGAGTGAGAGACGATGGACTCTGAGAAACAAACTGAGGGTTCTAGAGGGGAGCGGGGTGGGAGGATGGGTTAGCCTGGTGATGGGTATTGAGGAGGGCACATTCTGCATGGAGCACTGGGTGTTATGCACAAACAATGAATCATGGAACACTACATCTAAAACTAATGATGTAATGTATGGTGATTAACATAACAATAAAAAAGATATAAAAAAAGAGTATGGAGTTTCTTCAGAAAATTAAATATATAAGTACTGTATGATCTGACAATTCCTCTTCTGGATATATATCAAAGGGAAATTAAATCATTGTTTAGAAGAGATATCTGCACTCTCATGTTCATTGCAGCATTATTCACAGTAGGCAAGACACAGAAACAACTAAAGTGTCCATTGACATTTGAATGGATTAAGCAAATGTGTTATATATGAAGACAATAGAATATTATTTAGCCATAAGAAGGAAATTCTGCCATTTGTAACAACATGGATGAATCTTGAGTACATTATACTAAGTGAAGTAAGTCCGACAAAGACAAATACTGTATGATCTCCCATGTGGAATCTAAAAAAACTGAACATACAGATACAGAGAACAAATTAGTGGTTGCCAGAGGTGGTGGGCAAAGGCGGAAAGGAAATGGGTAATGGCAGTCAAAAGGCACAAACTTATAAGAAGGTTAAGTTCTGGGGATGTACTATACAGTATGGTGGCTGTAGTTAATACTGTATCATATATGTGAAGGTTGCCAAGAGAGTAGATTTTAAAAGTTCTTATAAACACAAAAAATTATAACTGTTTGAGGTGATGGATGTTAACTAAACTTATTATGGTAATTATTTCATAATATTTACATGAATCAAATTCTTACTCTGTACCTTAAACTTATGTTACATGCCAATTATGTCTCAATAAAGCTGGAAAAAGAGACTCCAGTGAGGAAGATAATAACTGTACAGATGAGGAAACTGAGGAGCTGAGAGATCATATGACTAGTCAGAGCTACATGAGTGTTGGATTTGTCTTTGGAATCCATATCTCAGCAAGGCTCAGCAAGTTCTTAACAACTATTCTCTCTTGTTTTGCGGGCCATGTGGACAAGGTGAGGGTGGCTTTAAATATTTCAGACAATTGGGTCTTTGGTCTAAAACTTAGCTCTGCTATTTAATACCAGTGAAAAGGTGTGTTTGTCAAGAGTGGTAAAGGAGAGAAGAAAGTTGGTGCTCAAGTAAGTGTGTGTGTTAAGCACCAGTAAGAGGGGATTAAGTAAGATTTATACAGAATCCTGTAGCATAGTTTGCACCTTGTAGTCTGCTCCTACCAAAGTATCCCTATAGAAGAAGAGACTGGGGGCGCCTGGGTGGCTCAGTTGGTTAAGTGTCTGCCTTTGTTTGGTTCAGGTCATGATGTCAGAGTCCTGGGATCAAGCTCTGCATGGGGCTCCCTGCCTGTGGGGAGTCTGCTTCTCCCTCTCCCTCTGCACCCCCCTCCCGCTTGTGCTTGCACGCTCTCTCTCTCAAATAAATAAAATCTTTTAAAAAAGAGAGATACTGAAACCCCATAACCCCACAGCACTCAAGCAGATTTTGTATCTTGTTCCCTTAATACATTTGTTTTTATGTAAGAATAACCCAAGTGACCTAACATGACAAAAGTAGATGCTGCAGAATGATGAGTCAGGTTTATTCTGTGTGTTCTGCATATGGCATATTAGCTGGTGACCATGGGGTGTGAGGTGTGGCAGTAGGATGCTAGCTGCCATTTCCACTACTAGATGATTGAAGAGTCAGTGTAGAACTTTTTCTTTATTGGAACTTCTTGATTTCCAAGATTGTGAAAGAGTGGACTATTGCACTGTGTGACTGATAAACTGGAAAATTTTATGGACTGTTATAGTACTTTTATGGAATGTTATAGTGTTTCTTCTAAATAAATTATTCAAAACTTTAAAAAGAGAACATCAAGAAAGCAAATATTAGAGTAGAAAAAATGATTCTGAAAGGCGTATTTTAAAGAACTTACTTGCAAAAATTTTAACACATTTTTTCTTTTCTTGGTGACTCTTAAAAAACTCTAATTGTCTTAAGTTGAATTTTTACTTAAATATTATCTTTTCTATCAGAGTTACTTTTGTTGTTTTTTTATACAAGTGACTCCAAAGTTGTTTTTTTTTTACTTATTATAAAAGATACTAACATTTCTTCAGCCAGCATAGTTTTGAGTTTTTAAAAATATTATCATTTTGTATCTAATAGTATTCTGGTTATATTAAGTTGCATATATGTTGAATAAAATACTTTTCATAGACTTGGAGTGAGGGTGAATATGAACCATGTATTCTTGTGGATATTTTGAGGTAAAATTCATTTTGAGACACATGCTTTGAATGTAATTTGTGCTGTTTATGAGGTGTTTTCCAGCAAGTAAAATATAATTCTGATAGCCTGTTGTAAATATAAATTCTAAACCAAAGTTTTTAATACACTGCAGATTACCTTCCTTCAGTGGTTTTCCGGTTTAAATTAACTTACGACCAGTCACCGTATTGTTCAGGTCCTGATTACAAATCCATATCAAAAGAAAATTGAATAGACTCCTCTTTCTTCATTGACTTTAATTTAAAACTCAATTCATTTAGGATGCACAAAGTTACAGATTTGAAAAGTTGATAAATCCACTTGAATTGTAATATTAAAATATGTCCATGGGTTTTGTGTTTGGGGACCACCCTGCTGTGCTTTACTCTCTGTGGTGTAAGACTTGGCCATTGTATTAGTGTGGTATTTTCTCTCCATTCACTAAAATCTGCGTTTTTTTCATAGGATTGCTTATTTGGTATAATGTTTTATTTTCTATTTATGTATAATAAATATTAACCATACACAGAGGGCTGTGTCAAATGACCATATAGGGCAAAATGATTCCTTTTATTCCTATTGGTACTCTAGGGAATGATAGTATTTCTCTCTCTCTTTTTTTTCCTTTTTTCTTTTTTTTTTTTCAAGATTTTATTTATTTATTTATTTGAGAGAGAGAGAATGAGAGAGAGCATGAGAGGGGAGAGGGTCAGAGGGAGAAGCAGACTCCCCACTGAGCGGGGAGCCCGATGTGGGACTCGATCCTGGGACTCCAGGATCATGACCTGAGCTGAAGGCAGTTGCTTAACCAACTGAGCCACCCAGGTGCCCTTTTTTTCTTTTTTAGAGAGGGAGAGAGTGCATGCGAGTGTGGAGGCATGGTGGGGGGCGGGAGGGGCAGAGGGAGAGGGAGAGAGAGAATCTTAAGCAGGCTCCATGTCCAGCATGGAGCCCACTCTCACAATCCTGAGATCATGACCTGAGCGAAATCAAGAGTCAGATGCTTAACCAACTGAGCCACCCAGGAGCCCTTGGAATGATAGTATTTCTGTTGTTTCCTTTGGCATGTACTTTTAAAATTTCCAGCTATTTATTTTTTTTATTTTATTTTTTTTTAAAGATTTTATTTATTTATTTGAGAGAGAGAATGAGAGACAGAGAGCACGAGAGGGAAGAGGGCAGAGGGAGAAGCAGACCCCCTGCCGAGCAGGGAGCCCGATGTGGGACTTGATCCCGGGACTCCAGGATCATGACCTGAGCCGAAGGCAGTCGCTTAACCAATTGAGCCACCCAGGCACCCTCCAGCTATTTAAAAAATTCAGATGCAGATGCTTAAGCAGAATATACTACTTTTTGCAGGTGGTTCCTTATACCCTAATGGCTCTTTCCTGGCTGATTGATCTGTTTCCTTCTGATGATCACATACTCCATGGTGGCATCAATAAAGTCTTACTTACTTTATTTTTTTTCTTTTTTAAATTTAAATTCAATTAGCCAACAAATATTAATCATTAGTTTTTGATGTAGTGTTCAGTGATTCATTACTTGCATATAATATACCCAGTGCTCATCACATCACATGCCCTCCTTAATGCCCATCACCCAGTTACTCCATCCCCCCACCCACCTCCCTTTCCTCAACCCTCAGTTTGTTTTCCGGAGTCAGGAGTCTCTCACGGTTTGTCTCCCTCTCTGATTTCTTCCCATTCAGTTTCCCCTATGATCCGCTGCGCTATTCCTTGTGTTCCACATATGAGTGAAACCATATAATAGCTGTCTCTCTGATTGACTTATTTCACTTAGCATAATACCCTCCAGTTCCATCCATGTCGGTGTAAATGGTAGGTATTCATCCTTTCTGATGACTGAATAATATTCCATTGTATATATGAATCACATCTTCTTTATCCATTCATCTGTTGAAGGGCATCTCGGCTCCTTCCACAGTTTGGCTGTTGTGGACATTGCTGCTATCAACATTGGGGTGCATGTGCCCCTTTTTTTCACTACATCTGTATCTTTGGGGTAAATACCCAGTCATGCAATTGCTGGGTCATAGGGTAGCTCTACTTTTAACGTCCTGAGGAACTGACATACTGTTTTCCAGAGTGCTGTACCAGCTTGCATTCCCACCAAAAGTGTAAGAGGGTTCCCCTTTCTCCACATCCTCACCAACATTTGTTGTTCCCTGTCTTGTTAATTTTAGCCATTCTAACTGGTGTAAGGTGGTATCTCATTGTGGTTTTGATTTACTTTAAAAATATTCTGTGAAACACTTCTATGAGGTTAAAATGGTTCATGGTTAGTTAATGAGTACTAGTAGTCCTTTTGTCAAATTGGTCACATGCTTGAGCTATTTGCATGTAGTGAGCTACAGAGTTAGATAAGTAACATTTCCAGTGGCTTTCTCTTCATTTTGGCAGTGGAGGAGTTAAACAGCATCTGTTCTTCACCTTGTTTTCCTGGTGAGTTCTGTTTTCCTTCTGGGTTCTCTCTCTAGGATTCTCCTCTGTCTTTTCCAGGTGTCTCTTTCCCTTCTTGCTTTCCCACTCGATTTGGCATGGTGATGTTTGTCTCTGAGTGAGTAAGGTGAAGAACAGGGCATTATGCATGTTCATTTTCCTGTAGCTTGCATAGCTGACTGAATGAATGAGTCTGCCTCAGACAAAGTGCAGGAATGAAGTCAGTGGTGGAGAAAACGACTATATTTTGGTCCATGATATACTGTTGAGTGAAAGGATTGCTGCATGTTAAGCTTCCTCACTTAAAGGACTCCTCAAAACACTGCTCCCACACAGACTGGTGGGGTAGGTTTCCGAGCATTTGACCAGAGCTGTCCAGGAATTTGGTTCAGGAAACTGGTAGCAGCTAACCTTTTTTTTTTTTTTTTAAGTTTTTATTTAAATTCCAGTTAGTTAACATACAGTGTAATATAAGTTTCAAGCGGGGCACCTGGGTGGCTCAGTTGGTTAAGCGACTGCCTTCGGCTCAGGTCATGATCCTGGAGTCCTGGGATCAAGTCCCGCATCGGGCTCCCTGCTCGGCAGGGAGTCTGCTTCTCCCTCTCCCACTCCCCCTTTGTGTTCCCTCTCTCGCTGTGTCTTTCTCTGTCAAATAAATAAATAAAATCTTTAAAATATATATATAAGTTTCAAGTGTACAGTATAGTGATCCAACACTTCTCATCACAATAAATGCCCTCCTTAATCCCCATCACCCATTTCACCCATCCCCCTCACCCACCTCTCCTCTGGTAACCATTAGTTTGCTTTCTGTAGGTAGGTTAAGAGTCATTTCTTGGTTTGCCCCTCTCTCTCTTTTTTTCCCCCTTTGCTTGCTTGTTTTGTTTCTTAAATTCCATGTATGAGTGAAATTTACCCAAAGAATACAAAAATACTAATTCAAAGGGATAAATACACCCCTGTGTTTATAGCAGCATTATCTACAGTAGCAATTAACTGTATTAAATTGATCAGAAAGAAACACAGAAAGGTGAGAAACTGCTGTTTCTTCTCTTTGCCAGGCATTGGGACAAGTGCATCTGGAATGATTGATTCTAGGAGTCTTTTTAAAATGAGAGATTTCTCTATTAAAATGTGTATTTACCTTTCCTAACCATCTTTATTGTTTTGTCCATTTATCAGATATTAGGCAGATTGAATTAAAATTTGTAAGTTGAAATTTGTAAGGCTTAGTAATTTTATATGTTATAAAAACAATTCTTGGTAGCTCTTTTTGTAATGAAGGTCAGCCTTTAGTGATATAAGTATGTATCCCTTAGCTTTTAAGAATTCTGACTCTAATTTTTAGTACCAGGGTTTTTTGATGATGGAGTTGGTTTATATTTGCATAAAACTCATTCTGTGAGAATACTAGAACATAAGCTTTAAAAAATCTATCTGAAATTTTATCATAATTGGCAAATTACTACTTATTTTTGTTATTTCCATTTAGGTTTTTTCCCAAGCAGTTCTCAAGGGTGTGATGCATTTCTTCGCCATAAGATGACACTGATCTCTCCCTCAGTATTGAAGAAGTATGGCATTCCCTTTGACAAGGTATATTAGTGTTATTCTTTAACATTCATTTTGTGTGTGTAGTATTTTTATGTAAGACAAATTTAACACAAACTAATATATCCTTGACTTCAAATAGGGTTTTTAGGATGTGGGGAGAAAAATTCAGATTCTTGTTTTATAACATAACAATTATTTATCTAAATACTCATTTGAAATTTTATTTATGGATACATTTACTATAATTTCATGCTGGTTATAGTTCACTTATAACAATAGTGAAAGTAAAATGCAGGACATTCAACAAAGTAAGATGTAGCACTTCTACATTAAAGTCTTTTATATGGGGCGCCTGGGTGGCTCAGTTGGTTAAGCGACTGCCTTCGGCTCAGGTCATGATCCTGGAGTCCCGGGATCGAGTCCCGCATCGGGCTTCCTGCTCGGCAGGGAGTCTGCTTCGTCCTCTGACCCTATCCCCTCTCATGTGTTCTCTCTCTCTCCAATAAATAAAATCTTAAAAAAAAAAAAAATAAAGTCTTTTATATGAACAATATAATTTATATATATGTGATCTATTTTTTTTAAAAGGAATTCAGAACAGGGGCATCTGGGTGGCTCAGTTGGTTAAGCATCTGACTATGGCTCAGGTCATGATCTCAGAGTCCTGGGATTGAGCCCCTCGGTAGGCTCTGCACTCAGTGGGGAGTCTGCATGTCTCTCTGCCCCTCCCTCCACTTTTGCGCGCTCTCTCTCTTTCTCTCAAATAAATATAAATCTTAAAAAAAAAGAACTCAGAACAATTATTAGTTTGGTTGGAGTCAGTTTTTATGATACCAGTATGTTTCTTCTAAACATATTCAGACATAATACAATTGAGAGTTCATTATGGATAAAATTGCCAGATGATTTAATAATCAGATATTGCTTCTTTGGAATATTTCTGAAGATTAAGTTCTGTAAGACTCACTACATACTAGGTTCCTCTTTCTTTGTGCCCATGGGTAGTTACTGGGTCAGAATTATTATGGAGCATGAGGACTTTTATGTGAAGAAGCTAAAATGACAAAAAGCTTTTGACCAGATAAATAAAGGCTCCCTCTCAGAGGAGGATTTAGTAATTAGCTACTTGTAGAAACATTAATAAGTAACTGTACTCTCTTCTTCATCTTTTTTTCTTCATTTTTAATTTGACTTTTCTTCCCGTAATATTTGCTGTTTTTCACCTCAGAAGTTTTTCACTTGTGCCTAAATCTTTACCTCTTCTTCATCTTGGACGCTTAAAGTGCATCCCACCCCCCACCCCCAGCTTTGTTCAAAGTAGAAGTTTTTCAAGGACCAAGAGTCATTCTCCAACTTGAGGTGGTCCCTGCTCACTCACAAACTGTCTATGCTGTATTCATGCATGAGATGAGACACATTTTCTTGTGTGCAGGGATGCTCTCACCACTGTTTTACTCACATAGTCTTAGCCATGACACAAAGTGTGACTTCGAGATGTATACTGTGAGGGATGTGCATGTGTGTGGAGATAAGTTGGTGATGGACTACAGCACTCTCACAGATACAGAGGGCAGGGGCTGTGTCCCCTCCATGGGCCACTGCCACTGTGGGGCTCTGCCTTACTTGCAGATACCTCTAGGCACTGGGCTTTTCAGTCTCAAACACATCATCAGTGAGTGTTTCTTTTAGATGGCTGGCATTAGCTTAATTAGACACTTTTCTTTAAGTTGGAATTTTATTTTATTTTTTTATTAAGATTTTTAGTTTTTTTCTTTAAGATTTTATTTATTTGACGGGATAGAGAGAGTAGGAACACAAGCAGGGTGAATGGGAGAGGGAGAAGCAGGCTTCCCGCTGAGCAGGGAGCCAGATGCGGGGCTGGATCCCAGAACCCTGAGCTGAAGGCAGACGCTTAACCGACTGAGCCACCCAGGCGCCCCTTAAGTTGGAATTTTAGAAGGGAGAGGAGAATGAGTGGACTAGAGTCTCCCAAGGACAGAACATCCTTTATGATTTTAGGGCTGGTGATAGATATTGATCAGGCTGGTCTTTGGAGAGGGGATCATGTGAAATAGCAGACTGTGGGATTGGTTCATTTCCCCAGGATTGGAGGCCTTTGGAGCTTGTAGTTCCTTTCCAAGCTTTGGGGAAAAGGAGGCAGGTGCCCTGCACCCCTTTCTGGGCTGTGGCTTTTCAATACTACTTGGTAAAACCCAATGCACCAGGCTCTCCTTTAGTCTCTTGAGGATGGTACATTTCATGGCTTCTGAAGACACCACTGCCTCACCATCTGATTGGCAATTGCAGTTTTTTATATGAAATACTGCCACTTCCCCTTCCATGTTGATGAAGAATGTGTGGTGACTATGTGCTCCTCAAGGAACTTGTTTTGTGATGATGATAATGTAACACGGGACAGAGTAGTGTAGGCTTCTGAATTAAACTTCCCAAGTTCATTCTTGATTCTGTCATTTGGGGAAATTATATAATTTTTCTGAGCTTCAGTTACTTTAGCTGGAGAACAATGATAATAATAGTACCTACTTAATAGGGCTATTATGAAGATGAAAAGAGATGATCTATAAGAGGGCTTTACACAGTATATGTTATATAGAACACATTCTTTCTCCTTAGTTTGACCCTCTTTTTAGGCAATCATTTCACAGTTGGAGTAACATTTTCTTTCTTTCAATGTATCTGCACATAATCATATATATATATGTTTAATAAACTGATAATGTCTGCTTTTAGATTATGTATATTTCCTTTCCAACTTCTTTTATGATATGGAATTCTTTTCTGTCATTGTGCTTTCTTATCTACGTATTACGCAGAGGCAGTAAGATCAGCCAAAAAATATTTTGGCTAACTGGGACTGACTGTTTCTGGAAATTATACAGAAACATAAAATTTAGAGTCCCTTTCAATGGGAACAGGTACTCTTTTCAACATGGCAAAAGCAGGATTTTCTTTTTTTTTTTTTATTATTTTATGTTAATCCCTATACATTACATCATTAGTTTTTGATGTAGTGTTCCATGATTCATTGTTTGCGTATAACACCCAGTGCTCCATGCAGAACGTGCCCTCTTTAATACCCATCACCAGGCTAACCCATCCTCCCACCCCGCTCCCCTCTAGAACTCTCAGTTTGTTTTTCAGAGTCCATCGTCTCTCATGGTTCGTCTCCCCCTCCGATTCCCCCCCTTCATACTTCCCCTCCTGCTGTCTTCTTTTTTTTTCTTAACATATATTGCATTATTTGTTTCAGAGGTACAGATCTATGATTCAATAGTCTTGCCCAATTCACAGCACTCACCATAGCACATACCCTCCCCAGTGTCTATCACCCAGCCACCCCATCCCTCCCACCCCAACCCCCACTCCAGCAACCCTCAGTTTGTTTCCTACAATTAAGAATTCCTCATATCAGTGAGGTCATATGATACATGTCTTTCTCTGATTGACTTATTTCACTCAGCATAATACCCTCCAGTTCCATCCACGTCATTGCAAATGGCAAGATTTCATTCTTTTTGATGGCTGCATAATATTCCATTGTATATATATACCACATCTTCTTTATCCAGTCATCTGTTGATGGACATCTTGGCTCTTTCCACAGTTTGGCTATTGTGGACGTTGCTGCTATAAACATTGGGGTGCATGTACCCCTTTGGATCCCTACATTTGTATCTTTGGGGTAAATACCCAGTAGTGCAATTGCTGGATCATATGGTATCTCTATTTTCAACTTTTTGAAGAACCTCCATACTGTTTTCCAGAGTGGCTGCACCAGCTTGCATTCCCACCAACAGTGTAGGAGGGTTCCCCTTTCTCCACAACCCCACCAACATCTGTCATTTCCTGACTTGTTAATTTTAAAAAGCAGGATTTTCTAGGTAGTGTAGAAAAGGGTTGTGGATGGGATTCAATGGAGCAGTGAAGGTATTTTCCTTATCCCAGTGGCAGCAGCCCTACCTTCTTCACCCATCTCTGTGTAGGGTTAGAAACAGCTGACCAGGGTGAGTTTTGTTTTATCACATAGTACAGGGAAGTGCCTAGTTTCTAAGCACAATTACAATTAATGAAATTCAGTGAGGCCAGGAGAGGAGAGAACCAGGCTGTGTTCTCATGTGGCTCAGAATGATGGAACTGGAGCCATGGTGAACACTGATGAGTGGTTCTTTACCTGCCAGGTGGCAGCGGGGTTGCTGCTCATTATTGTAGAACATCTGCTGGGCTGTCATGGGGGAGAGGGCGATGAGATAGATTTCAGATTTATTGTGAAAGAAAATACTTCCACATTTGTTGCTTTTTCTCTAGTTCTTTAAGGTGTAAAGTTAGTTGGTGAATTGGGGATTTTTCTATTTTTTTGAGTGAGGCTTGGATGGCTGTGTATTTCCCCCTTATGACCACCTTTGCAGTATCCCATAGGTTTTGGACCGATGTGTTTTCGTTCATACTGGTTTCCATGAACTGTTTAAGTTCTTCTTTGATTTCCTGGTTGACCCAAACATTCTTGAGCAGAGTGGTCTTTAGCTTCCAAGTGTTTGAATTTCTTCCAATTTTTTTCTTGTGATTGAGTGCCAGTTTTAAAGCATTATGGTCTGAGAATATGCAGGGAATAATCTCAATCTTTTGTTATTGGTTGAGACCTGATTTGTGACCCAGTATGTAGTCTATTGTGGAGAAAGTTCCATGTGCACTTGAGAAGAATGAGTATTCTGTTGTTTTAGGATGGATTGTTCTGTACATATCTATGAGATCCATCTGGTCCAGTGTGTCACTCAAAGCTCTTGTTTCTTTGTTGATTTTCTGCTTAGATGATCTGTCCATTGTTGAGAGTGGAGTATTGAGGTCTCCTACAATTAACATATTGTTATCAATATGACTCTTATTTTGGTTAACAGTTGGCTTATGTAGATGGCTGTTCCCATGTTGGTGGTGTAGATATTTACAATTGTTAGATCTTCTTGTTGGATAGACCCTTTAAGAATGATATACTGTCCTTCTGTGTCTCTAACTACAGTCTTTAGCTTAAAATCTAATTTGTCTGATTATAAGAATTGCTACACCAGCTTTATTTTGAGGTCCGCTGGCATGGAAGATGGATCTCCATCCCTTCACTTTCAGCCTGAATGTATCTTTAGGTTCAGAATGAGTCTCTTGTAGACAGCATATATATGGGTCCTGTCTTTTTATCCAATCTGCAACCATGTGCCGTTTTATGGGAGCATTTATGCCATTCACGTTGAGAGTGATTATTGAAAGATAGAACTCATACAGCAATTCAGTAATGTGGCAGGATACAAAATCAATGCACAGAAATCAGTTGCTTTCTTATACACTAACAGTGCAACTGTAGAAAGAGAAATTAGAGGAACGATTCCATTTACAATAGCACCAAAAACCATAAGATACCTTGGAATAAAGCTAACCAAAGAGTTGAAGGATCTATACTCTAGGAACTACAGAACACTCATGAAAGAAATTGAAGAAGACACAAAAAGATGGAAAAACATTCCATGCTCATGGATCGGAAGAATAAACATTGTTAAAATGTCTATGCTATCCAGAGCAACCTATACCTTCAACGCCATCCCGAACAAAGTTCCAATGACATTTTTCAAAGTGCTGGAACAAACAATCCTAAAATTTGTGTAGAATCAGAAAAGACCCCAAATCACCACAGAAATGTTGAAAAAGAAAAACAAAGCTGGGGGCATCACGTTGCCCGATTTCAAGCTATATTACAAAGCTGTGATCACCAAGACAGCATGGTACTGGCACAAAACAGACATATAGACCAATGGAACAGAATAGAGAGCCCAGATATGGACCCTCAATTCTATGGTCAAATAATCTTCGACAAAGCAGGAAAAAATATGCAATGGAAAAAAGACAGTCTCTTCAATAAATGGTGCTGGGAAAATTGGACAGCTGTATACAGAGGAATGAAACTTGACCATTCTCTAACCCCATACACAAAGATAAACTCAAAATGGATGAAAGACCTCAATGTGAGACAGGAATCCATCAAAATCTTAGAGGAGAACATAGGCAGTAACCTCTTTGACATCGGCCACACCAACTTCTTTCAAGGTATATCTCCAAAGGCTAGTGAAACAAAAGCAAAAATGAACTTTTGGGACTTCATCAAGATAAAAAGCTTCTGCACAGCAAAGGAAACAGTCAACAAAACAAAGAGGCAACCCACAGAATGGGAGAAGATATTTGCTAATGACACTACAGATAAAGGGCTGGTATCCAAGATCTATAAAGAACTTCTCAAACTCAACGCCCAAAAAACAAATAATCAAGTCAAAAAATGGGCAGAAGACATGAACAGACACTTCTCCAAAGAAGACCTACAAATGGCTAACAGACACATGAAAAAATGTTCATCATCATTAGCCATCAGGGAAATTCAAATCAAAACCACATTGAGATACCACCTTACACCAGTTAGAATGGCAAAAATTGACAAGGCAAGGAACAACAAATGTTGGAGAGGTTATGGAGAAAGGGGAACCCTCTTACACTATTGGTGGGAATGCAAGTTGGTACAGCCACTTTGGAAAACAGTGTGGAGGTGCCTCAAAAAATTAAAAATAGAGCTACCCTATGACCCAGCAATTGCACTACTGGGTATTTACCCCAAAGACACAGATGTAGTGAAAAGAAGGGCCATATGCACCCCAATGTTCATAGCAGCAATGTCCGCAATAGCCAAACTGTGGAAAGAGCCAAGATGCCCTTCAACAGATGAATGGATAAAGAAGATGTGGTCCATATATACAATTATTACTCAGCCATCAGAAAGGATGAATACCCAACTTTTACATCAACATGGATGGGACTGGAGGAGATTATGCTAAGTGGAATAAGTGAAGCAGAGAAAGTCAATTATCATATGGTTTCACTTATTTGTGGAAAATAAGGAATAGCATGTAGGACATTAGGAGAAGGAAGGGAAAAATGAAGCAGGGAATTGGAGGGAGAGATGAACCAGGAGAGACTATGGACTCTGAGAAACAAACAGGGTTTTAGAGGGGAGGGGGGAGGGGGGATTGGTTAGCTTGGTGATGGGTATTAAGGAGGGCACGTACTGCATGGAACACTGGGTGTTATATGAAAACAATGGATCATGGATCACCACATCAAAAACTAATGATGTATTCTATGGTGACTAACATAACATAATAAAGTAAAATTAAAAAAAAAAGAAAATACTTCCACACACAACATTTTAGTATACCTAAAATGGCAACTGAATTGCCTTGTATGCATCTGTATTTATATAGTATGTCTCCTGTATGTCTACATACACATACATACTCACAGATTCATTTCTCAACATTTTAGGACTGAATTGAACCATGGTGACAAAATGAACCATAGGTAATAAATTTGATAATCCATCATTGCATAGGTAAATTTTTAAAAAAGCATAGAAAAATTTTGCTTTACTATTTTTCTATAGCTCATGGTGTATTTTGTGTGTTTTGGTGATCGTAAAAAGTCAAATGTCTTTAACTTAAAAAATAGGAATGGAATAAATATATTTTTCATGTTTGCTTTTAAGCTCTGACTGGTTTACCCAAGTTACTTTAATTATATTTAAAGATGCACTCACACATACATATTTAAATAATTCTTTGATAGAAATTTTACTATTAAATGGTATATAGTTAATTGAATGTTTTCTGAGTATTATGAAAGAATAATTTGGTGAATACCACCAATTCTTTAGCAACAGAATTCATAGTAAAGCCTGTTGAGCATGGATTATTGGAGTTTTTATAGCTCTAACTTTGAAAAAACATCAGTCAAAATAGGTCCTGTTATGTAACTCCAGTAAAATGAATTTTTAAAGTATTAAAATATGCAGCTTGATTGCTAACATGAACAAATTTACTTGGGTAACTTAAAGACATCTTCAAATAAAATATAATATCTTTGATTGTAGACATTGCCAGAAGGTCACACCCTGTTTAGAAAAGTCTTTAATGTTTCCTGAAAAACTGTTAATGAATTGGGTAAAGATCTGGGGCTACTTCTTTTATATGAGATAGCTCTAATATCATGGCTTTTTTTTTCTTTTTTTATAGGAAATATATTTTAATTATATTTGTAATTTGGAAAGTCTTATAATTGGAAAATATTATGTTTTCTACCCTATAGATCACTCAGGAGGCTGGAGAATTTATGATCACTTTTCCATATGGCTACCATGCTGGTTTTAATCATGGTTTCAACTGTGCAGAATCTACAAATTTTGCTACAGTTAGATGGATTGACTATGGGAAAGTTGCTAAATTGGTAAGTTATGCCTCAAAAATAAAGCATAAATTAAATGTGTATTCTGGATATTGTAGGAGGAAACCTAAGATCACATGCAACACTTTTTTCCTCCTCATTGATATTGTGTGCTTCTCACCAGGATAATTTATTTCAGACTAGATATGTTTATTTTACATGGCCTATATTAGCACTTGTAGCCACAGTTTTCTGTTTTGAGATTAATGTGGAGCAGAGGTAATTTTATGCAACTGAAGTTTGCTTTCTTTCTTAAAGCCACCAATTGTTTTTTTGTGAGATTTTCTAGTGGCTCCCTGTGGCTCCATGTTAGGTAGACTTGGCTCTCTCCAGATTGAGTTTAGCCCATAGCTTAGAAAACAACTACTTACAGATGAAAGTGTCTGTTAAAACTATAGTAAGAGGTTGAGGGAGGATGGTAAGAAGAAATGATTAAAACTGTCTTTAGTGCAAAAATGAATTTCTTGAAAGTAATGTAGAACATACTTTAACAAGACATATATCTTTATGTTAAATTTGGTATGAAATTTTGTATCTCCTGCTCAGTATATTTAATTTATTACACAGACTGTATATTTTCATTCACAAGCCACAGCTTCTATTAAATTTAATTAATCTCCCCCTGTGGTCTTAAATAGAGGACATCTTCAAAGAGGTGGTAGCTTCCATTAGGTTGCTTTCTTTCCTATGGCTTTGGAGGCAGAAGTAGAGGCTGGCAGAGGGCAGCTTCTAAATGAAACTATGTATTTTACAGAGTATGTAGAATTGACACAGATTTAATAGAAAATGACATATACAACTTATGTGGCTGTATCTTGGCCACTGCATGGTATAAGTGAGTATTATTCATTCTACATTGATAAAACTTGCATGTAGAACCATTGGGTGAACTTGGATAGAAATATATTCAGGGAAGAGAACACTAGGTTTAATTTAGATGTGTATTTAGAAAATTACATAATATATTAAAATAGAAGTATAGCCCTTTGGCAGCCTAGGAAGCATTTGTGTGAACTTGTGAAAAAAGGAACGCTCCTGCTATTAGAAGACTTTTTCTGTTCTAATTTCTATTTATGAGGGGTAATTTAGAAAGGAACAGAACTGAACTACTTCTTCCCATTACGCATCCTTCATATTATAATAAACCTAATAAAAAAACAGAAAACTCAGTGTATGTGCCAGCGCCTTGCAGTGCTTTCACAGAAAGGTAATGCTTGTATCTACATTGAAATAGAGACATAGACCCGTAGTTACAGCAAGGTATGTTATTTTATGGCTTGCCTCTTTAATCATTGACATAATAAGTCAGCTATCACAGCTGTTCAGTTACCAGAAAAATTAGTTGATGCTTGTTTACTGTGGGTTTCAGATGTAGCTCATTGTATTGATACCATGGGGAGAATAGCTTCCCCCAAAACTAAAATGTTCTTAGTGGGTTTCCACATTTTTTTGTGCATGTAGAATGGGACTGGGGTATGACCAAGGAAGGGAGGTTGGGTAGTGGTTTCGTCTCTGAAATCATAGCTGACAGAGCCTAGAATTGGGGGACTGTTAAGAAGTAGCACACTGTGGTGGAGGAGGCAGGGATCGAAGGTCCAGCTTTTCTTCTAGCTAGCCATATATCATTAGGAAAGTCATTTATTTATTTTGTTTGTTTTTTCCTGAATAAATTAGAAATACCTCTCCACTCCATAGATTTGTTATGATGTGGAAAAACCTTAGGTCTGTGGGTATCCACTCATGCTGTATTGATTTATATCATTCAGTTTAGTTAAGGAATATGACTGTCTTTGTTCTGGTATTTTGCTAGGTACAAAATTGTTCAATGACTATGACGCAGTTTTGGCTAGTTAGTTAAAAATTGTCTTAATTGCATGCATTTGAGATGTTTTTAGGTGTTGTCTCCACCCTTCCCTTACTTTTGGTGATGTATTTGTTTTCTGTTGCTGTTGTAGCAAATTACTATAAAAGTAGTGGTTTCAAACAATACCCACTTACCATCTCATGGTAAGTTTGATATTAGTCTCACCAAGCAAAAATCAAGATGTTTGCAGGGCTGCTTTTTTTACTGGAGACACTGGTGAAGAATCCATTTCCTTGCTCAGTCAGGTTGTTGGCTGAATTCAGTTCCTTGCAGTTGTAGGAGTGAATTCCCATTTTCTTGTTGCCTGTCAGCCAGGTGTTTGCTCCTAGAGGCATCTCTCAGGTCCTTCCATGTGGTCTCCTAGATTTCAGAGCAAGCAGTCATATAAGATGACATTCACAAATTGCAGGAATTAGGACATGGGTATCTTTGTTGTTGGGGGTGGGAACGTTGGGGCAGTGTTCTACCACAGAGAGTTCCAATTAATAATTGACATGGTGAAATATTAAGAATCTTCTTTGAGTAGATGTAACTAATTTTAGTTATTCTGTACAAGAACTGGAAACTAAATTTGTAATGGATACAGTTTTGAATGTTTCAGTAAAACATACTTATGCTTTCTTAAATTATATCCCTCAATTTTAATATTTTCTTGGCTCTCAGTAAATAAGTTCTCTTATATTGTAGGGCGCTCTGATGGCATTTTTGTGCATATTTTGGTGTCTTTGTCATTTATTTGACACATTTTTATTGCTCTCCAAGGCTATTTCTTTACACAGCCATATGAATACTGTATCATGTGTATGTGTGTGCATGTGTGCATACATGTGTGTGTAGTTTTTAATCTTGGGAAAATTTGTGAATTGGGCAGTTATTTTTTGTGTTTTGCTGGTGATAAATGTATAATGGATTAATTAGGAACTGCATTTGACTTTTAGCTTTGGGATACCTGGGTGGCTCAATCAGTTAAGCGTCTGCCTTCAGCTCAGGTCATGATCTCAGGGCCCTGGGATCGAGTCCTGCATCGGGCTCCCTGCTCAGTAGGGAGCCTGCTTCTCCCTCTGCCTGCTGTTCCCCCCTGCTTGTGTTCTCTCTCCCTCTGTCTCTCTCTTTCTCTCACAAATAAATAAATAAAATCTTTAAAAAAAAGATTTTAGCTTTGAAGGTGCCTAAGTTAATTCTTAAACTAACATTTTTGCCTTCTTAAGTCTTTGCTTTATCCAGTTTATTCTAAATGACAGCTATTAAGAAATAGTTATTGTACTCAGGGATAGTTTTATATTCACATATAGTAGCATCTGAGGGGTCCTGTAAGTCCTATCTATCTATAAATATCTCTCCTTCAAGTACCCAAAGTTTTATGTTTTATGCCTTTATGTTTTTATGGTTATTTGGGATTAGAGCACCTTACAAATACATATGTACTTGAAAAATATATTTTAAGAATTTAGTTAAAAAAAAAGAAATAGTTATTATTCACAAGTGATGATGAGGTATGCTTTTGAGGGGGGCACATAATTTAAAAAATAATGGTGTGCTTTTTCATAGTTGAACCCCAGGGGGAATGAGATCTCCTTTACCTGTCACATGGGGTTAATATGAGTATATAAAAGCTTCCAGGGGCGCCTGGGTGGCTCAGTTGGTTAAGCGACTGCCTTCAGCTCAGGTCATGATCCTGGAGTCCCTGGATCGAGTCCCACATCGGGCTCCCTGCTCTGCGGGGAGCCTGCTTCTCCCTCTGCCTCTGTCTCTCTCTCTCTCTCTGTCTCTCATGAATAAATAAATAAAATCTTTAAAAAAAATAAATAAATAAAAGCTTCCAATACAGTCTCTTTGTGGGACAGAATTAATGTGGTACAGCATGTGGGGTCTCTACTGGTTACATTTCATATATTACAAACCAGTATTTCTAATTTGATGACTTAGAAAAGAGCTTTACAAAAGCCTATTTTTTAATTGAAAAAAAAAAAAAAAAACAAACAGCAAAACATTAGGTTTTGAAAGATAACCCCAGGGTCACTGGTAATGTTGGAGATATTGGTGATTTTTATTCAGAAAAATCCTGTACGATACTCTAGAACAGAAGGGTCTTGCCTTTAAGAGAACTCACCTGCCTAAGAAGGGGGTTATGTAATTTCGCTCCATTTCATTGATCAAAGGTAAGGTTTTCACTGAAGAAAAATTGAGAGGAATGTTCTAGGTAGCTACGTGCCCATTTGCCTACTGAGTTAGGCAGAGTTCAGCTTCAGAGAGTGCTCAGTGAGTTCCTCCTTTGCAACAGGAATTGTGCTACATGTTTGTACAAAGAAGAAAGACATGTTTTCTTTGTCTTGAAGAGCTTTTATAAAGAGCAGAGGGGCTTTTAATAAACCTCCATTTTCAAAACTGTAGTATGAATAGAACATACTATCTAGTTATTTATTTTAGGCATCTTTATAGCATTGAACATCAGAGTAATCTAGAATGAAATGCTGTATTTTTTTCTGATAGAGATTTAAAACTATGTAGCACTTTAGCAATTGAAATAAGATATTGGTGCATATTTGAGATGAATGTTTTCCATTTCTGGAGCATTCTCTCCTTTTGTGGTGCAATGGAGTCCATGATTACTTCTGTACAGGAGCTGTGGTGGCACTCACAGGTCTGCTTCCTGGCTAGGTTGGATCGAAGAGCTGGCCTGCAGGTTGTATTTCATTTTTCCGTTTGGTAGGATGAAGTGCAGTTGTTTTGATGTTAGGTTTGATGGATTTGTTTGCCACTGCATTCATTAGCTTCACATCAAAAAACTGACAGGCTGTTAAATGAAACTTTGGCTTAGATTTTCAGCTTGACTGTTTGGAGACATTTGTGAAGATATTTTGTTTTTGTGTCGCCGCAGCCTCAAGCACTGTGATTGTCTCAAAGGGAAGAAAAGTTATTTACTGTACTGATTTTCTTGAGTAAAAAAGAACCATTGTCTTGGGAACAGTCATGTCTAGCCTACACCATCAGAAGTGGTGTATTTATGACCGTGTGTGCAGTGTGAGAGACTTATCCATGGCACGATAAATAATGTTATCTTCTTGGAAGGAAAGGTAGCAGTTGGTGGCTCCAACGTGATACCTCTTATTTTGCATTAATTTTGTTTTAGGTGATAATCTATTAACATGATATGCCAGAAAGTTGAAAAATCACACTGCAGAGCCAGGAATGTTCCCTCATGAACTTCAGGAGCATTACTTCACAATATAATTTTAAAGCATTCTGACATTTGAATCCTTAAATGTTTGAACAAATTTAAAAAGATAGAATTTTGAAATTGATTTCCCTTTAATCTGGAGTGGATTTCAGTTATTAAATTGTCTTGCCTACAAGAGCTGTGGTATAGCTTCATTCCATTTTGTATTTTAATCCTTTCCTAGAGTTAGATTTCGTTATTCTTAAATCGGGTAGCACCCTTCCAAAAAAAATCTTTAATCTTGGGCAGTCTTTTTTAAAACAATCAGGGATCATTTTAATGGTGAGTCCCTATGTTATATTTTAATATGTTTTAGATCACAGAATTTCTTCATTCTTAGAGCATGTGAAAGAAAGGAAATGTAGACTAACAGTTCCTGCGTTCTAATTTTGAGTGTCTGATGTGGCATATATAATATGAACTTTGGGAGCACAGAGATTTTATATTCTCATTTTCTCTTTTTACCTCTATTTTATTTCTATTTCCTGGGCGCCGGTGGTACAACATAGAGTACAAAATACCATGTGGAGAAACAAAATCATATGAAGTCATGTCTTTTGGAGCTTCTACTCTAACTGGGGAGTTAGTATTTATATACCTGGAAGAGGTATTAAGAAAGAAAATATTCATATTATGTCCTCATCTTATTCTGATAAAGTATAGAATTATGGGATTTAGAAAATCTGAGACTTCAGGTAGTGTAGTAGAAAGCCAGTTGATTAGTAAATATTGTGTCTGCAGGAGAGATATCTGGAACTCAAGTCCTCAGAGCTAGGGAGACTGATTTTATTTATTGCTAACTTAAATTTGCTGGGTTTTGGGATTTGAGTTACATGGTTTATGACACTGATGTTTAGTTGCTAAACTGAAATCAAGGTAATGTCTGTTTTTGAGGCTTTAGTTTAAGTCAGACCTTAAGAAAAAAGTAAGTTGGTGGGCGCCTGGGTGGCTCAGTTGGTTAAGCATCTGCCTTCAGCTCAGGTCATGATCTCAGGGTCCTGGGATCAAGTCCCCTCATCAGGCTTCCTGCTCAGCGGGGAGTCTGCTTCTCCCTCTGCCTCTCCACCCCGGCTTGTATGCTCGCTCTCTCTCACTCTCTCTCTCTCTTTCTCAAATAAATAAATAAAATCCTTGAAAAAAAAGGAAAAAGTAAATTGGCTTTTTTGAATAACTTACATATTCTACTGAGAAAAAATTAATTTGTTTTTAAGTTATTCTACTTTCATATAGTTCGATAGTAATGATTGCTGAGATTGTTTATGATATGCTGGGTCTTGTCCAGGGCACTTTATCCGTGTTACTTCATGCCATTTCTGTTATGGTGCCAGTTCAGAGATAATCTGATGTCTTCTGCCCTCTTCCACCGCCTTTCTCAAATGTGGGAGGAGGAGAAGAGGAATGATGTATAAAGTGAGGATGGTGCGGCTGGGATCAGAGGCAGAAGGTTGACTCCCCCAGTGTGCTATTTCCTTCTGGACTCATCTCCCTGGATATGGTGGATTAAATAGGTACCAGTCTACTACGTGATTGGTGGGATCACTTTCAAGATTCTTGAGGATTCAGAATGATCCTGTCTATTGTATAAGTTGTAGGGGGGAGTTTGCACCCTAACTGGGGAGTTAGAACAAAATCGAGGGCATACATACCTGTTCTTACGATTATGAAGGACCAAATTCTATTGCAGGACTTTTGAAACTTTGGGATTTTTTTTTAAACCATCTCTTTTACTTTGTCCATATTTATTCAGTGTTTATAATAGTAAATACATAGTAAAAAATTCTACAAAAGGCTCTGTCCCAGATAGGTGTTTGGAGAAGAGGGAAAGTTGGGATGTGTGTTCTAGCCAGTGGTGACCCAGAAAGGAGAGGAGTGGTAAGCATACCTGGGGATATTTGAGGGAAGTAGGCTGGCTAGCCTCTTGAAGGAGGAAGGGGATGATGGGAGAATCAGCTGGGCTTCGGGTACCGTACCCCCAGAGTTTATAGTAGCTTTCATTCTTTCCCATGTAGGGTTTCCTGCATCCCTGTATCCCCACCCAGCAGCTACCACTGACAAAACAAATAGTGGTTCATCTAGTAGGGTGTTGTTATCTCACTTGAGGGATTCAGAGATCACTTACACCCAGGCTTGGTGTGACTGCTCAGCAGCAGTGTTATGAGGTCCCCTGCTCTTCCTGTCCTTCTGTCCTACCGGCCTTAGTGGGAGGGTATTCACTAGTGCTTACTCTAGGCATGTTCTCTCCAAGGACAGGAAGGAAGGAGTACGAAGGTGGCTCACCCACCTTCCTCTGTTTGGGGGGAAAATCTTTCCTTGAAGTCCACCTGAAAACTTCCTTTTATATTCCATGGCCATCCATAACTGTAAAGAAGGCTGGGAAAGTAAATGGCAAGTCACTGGCATGTTTAGACCCTGCTTGTGCTGGGCCCTGTGCTGTGGTTAAAGAAGTAAATAAGACAGATGTGATCTCTGTCTCTTGGAGCTAAGAGTCTCCAGCAGTTGTTCTCAACCCTGTGGGGCTTTAAAAGTACAGACCCCAGGTCCCACCCAGACCAAGGATAATGATCTCTGGTAAGGGGATAAAAGTATTTGAATTTTAAAAATCCCCCTAGCTGAATCTGGTAGATGCTTTGGGTTGAAAACCACAGGTCTTTAGTGAATTAAATAGACCTTTGTTGTTTGGGTTGAGGTCCTCCAGCATCATATAATACTTTTTTTCTACTAAAAGGCATTTTAGGGGGAGCCTGAGTGGCTCAGTCATTAAGTGTTTGCCTTCGGCTTGGGTCATAATCCCAGGGTCCTGGGATCGAGCCCCACATTGGGCTCCCTGTTCAGCGGGAAGCCTGCTTCTCCCTCTCCCACTCCACCTGCTTGTGTTCCCTCTCTCACTGTGTCTCTCTCTCTCTCAAACAAATAAACAAAATCTTAAAAAAAAGGCATTTTAGGTTTTAAACCATCAATGTAGAATCCATTTGTAAATTGGAGATGTGTAATAATTTTCAAGTATATTATTAATAGCCCTTTTTCTGTGAGAATTAATAGGTATTTTGGGCACATGTAGAATTGGGTGTTTCATGAATGTCCTGTGAGTATGCCCTTCAGCATTTTTAGAGGAAAGAAGAGAGTATATTGGAAAAGATCTCATAGAGGCGGATGAGTGTTAAAGGTAAGGGTACTATATATAGCTGTTTCTAAGGTTAACTATAAGAGCTTTTTGTCTAGTGTACTGGATTTGTAACTGTTTTGGGAATCCTTTTTTGTTTTTTTAATATTCCCTCTTAGTTTTTCTCCTGTTTTTTTTTTTTATTATGGAAAAATAGTATAAAATAAAGAAAACTCTTAATCTCTTATAATAATATAATTATATAATAGTATATTTGGGTTATCAAAGCTGAATATAAATTATCAAAGAGATAAATAGTCTTCTTATTTAAAATAATATGGAAACAACTTTATCCTACTCCCTCCTCCCATAATCCTGTATCTCCTTTAAGCTTATTTTTATTCTTACTACTGTCTGGCACACTGTGGATAACACCCTAATTTGTTTGTCTCCCTTGCAGTAGAATGAGAGATCTGTAAGAGTAGGGATTTAAAAAAATCATTAGTATCAAAAATATTAGTATCATTTTGTGTTTTCTACCCAGCACATAATAGATGCACAAGAAATAGTTTGTTGAATGATTAAATGACTTCTTGTCAAAGGCCATCTAGTTAAAAACATCAGAACCAGGATTCAAACATAGGAATCTTGCCTGTATTTTATTGTTTTCTTCTTATGTAAACAGTGTTCTCTTTTTTACATTTCAGCTAACATTCACTGACTGCTCTGTTACACAGAACACAATAATTACAAATTTCATGTATAAATTTATCACATTTAAAAATTTTCCTCTTGAGAACTTGTAGCTTTCCAGTCTGTATCTGAAACCTATTTTCACTACTTAACTCATCATATCAACTCAGATAGTAAAGCCTAAGATGTCATGGCAGAAAAGGAAATGGTTTGCAAAGTTTGGGGACAATGCAAGAAAATAAAAAACATGGACCATGTGAGTACAGTCAGTTCTCCCTCTACCACTGATAAGCTGATTTTCTTTGGGAGTATCACTCTGCCTTGCTGAGACTATTATGTTAAAATAAATAGTGGTTCTGTTCCTAACTTGATTCAAAAGCTGTGGTTAGACATATGATCACACATGAGCTAGGAGGCAGCCAATTTATCAATACTTTAGTATGACCAAAGAATAAATGATGAGGGGTAAAAGGAACACTATTTGTGGCTGTGGGGTTAGATTTGAATATAGGCACTGCTGCTTGCAAGTGATTGATCCTCTTGCTGGTGGTTTGATTTACTTGATAACTTTATGATTTGTTGCTGATTGTTTTCTCTTACATAGTGGCTATCTCAAAGGATCTGTGTAGTCTTTTGATAAAATGTGGTAACTTAAAGAAAAAGCTAGTTAGAGGAGTACTTGGGAAAAATTCTTCCAAGTGAGATCTGAACCCTTGGCTCAGCTACATACTGATTTTTCTTTCCTGGTGGATGAGCTAAGTGTGAATTAGGGCGACTTCTTCGTCTTCGTCTTCGTCGTCGTCTTCTTCTTTCTTCTTTCTTCTTTCTTCTTTCTTCTTTCTTCTTCTTTCTTCTTTCTTCTTTCTTCTTTCTTCTTCTTCTTCTTCTTCTTCTTCTTCTTCTTCTTCT